>NC_138380.1:93304253-93322729 GCF_054177405.1 Leptonychotes weddellii | reverse complement strand
GCTGGCCGGGGGGGGGGGAGGGGCTGGGGGGGGCTGGCCGGCGGGGGGGCCTGGCCGGGGAGGGGGGCTGGCCGGGAAGGGGGGAGCTGGCTGGGGGGAGGAGCTGGCTGGGGGGAGGGGCTGGCTGGGGGGAGGGGCTGGCCTCGGAGGGGAGGGCTGGCCTGGGGGGAGGGGCTGGCGGGAGGGGGCTGGCCGGAGGGGTGGCTGGCGGGGGCCCGGGGCTGGCCGGGGGGAGGAGCTGGCGGGGGGGCGCTGGCCGGGAAGGGGAAGGGCTGGCCGGGGTGGGGGCGTGGCTGGCAGGTGGACAGCTCAGGGCCCCGCCCTCCCGCCTTCGGTAGCTGTCCACAGTTACTACGCACAGAACGATGTGGTGACCACTGACAACCTGGACTTCCGGCACCACAGCTACAAGGACATGCGCCAGGTAGGGCGCTTGTCTCTGGGCCGTGGAGGCCTGTCCGGAGGCTGGGGTCAGGGCTCACGGGGAAGCTTGTGTTCAGGGCTCCCATCCCAGACCCAGCCTGCCTGAGAGGGAGGTTGGCCGGCCGTCGCCTCAGGGAAGGGAAACCTCTCTCTCTGGTGCTGGTACCCGAGAGGGGCTGGGTCGCCTGCCGGGGCCTCTCCTACCACAGACGCCTGGCCCATGGAACAGACCAGGGTGCTGGGAGAGGCCTGGCACTCCCTGCATCGCGGGCTGCCTCCATGGGCGGCGGGTTGTGTAATTCAGTGTCCTCTCCCGCGCCCAGCTGATGAAGGTGGTGAACGAAGAGTGCCCCACTATCACCCGCACATACAGCTTGGGAAAGAGCTCACGCGGGCTCAAGATCTATGCCATGGAGATCTCGGACAACCCCGGGGATCACGAGCTGGGTGAGGGCCCCATAGCCCCCTGGAAGCCTGCCCTCCCTGGCATGGGTTTGAGCAAGGCCCTGGCATTGCAGCTGGTCCCTGTGCCTGTCTCAGGAGCCTCTCTGGGGGTCCCAGTCTGCCTCGCTGGGCCCCACAAGCCTCAGCGGCCCCCATTCCCCTGGGTGTGGAGCCAGCGTGGGTCCTTCCTCCGGGGCCCGGGTGGTTGCTGAGGCTCCTGCCCTTGCAGGGGAACCCGAGTTCCGATACACGGCTGGGATTCACGGCAACGAGGTGCTGGGCAGAGAGCTGCTACTGCTTTTTATGCAGTACTTGTGCCGCGAGTACCGGGACGGGAACCCGCGCGTGCGCAGCCTGGTGCAGGACACGCGCATCCACCTGGTGCCCTCGCTGAACCCCGACGGCTACGAGGTGGCAGCGCAGACGGTGGGTGGGGGAGTGGAGGGGTGGGGGGGGTGGACGCTGGGCTGGCGGGTGGGAGAGGGGGAGCGGGGCCGGGCCGGGCCAGGGGTGGGGGGCAGGTTGACACCAACCCCACTGGTTCCTCCAGGGCTCCGAGTTTGGGAACTGGGCGATGGGGCTGTGGACTGAGGAGGGTTTCGACATCTACGAAGACTTCCCAGATCTCAACTCTGTGCTCTGGGGAGCAGAGGAGAGGAAATGGGTCCCCTACCGGGTCCCCAACAATAACCTGCCGATTCCTGAACGCTATCTCTCCCCAGATGCCACGGTGAGGCAGCAGCCTGGCTAGCAGGCCTGGGGGAGCAGCCTGGACCCTGGGGTCCTGTCTGGACTTGGGGGTGGGCGGGCGGGTGACTGAGGCTAGGCACTGAGCCTGGTGAGGCTTGGGGGCACAGAGGGGGCATGAGTACGGGGGGGCGGTCCACAAGGAGGGCGATGGTGGAGGCTGTGGCTCAGAGCTCATGCAGTGGCCGTCCCCAGGTGTCCACGGAGGTCCGAGCCATCATTGCCTGGATGGAGAAGAACCCCTTCGTGCTGGGGGCCAACCTGAATGGCGGTGAGCGGCTCGTGTCCTACCCCTACGACATGACCCGAACGCCCACCCAGGAGCAGCTGCTGGCCGCGGCCATGGCGGCGGCGCGGGGAGAAGACGAGGACGAGTTTTCTGAGGCCCAGGAGACCCCGGACCATGCCATCTTCCGCTGGCTGGCCATCTCCTTCGCCTCTGCCCACCTCACCATGACGGAGCCGTACCGGGGCGGGTGCCAAGCTCAGGACTACACCAGCGGCACGGGCATCGTCAACGGGGCCAAGTGGAAGCCCCGGTCTGGGAGTAAGTCCGCCTGGGAGGGGCCGGGGGCGCTGTCTGGGGGGCCCGGGGTGACTGCGGCTCTGTCTGCCCCTGCACAGCCATCAACGACTTCAGTTACCTGCACACCAATTGCCTGGAGCTCTCCATTTACCTGGGCTGCGACAAGTTCCCCCACGAGAGCGAGCTGCCCCGAGAGTGGGAGAACAACAAGGAGGCTCTGCTCACCTTCATGGAGCAGGTGGGGGCGGGGGCGGGGGCGCAGGGCTGGGGCCCCGAGGGAACTCACAGCAGCTGCGCCACGCGGTGGGGCCTGCCTGGGGACACCCGGCCTCGCCTCCCTCTGCAGGTTCACCGTGGCATCAAGGGGGTTGTGACGGACGAGCAGGGCATCCCTATCGCCAATGCCACCATCTCCGTGAGCGGCATTAACCACGGTGTGAAGACAGGTACCTTGCGTGCGCCCGGCCGCCCCTCCTTTCTGAGGGGCGCAGCCAGATCTGTGCGAGGTCTTGGCCAGACGCACCCCCCAGAGGGTCCAACCGAGGCAGAGGGAGGGCTGGCGGCTGGGAGGGGGCGTCTTGGGCGGCAGCACCCGGCCTCCCTCTGCAGCGAGCGGGGGTGACTACTGGCGCATCCTGAATCCGGGTGAGTACCGCGTGACGGCCCACGCCGAGGGCTACACCCCGAGTGCCAAGACCTGCAACGTGGATTACGACATCGGGGCCACCCAGTGCAACTTCATCCTGGCCCGCTCCAACTGGAAGCGCATCCGCGAGATCATGGCCATGAACGGGAACCGGCCCATCCCGCGCATCGACCCCTCGCGCCCCATGACCCCCCGGCAGCGGCACGTGCAGCAGCGCCGCCTGCAGTACCGTCTGCGCATGCGCGAGCGGATGCGGCTGCGGCGCCTCAACGCCACGGCCACCCCGGGCCCCGGCAGCCCCGCGACGCGGGCGCCCCCCACCGCCACGCTGCCCGCCACCCCCACCCTGCCCCCCGCCCCCACCCCCAGCGCCAGCCGGGGGCCCTGGCACTTGGCGCCCGAGGCCACCGCGGCGGGCTGGGAGGAGTCGGAGACGGAGACGGAGACCTACACGGAGGTGGTGACGGAGTTTGGGACGGAGTTTGGGACACAGCTGGGGCCCGAGGAGGACCAGGAGGAGGAGGAGGTGGTGGTGGTCATGGCCCCAGAGTTCCCTTTCACCACAGCCGAGACCTACACAGTGAACTTTGGGGACTTCTGAGCCCCGAGCCAGCTCAGTGGCCACCAGCACGCGGGAGCCCCCTGCCCTCGGTGTAGCCCGGCCGGGAGGGGCCACGCACAGAGCGACACCGAGGAGCCAGGCTGTGCAGGCAAGCTCCTGCCTGCCTCCGACGGCCCGGCGCGCACACACACTCAGCCACCTGCCCGTCAGCCGCACCAATAAAGCAAGCTCATGGCAGCCGTGTGGCTGAGCACTTGGGGACGGGGAGGAGGGAGAGCGGCATGCCACGCGAGTGGCCCCGGCCAGCGTCAGCTCTGCCTGGGAGCTCAATACCAGCACACCGGTCAGGCTTTTTTAAAAAAGATTTTATTTATTTCAGAGAGAGAGAGAGAGAGAGTGCGCGCAGGGGGAGGGGCAGAGAGAGAGAGAGAATCTCAAGCAGACTCCACGCCCAGCACAGAGCCCAACATGGGGCTCAATCTCACGACCCTGAGATCAGGACCTGAGCCGAAATCGAGAGTCAGATGCTCAATGGACTGAGCCACCAGGCGCCCCCATCAGGCTTTTATTATAAAGCAAATGCTGCTGCAGGGTCAGTGTTGCACAGAACGGATAGCTGGGGTTTCTGTCAATCAGGGGCCCAGACCCAAGCCCCCCAGGTCCTCGTCCTCTGCCCCAAAGCCCGAGAAGCTGATGGGCTGGCAGGCCAGGGTACGCAGATTCACAAGGCAGGCGGTCTGTGTGGTGCTGAAGTCGGGGACGGCCACCAACAGCACCCTCTGGTCCTCTGGGCCTGCAAAGAAGCCACACAGGCACACCTCCCCCACTTAGGTTCTGGGTGGACCCTGGCTCCAAGGGAAGTCACCAGAAGCAAACAGGATTTCCCCATCAGCCCCGTGGGAGTGGTGGCCACAGAAGCTCCGGAAGGGCCGAGGGCAGCATAAAGGTCAAAGGCTAAAGCCCTGCTGACCAGAGGTGGGTGCTGAGCCTCTGCACAGGTGTGGACCGGTCAGCCCCCTGCCCAGACATGCTCAGTCAGCTGGCCACTAGGCCGGCCACCTACCCCACGGGGCTTGGGGACTCCAGGGAGGTCTCCTCTGTAAGCCCTGTCCCCAGGACAGAGTCCCTTGTGACAGCCCAGACCCGGGGCCCCCAGAACACAAGACTCACCTAGGAAGATTTTAGAGCCAAACTTGGGGGTGTTCCCGCAAAAGTAGACGTGAGGGCACTCCGGGAAGATGAATGGGTCGGTCTTATAGAAAGGGTAGCAACCTGGAGAAAGCCCACAGCGGCTGGGGCTTCTCAGTTCCGCAAGGCACACGGTCAGGGTGCCCTACCCCGGCCCCTCACACATGCTCTGGCTACGCTGGTAGCAGCCCTGCCTGCGGTGACACGGCCCCACGGCCCTGGGGTCAGGTCAGTGTGCCCTGCTGGGTGGGCACTGTGGCAGGGCGCCGGGCTCTGCCCAGCCGGAGCTCCCAATATGCTCCCCAACAAAGGGCCTTGGCTGCAGACAGAGCTAAGGCTCCAGAGGAGGTTCCAGAACTATGTCAAGCTTTTGGGTTTTCCCTTAGGTCATGGCAGGACCGGTGAGTGCCAATCCGGGCTGCCAACCCTCTGGGCATCAAGGCCCCGGATCAGGACTCCCTTGGCCCTCTGGCGCCACCCCACGTGGCTGAGTCCCATTACCTAGCGTGTCAGGGGCTGTGGGGCTGATGTGACGGACGCGCAGGGTCCACTCCAGGATCTCCAAGTGATCCTCCATGCTACTGTACCGGAAAATGTCACTCACATTTTGTCCTGATGTTCCCAGGAATCTGCAAGGCAAGGCTCAGCTGATCCCCACCCTGGGGGGGGGGGCCACTGCCGGTCCTCCCACAGGAGCCAGCCCAGAGCTCACCAGGCACTCTCATGGCGGGTGTTCCAAGCCGACTCTGAGAAGGAGCCCAGATCCAGTGGGCCCTCTGCAGCCCTGGACCCAACCCTCCCCTCTCAGTGCCACTGAGCACAAGGCCAGGGATCAGACAGGGGTGTGGCTGCAGCTGGCTACCTGACTCCATCGATGGTGGCTTGGTAGGGATTGGTGACCAGCTGGAGGGTGGAGTAGGCAGTGGCCAGTGGGAACATGCAGGGGTGCAGGGGTTGCTGGGGGAGCGTGTAGTTGGTTGGGTCAAATTCGCCTGGCATCACGTCCACGGGTACCGACGCCTGGAGGGCACAGGGGCAGGGGAGCTTGCAGGGCCCGGTGCCCTCCAGATCCCCCTTCCTCCCGTTCCCTGGCCCGCCTTCCAGTGCCCGCTGCCGCTTGGCAGACTCCAATCTCATCATCGGCCAGCCCCCAGCTCGCTCACGCTCAGCTGCAGGAGGATCTCATCCAGCATTTTGACCGCCTCCACGCTGGCTGCCTGGGTTTTCTTGGTTAAGTACTTGGCCTGGGGATAGAAGTCCGTAGGCTGTCAGGCCCCAAGGCAGGCTCAGAGCAAAGGGACACTTTGAGCCCCGGCCGGACGGCAGAGAGCGGAGCCCCACTGCTCGGGGATGGTAGGAGTTCTGTGCCACAGCCCCCACCGCCCTCAGAAAGCAGGGCCGGAGCAGAGACCCCAGCAGCGCTGCGGGGCACTGGCCACCAGACACTCGAGACCCCGCCTCTCCCTGGGGAAGGAGGGGCTCGAAAGAGGGCGGGTGGGCGGGCGGGGGCCATACCTTGTTGATGGAATCTCTGCTCTGGGTGTTGTAGCTCAGGAGGTTCCCAGCGAGGATGACCCGGGACACGTGGGCAGCGCTGCACTGCTCCCCCTCGTCCCCCAGCTGCCCTGTCACCACGTCCACCAGCAGCTGGGTGCCCAGCAGGCTCTCGCCCCCGCCTCCACCCAGGCCCAGACCAGACACCAGCAGCACAAACCTGCAGGAGAAGTCGGGGTCCTCCTGGGTGCCGAGAAAGCAGGTGTCCCCCCGCTGCCCCCACCCGGCCACTGGCGGAGCTCTGCCCCGGTCACAGGTGAGCAGGGGACATGGAGCCCAGCAACTGTGACTCCCCTGGGCCACTGGCCAGGCCCCCGAGCACCTGCTCCTCACCTGTCTGTGTCAAGGGGGGGTGCGGGCTTCTGAGGAGCCAGCTCTGCAAAGCAGTGGTCCTCCACCAGGAACTTCCCGCTGTCTCTCGCAGAGCCGAGCACGGCCAGCACTGTCCCTGGGGAGCAGCAGTGTCAGGCTGCAGGAGGGAGGCCTGAGAGGCTGCCATCTCCTTTCAGGCACCCCCAAAGCAAAACCAGCCAGTTCTCTTCTGCCTCACTTAGGACTCGGGGCCAAGGGTCTGCTTCCTGCCTCCCTGGGCCTCACACACTGCCCGACCCTGCACCCACCGCTCTGGGGATGTAGGGAAGCAGCAGCATCTCCAGGCACGGGCCGCCCCTCCCCCCCCACCTGTGACCAGCTTTGATGCGTCAATGCTGCCTTCTAGTTTGATGCGCTGCAATTCGTCTTCCAAGATCAGCTCGTCATCGGGGTGGATGTACTTGCTCCGAGGAGGCTGGGGGAGCAGGTTGTGCTGGAAGACGGAGACTGGGGGGAGTCTTGGGGCCAGAGGCTGGGTCCTAAGGCTCCCAGGCCCCATCAGCAAGATGGCACTGCAGCCCCCAGCCCCCCGGGGACAGAGGCCCAGCTCTGATTCCCTGGGCATACGGCTGGTGGTCCCATCGGTGCCCCCAAGGCAGCGTGCCGGCCTCACCTCTTCGCTGATCTCCCGGAGGATGGAGGGCTGGAGCGGCATGGCCTTGAAGAGGGTCCCCACCACACAGCACTTCTCCCCAGGCTGCAGCTCACACAGCTTCTTTACCTGGACTCCATCACCTGGGCATAATGGGCACGAGCTCAGGGACCCAGCGGCCTCCCCCCCACCCCGGGACAGGGCACAGGCCTCCCCGCGCACCGCAGCTCATGGGCCGGGCCTCTGGGGGGAAGGAGAACATCAGGTACAGGGACCCCCCCCAACTCGAGCAGACTCGGCGCCAGGAGGATAGAGGGATGTGGCCGGGCCCTTGCATCCGAGGTCCTTGTAAGAAAGGCAGACACGCAGAGACAGGGGCGCAGGCAGCCGCCAGAACCTGGGAGAGCCGAGGAAAACGTGCTCCCGGCCGGCCGACACCTGCATTCAGACCTCTGGTCTCCAGAACGGACAGAGAATGCGGTTCTGGCGTATTAAGCTGCTCGGTTTGTGACTTTATTGTCTCTGACAGCAAAGAACAACCAGGAAACCGATAGAGTATTATGTCACTTACACCGAAATCGTAACACTCACTCTTAGAAAGAAGTACCCTGCCCTAAAAACCGGAGAGTGGCGCGGTGTGCAGGGCTCACCCAGGCAGGCCAGAGGAAGAAGCACAAGTCCCAGAAGGCCTGTGGGTTTGCCAGTAGAGCCGGAGCCTGAGAAAAATGCTGCCAGGACCTGATGGGATAATGGGGCCGCAGGACCAGCCCCTTCCAGAGCCCAGCTGCCCCTTCTGCCCTGGAATAACCGAGAACATTCCACAGATACACACCCTGGGAAGTGGAGGCTAGTAGTTCAAAACGAGATAAGGAGGGCGCCAGGAGCAGGGAGAAATGCCAGACACCCAGGGAAACAGCAGACTCCAGAGCTGAGCCCCCTCGCAACCCCTGGGGGCCGTGCCGAGCACTGGCCGTGAAACTCATCCGCGCCTGCCCACATGCAGGGTAGACGCTACTGCCCCACCACATGCTGAGGCAGCAGAGGCACAGAGAGGTTAAGTGGCACGCCCAAGGTTGCACAGCTGGGATCTACCGTGCACACCCAAGCACCAGGCAGAACCACACATCCCTGTGTTGAGGGCAGGACATCTGTCCAGCTGGACGGCGAGCGGACATCGGGCCAGGCACCAGCATCGAGTGAACAGCACGGCCCATCCTCCCCCTCACCAAGCTTACGACCCAGAGGGAGAGAGACGACAGTAGTCAACAAGGAGTCAGCCACTGTGACAAGTGCCACGGACACATGGGAGCCGAGGCAGAAGGTAGGAGAAAGCCCCGGTGGCTGACGTGGCCTCTCGAAGCACGTGACATTTAAGCTGAGGTCATGAGGGAAGACGGGGAAAGAGCATGCCAGGCGAAGGGAATGCCAGCAAGAAAAGGCTTCGCGTGTTCAGGAAGCTCAAGAGAGAGACACACGAGTCCCAAGGCTGAACTCTGGTCGGAAAGCCTGGCCACGCAGGGAATCCACTCGCAGGCGCTCCGGGAGAGGCCAGCATCCACCGCCAGGCCGGTGAGCAGACAGCGGTGCCGCCGTCCACCGCCCAGCCGAGGCTGCATTCATTAGGGGCCACCTTCTGACCTCCTGACCCGTCTGCGAGCAGACCGAGGGCTGTGTTTCTGTCACTGCACAGATGTCAGTCAGCAGCGGTGGTGACTGCAGGAGAAACCCGCACCAGAGCGGTGCTGTCGTAAAGGACCTAAACGGAGGCAGTGACACAGGGCCCGAGGAGGGGGTCCCCAAGGGCTTCAAGGAAAACGAGGAAAGGCCACTGGGAGCCACAGGAAGGAGACCCCATTACGTGGCAGAGGACACACGAACAGCACTAGCGACCCGAGACATCCCTAACAGATCTGATGGTCTAGTTCTCCTTGTTGCTCGTAATGAAACCAGAGTCGATCCCGTCGGCTCGGTGGGACGGGCCTGAGCGCCACTGCTCCCCGCAGCAGAGACCGGAGCTGGGACCACGAAGGCCAGGGATGGATGGCTAGGACACAGTCCCACCTATAAACATTTCAGATGAACTGAAAGCGGCCCGGAAAGCCACTCTGATCCACGGTAAGACTGAGGAATGCGGCTCCGCCCGAAAGCTGAAGCTGTTCGCCACTAGGAATAATGTAACTGCAGGACAGGTCGCAGACCAAGTGGGGAAGAAAGAAGATGCGCCCTGCCCAGGCCCCTGGGTTAGGAAAGACAGAAGAGCCCACGGGACAGGAGATTCACGCCCAATCAGCACGGAGGGCGCAGACTCACAGGGAGCCCCCCTGAGGGGGGAGGTGCGTCTTCACGGACCTGGGCTCCCAGTGCCGGGTACCTGGTCTGCCGCACTGAGACACAGGATGGCCACACGTGGGCAAACAAGCACGTAACCTGCACTCCAGGCGGGGAACATCCCTACACCAGAGAGATGATCACTGCTCCCACCAGAACGAAGCCCCACCCCAACCCAGCCTCTGAACTAAACCTCCCCTTAAAGCCACCTGTCCCTTAATTTAACCCTCGTAACCACCTGAAGAAGCTGAGGCACAGAGGTTGACTTTCCCAAGATAACCGGGAAATGGGGTAAACTACAGAAGGTTCCAGCTGTACCTGGTCGCTCATATGACATTTCTAACGCCCCGCCCCGCCCCAGTCCCTTCTGGGCTGGTGGGGAGGACGCACTTCCCGGAACACATCACTTACCCCAGTGCTGCTCGGCCCGGCTCACCAGGAAGGGCCTCATTTGGAGGAGGCGGGTAGCATAAATGTGGGCGTACTGCCGGCTGAAGCTGCGCTCCCCGAGCCTGAAGGGCTGGGAGGAGTTGGTGTACGTGGACACGGGCACACGGGCAAAGGTGGCATTGCTGGCTGATGGTGGGGAGAGGAGAGTGTGGGCCCTCTGGGCAGCCTGCTCCGAAAACATGGCTGTGCTACACGTGTGCAGACCCCTGTGCTCGGGCCCAGGAGGCGGTCACTGTGAAAACACAGATGCAGCCTTGCAGCCCCTGCCCAGCCCACGGCTTTCCCGCCATGTCTCCCCTACACCTGCCGGCGTGGGAGGAGGATGGCACAGCTGCAGCCCACCCCAGACATGGTTCAGACAGCACATCACCGCTGCTGGATCCCAACGGGTCGCCATGTCATGCTCCTCCAAAGACGGAGGCAAGGAAAGCTGGGAAATGCTGCTCTCACCTGAGGATCTCCTAAACCCTCTCCGAACCATGCATCCGTTGCCTGCCTCACACCTCTACCTGGACAACTACCTGGCTCTCAAATCCCACATGCCATCTGCCCCCAGCACCTGCCCCATCTCAGGTACGAGGCCAGCCTTACATAAGCTACCAGAAAATAATACGCCTATTTTAAATAAAAATGAAACAAAATCTACACCAGTCACTCCTCTGCTGAAAAGGCTCCCCATTTCCGTGACTGAAAGCCCAAGTCCCCACAACGGCCTGAGATCTGCCCCAGCTCTTCTCCCGGGTTCCTGCCCGCACGTTGCAGACTCGCTGGCTCCCCATTCCCCGCTCTTTGCTCACACCTCACTGTCAACCCTCCCCTGGCGCTTCTACGTCTCCCATTCTGATTTCCGTGGCATTGACTAGGAACCTATTGTGAGTTTACGGTCCGCCCCCGGTAACTGGGACACGAGCTCCCGGACTGCAGCGGCCCGGGCCGCCACCGGACGGTCGACAGTGCACCGCTCACAGTCTCTCCTCTTCCGTGTACCTTTTCAGCGCGGCTGCCAGGCGCTTGTACCCTGGTTCCGCCGCACGGCTCTGGGCCACCGCGGAACCTGAACTAACTTCCGGCCCGAACGTGCGGAGCCGGGCCGCGGCCCCGGAAGGAGCCCCGCCGGCCCCGGCCCGCGCTCTGGCTTCGGCTCGGCGCGTGCAGCAGGGAGCCTGCGAGACGCCGCCCAGCCCGCCGCCACGCGCGGACACCGGAGCCCCAGCCCTGGCGCCGCCGCCGCCACGCGGGTCCCGGGACGCAGGACCTCAGCCACCGAGCCCCGCGCCGCCAGTCTCCCTCCGCCTCCCGCCAATCCACGCGCGCCCCCGCCCACCTCCGCGCTCCGCCTCTCGCCCGTGCCCGCCCATCACCGCCTTCGACCAATCGACGAGCTGCCCGTTCCGTCCATCACCGCGGGGCCCGCCCGCCGACGCGCCCCTCCTCCCGCCAATCCGCGCGCGCCGCCCCGCCCACCTCCTCTCACTGAATCCCACCAATCTGCGCGCGCCGCCCCGCCCACCTCCGCGCCCCGCCTCCCGCGCGGCACACCCCGCCCACCTCCGCCTCCAGCCAATCCGCGAGTGCCCCGCCTCTGGACGCGCCCCGGGTTTCCCGGACTACGCGGGACCCGCGGGGGCCGTGGGACTCGCGCGCTTGCCTGTGTCGAGGCGCGTGCCTGAGGTCAGCCCGCGGAGGGCAGGGCCCGGGACTGGGATCCCGGACGGCGGAGCAGCGCTTAGGAGTAGGGTCAGTGTTAGGGAAGCGGACGGGGTGTGGCCCAGCCTCCACCGGGGCCTCCCGCATCCTCCATCCCGCGCCGCCCCCGCTGCGGAGTGCCCTCTCCCGCACAGGCTCTGAGGCCCCGAGCCCCGAGGCGAGCCCGGGCGCCCTAGCCGTGGAGCCCGCTCGCCCTCGCAGCCGGGGGGGGGGGGGGCCTGTCGCACGCGCGGCGCGTCATTTCGCGCGCGCCGCTTCCGGTGCTGGGCCCCGTCTCCACGACGACGGGGGTCGTGACGTCGGTGGCAGCCGAGAGCTTGGCGGCCGGGGGCGCCTCAGGCGGGCCAGTGCGTCTCAGGCTCCCGCAGCCCCATGAGGACGCGGCAGGCGGCGGGGGGCCCCGGGGCCGGGCGGAGCCGCAGGGACCCCGCCGTCTGTCCGGGGCGGTGTGTGTGCCGCGGTCCCCCGCTCGCCACCCGCCGCCGCCGCTGCGCCCTGGACGGAGGACAGGCGTGTGGGGCGTCCGTGCGGCATTCCGGGGAACGTGCTGTTGCGACCATGCAGGGCCGGCCCGCAGCCCTTCCCCTCCCTGCGGTCCGGCTGCAAGTGCTGACTCCGCACGGCAGGAGACGAACCCCGATTTGTTCTCTCCACGTGAAACCGAAGATGTTCTTAAATGTGTAGATGACAGAAGGGCTCAGGGCTCCCGGCAGGCCTTGCGGCTTTACGGGGTTGGGCTCCTTAGAATAAGTGCGTTTCCACGGAAGGCCAGGGCTGGGTGGACCCGAGTCGCAGGGAGAAGGCCTTTCGTGATGCTCACTAATGTGTTTTTCTTTATCGTGGTAAAATCTGTATGACATAAGACGTACCATTTGAACCATCATGAAGTATACAGCTTGGTGGCACTCAGTGCATTCGGTGTTGTGTAGCCATCCCCACCATCGTCTCTTTTCCATCTTTCCACGCTGAAGCTCTGCACCTGTTACACCGCCTCCCCCCACTCCTCTCCCAGCCCCTGTCAATTCCAGTCTTCCTTCTGTCTCTATGCATTTGCCTGTTCCAGGTACCTCGCAGAAGGGGAATCATACAGTATTTGTTTCTTTGTATCTGGTTTATTTCACTTAATATCTTCAAGGTACATCCATATTGTACCATGTGTCAGAACTTACTTCTTTTTTAGGAGCCAGTAATACCTCATTGTTCATACGTACCACATCTGTATATCTATTCAGTCCATCAATGGAGGTTTAGCTTGTTTCCATCTTGAAGCTATCATGAATAATGCTGCTTTGAATGTGGGTGTCGAGGCCTCGGTTTCAGATCTTTTGGGTATATACCTAGAAGTGGAATTGTGGGGCAAATGGTAAGTCCATGGTTAATTTTCTGAGGAGCGGCCACGCTTGCCCACAGCAGCTGCACCGTTTGACATTCCCACCAACAGTGCAGAAGGCTTTCAATTTCTCCACATCCTCTCCAACACTTGGTCTTCTCTGGTTTTTTGATAGTAGCCGTCCTAATGGGTGTGAGGTACCGCCTCAGTTGGTTTTTATTTTCATTTCCCTGGTAATTAGTGATGTTGGACATCTTTTCATGTGCTTGTTGGCCGTCTGTGTATCTTTGAAGAAATTCTCATTCAAGTTCTGTGCCCATGTTTTAATTGGGTTATGTTTTTGTTTTTTTAATTCTAGGAGTGCTTTATATATTCCAGATATCAATCCCTTGTCAGATATGTAATTTGCAGATGTTTTCTTCCATTCCATGGGTTGCATTTTACTCTGTTGACACTGTCCTGTGATGCACACAGTTTTCATTTTGATGAAATCCAATCATACTCTGTTCTTTTTTGGCCTCCTGTGCCTTTGGTGTCATATCCAAAAAGCCACTGCCAAATCCAATGTCGTAAAGTTTGCCCCTTGTGGTTTCTTCTTCTCAGAGTTTTATAGTTGTAGCTCTTAGGTGTAGGTCTTTGATCCCTGTAGGATTAATTTTTGTATATGGCCTTAGCTGTAAGGGTTTAACCTCATTTTTTTTGCATGTAGATATCCAGTTTTCCCAATGCCATGTTTTGGAAAGACTGTCCTTTTCTCATTGAATAGTCTTGACATCCTTGTCAAAAGATCATTTGACCACACATGCAAAAGTTTATTTATGGGCTCTCTGTTACACTGGCCTGTATGTCTGTCTTTATGCCAGTACCACAGTGTTTTGATTATTGCAGCTTTGTTGTAGATTTTGAAATCAGAAGGTGTGAGTCCAGTCTTCCCACTTTGTTTTTTTTAGGATTCGGGGTCCCTTGAGATTCCATGTAAATCTTAGGAAGGATTTTTTTCCATTTCTGCAAAAAAAATATCATTAGGGTTTTGATAGGGATTGCATTTAATCTGTAGATCCCTTTGAGTAGTACTGACACCTTAACAATATTAAATCTTCCAATCCATGAACATGGAATGTCTTTCCAGTTATGTCTTTAGTTGTTGCTTTTTTCCTTCAGCTGAGACAGCAGAAGAGATGATTTATTGTACACGTGTTACATTCGGCCCCAAATGAAAACAGATTTAGTCCTGAAAGTCACAGGTCCAGGGCAAAGGACCAAAAGGGACTGTTTTGGTATGAACAAGGTGGGCCTCTGAAAGGTGGTCCTTGCAGTCAGATGGTGATGGATGTTCTAGATTCATTGACTCAAGCTCTAGAAAGTAGGCGTGCGGTCCACTGATTGGTACCAGCGTCCCTGGCCTCTGGCTTTCCTTGTTTCCACTCCTGTGGCTTCCATGGGTGCACAAGCTAGCAGTTTACTTGGACCTTGGCCTCCTCTTTCTTCTTTTTCTTCTCATACTGAGCGTTTGCCTCTTCCTCCACTTGGCTGGCATGGCGTGGAGGTTTTCAAGAAGATGGTGCTGAGGCTGAGAGAGCCTCTATTGTTTTCAGCAATGCATTTTCGTTTTCAGTGCACAAGTGTTTTGCATCCTTGGTTATGCTAATTCCTAAGTATTTTATTCTTTTTGATGCTATGTAAATGGATTTTTAAATTTTCATTTTCAGATTGTTTATTGTTAGTGTATAGAAATGCACCTGATTTTTGTATGTTGATTTTTTGTGTATCTTGCAACCTACTATGCTGAATTCATTTATTAATTCTCATGTGTGTGTGTGTATGTTTGTCTTTAGTGGAATTATTAGGGTTTTCTACATATAAGATCATGTAATATGCAAGAAGAGCATTTTTTTTCTTCCTTTCCAATTTGGAAGCCTTTTATTTCCTTTTCTTGCCTACTTGCTCTGGCTAGGATTTCCAGTTCTATGTTGGTGAAAGCAGGCATCTTCATCTTCTTGATTTTAGGGGAAAAGCTTTAAGTCTTTTACCATTGAGTGTGATGTTGGCTGTGGGTTTTCCATATCTGTATTTTAGTATCCAAGGTACTTTTCTTCTACTCTTAGTTTGTTGACTGTGGTTTTTTTTTTCTTCACATGAAAGGATGTTGAATTTTGTCAAATACTTTTTCTGCATCAATTGTGGTCTTTTTTTTTTTTTTTCTGTTAATGTGGTGTATTACAGTGATTGATTTTCATATATCCAACTATTCTTGCATTTCAGAAATAAATCCCACTTGATGGATTTCTGAACCATTTGGTGGAATTACAAACCAAGGTTACAGTAAGACTAGCTGAGCTGGAAGGACACACTCCTCTGTGTTTCTCCTTTATCCCACATTCACAATACTTCTGACATAAAATGTGTGGGTTTTCCACACATTAAGCAATTCTCTGTGACACCAGCTGAGTGTCCCATAAGGCACTTCAATTCTGACATCATCTACCTGGGGTTACTGTCAGATCTCACAAGGAAGGGCTCAGACCCACAAGACCGCCCCCACCTCAGCTGCCAATCTCAAGTTCCAGCTGTAACCTTTACTTCTGACCAAAGAGCTATAAATCAGAGTTCCCACAACCCTGAACCTTGGGTTTCATAATTTGCTAGAATGGCTCATAGAACTCAGGGAAACACTTAAGTTTACCATTTTATCATCCAAAAGAATATGGCAAAGGAGACAGATGAACAGCCAAATGAAGAGATATGTAGAATGAAGTCAGGAAAGATCATGAGCCTCAGGAACTTGAAGTTGTGAAGTTGGCCTGTGTCACCCTCCTGGTACGTGAATATACTCATTGACCTCAAAGCTCTCCCAACCCCATATGTTAGGGATTTTTATGGCGACTTTATCCCGTAGTCATGATCAATCATTAGCTCACTCTCTAGCCCCACTCCCCATCTCAGAGGTTGGGGGTGGGCAGGGCTGAACACTCTATGCTCCTAATCATGGCTTGATCTTTCTGGTGACCAGCCCTCCCCCTAAAGCCATCTAGGAGCCCACTCAGAATCCCCTTATTAGAACAAAACACATTCCTTTCACCCAGGAAATTCCAAGAGATTTAGGAACTCTGTGTCAGGAACTGGCATCCCGAGGCCAAATAGTAGAACAAAATATGTTCCCGGTGCTCTCATTACTCAGGAAATTACAAGGGTTTTAGGAGCTCTGTGTCAGCAGTCAGGGGCAGAAACCAACATATATATTCTCTGTTATTTCACACTAGCTTTTATAATTGTCTGTGTATTTTTACCTTTACTGGAAATTTATTTCTTCCTTTGGCTTTGAGTTACTGTCCAGTGTCCTTTCATTTTCTACCCAAAGGACTTCCTTGAGCATCTCTTGCAGGGAAGACCTAGTGATGAACTCTCAGCTTTTGTTTATCTGGGAATGTCTTCATTTTCCCCTCATTTTTGAAGGACAGTTTCCAGAGGTAAGATTCTCAACTGACAGTTTTTTTTTTTCTTTTAGCACATGAATGTATCAGCCCACCACCTTCTGGCCTCCAAGGTTTCTGCACCAGATGGCGTGCAGGGCGCTTTCTTTCGATGCATCCCCTGAATCCAAGGGTCTGTCCCCTGGAGTGTGTCCACACAAGGTTGGGTAGCAGATCCTGATAAGGGTCTTTCCAGGGAGGTTGAAGAGTTTTTCTAGAGGTGTCTCTTCCAACAAACGAGATCTCCAGGTTGCAAGGTATGATGCTCCAGGTCACTGTGTCCCAGGGACGCACTGTGAACGGTGCTCCCCCAAAGCAGGACTATTTTAATCGGAGTAGTTAGGCCTTTACCATATTAAACATATCTCCTTTTTTATCAACTGTGGGTCAGAGGACATGTGTAAGTGTGTACTGGATGCCCCGTGACTGCCTCGAAGTGTGAGAATCTGTGAGCTCCCAAGGGGGTGGACCCGAGATGTAGAGGCCCACAGCCATGCTTTATGAGGCCAAGGTATTTGGAAGGTCTTTACGAGTTTTGCCACTTGAGACCTAACAGTGCTGTTAGCGTTGATTAACCCTGAGGACTGAGCCCGGTATGCGCAGTGGAAGTATTGTAGAGTCAGTCAGACTGCTCGGGCTTGCCTGTGGGTTCCCAGAGAACCAGAAAGTGTGAGAGGGGCTCCCTAGGTTGGGGATAATCTTTTCTAACAGAATTTTATTTATTTATTTATTTATTTTAAAGATTTTATTTATTTGACACACAGAGAGAGACAGCAAGAGAGGGAACACAGGCAGGGGGAGCGGGAGAGGGAGAAGCAGGCTCCTGGCTGAGCAGGGAGCCCGATGCGGGGCTCGATCCCAGGACGCTGGGATCATGACCTGAGCTGAAGGCAGACGCTTGACGACTGAGCCACCCAGGTGCCCCTCTA
Organism: Leptonychotes weddellii; assembly: GCF_054177405.1. Classification (NCBI taxonomy): domain Eukaryota; kingdom Metazoa; phylum Chordata; class Mammalia; order Carnivora; family Phocidae; genus Leptonychotes; species Leptonychotes weddellii. The sequence continues at coordinate 93,305,461 of NC_138380.1, read as the reverse complement.
ACAGAATTTTAACCACAGAAGAGGTGTTGGCCTATCTACAAGAGGAAGCTTTGGTCCAGCGAGAAAGCAAAGGAAACGTGACTAAAACATATTGATATCCATGAGATGGGAAAGCTGTATGAGGCTCATTCATATGAACTGGTTTCTCTGGATTTATACTTCGGGCAGCTGGGACAAACGAGGAAGGCACTTGTGGCCTTATTCATATTTGCACACCGATGTCGTTTCATGAATGCTACCATTTTGTCAGTAGGCCAATGGTTTAATACATGTACAGTGGTAAGTAGTGGGAATTGTAGAGTTTCTGGTAGGGCCAGATTGTTATTTGGCCTAAACCAGAGTTCTCTCTTTATGGATCCAAAAATTATTAGATTTCCAATATTGTTTTTCCTTTCTTGGGACCAGTTGTTGGGCCTCTCTTGTCAGTTTTTCCAAATTATCATTTGGGAGGATGTCTCTTTGGACCGCAACAGAGATTTGGCTTGAGAGCAGTGTTTCTGGCAGAAATATCAGTGGGGTGGTTTACTCCAGCCTCCAGGGAGTCAAGTCTGGGACGCCCGGGAACCTTAATGTCAGCCAGAGCAGCAGAAGTGTGGTAGCTAATAAGCTTTGGACACAGGAGCCTTTTTTCTCTCCCCCAACCCCCCCAATGCAGGACTTGAACCCACAACCCTGAGATCAAAACCTGAGCTGAAATCAAGAGTCAGGCCCTCAACCGACTGAGCCACCAGGCTCCCCCAGAGGAACCATTTTTAATCTTACCCCATTGGAGGTAAGGACGCCTTGAAGTTTCCATAATGTTCCAAAGTCCTGAGCCCAGAGGCATGCCAGCCATCAGTATAAATGTCTGCAGCCTTGCGCTTGGCCAAGGCGCAAGCTCAGGTGGGAATGCCGGGCTGGAGTAGCCAATGGTTCTTCTCCGTGACTTCGGGAAGAAGTTGCAGGAGCACACCAGCACGATACTGGCCATTTTCATCCTTTAAATAAGAACCACCAGCAAATCCTTAAGCACCTGCCTTGGTTGGAGGAGTTTTCTGTCAGTTGTCACAGGGATTCAACATTAAGCAGCTGTGAAGGGTTTCATCTGGATCCAGATGTCCTTGTTTCAGGATCAGATGCTCTAGGCATCAAAACCGAGTTTGAGCAAACTACACTTTTTCTTTGGAGACTGTAGGTCCCTTTCAGGCCAAAAGTTTTGACAGGGGGAG
>NC_138380.1:93268188-93303753 GCF_054177405.1 Leptonychotes weddellii | reverse complement strand
GAGTCCCACATCGGGCTCCCTGCTCGACGGGGAGTCTGCTTCTCCCTCTGACCCTCCTCCCTCTCGTGCTCTCTGTCTCTCATTCTCTCTCTCAAATAAATAAATAAAAAAAAATCTAAAAAAAAAAAAAAGAATTTATTTATTTGAGAGTGAGTGTGCGTGCACGCGAGAGAGAGAAAGAGAGAGAGAGAGCATAGAGGCAGAGGGAGAGGGAGAAGCAGACTCCCTGCAGAGCGGAGAGCCCAACGCAGGGCTCGATCCCGGGACCCCGAGACCATGACCTGAGCCGAAGGCAGACGCCCAACCGACTGAGCCACCCAGGCGCCCCAGCCCTTACTTCTTGAAACCAGTTTGTTGAGCAAGCAGAACTCGTGCGCAAATCAAGGACCGTAGGCCGGCCTGGTTGTGATCCCCGCCCCCCACCCCCATCCCTGCTCAGGCAGCTCCAGGACCGTCGTGATCACGAATAAGTACGAGAAAGTGCTAGAACTTTAAATCTCAAGTCTCAACGTGGTAATTAAAATTGCCAAGTCCCAGATAAAAACGAACACTGAACACCTCTCCAGGCGAAAATGCCTTTCGTTTTGCTTGCCTTCAAGGAAGGAATGTGCTCAGCTCCTCATCTCTTCCAACCTCCCAGCTGGGGGGCTGCAGCCAGGCTTGCGGGAGGGGGGGTCCGACTTCGTGCAAGGGGCTGCCTCTCTCTCTCCCTCCTCCCCCTCCTCCTCCGGTTAGGATATCCCCCTACTACCCTCCAGTTCCCAAGATGAAGGCCGTGTCCCCCCTCCAGCCACTGGTTTCTGCAGATGAGGTGGGGGATGGGACACCAACAGTCCTTTCCGGAGAAAGGCACCCTCTCTCTCCAGCCTTTTACTGCCCCCCCACCCGCAGAGGCCCGTTCCTATCTCCTTTGGAAGTCTGCATGCGCTCTGGTGTGGTGTGGTGGCACCTTGTTTGCATTTCCAAAGTGAAGTGTGTGTGTTCAGGTGGGTTCCACACACACACACACGCACACACAGGTGCAGGGAGGCCCACCAGTGCAGAGCGGATGCAGAGCACAGGGCCCACGAGTCCCTCTCCTAGAGATGTGTCCTCATCCGTAAACTGGGCACCCGCCGGCCCATCGTCGTGCGGCAATATGGGGTGGACTGAGCTGAGCCGGCGAGGGGCTGGGTCCCTCTGATCCCCCTGCTGGCCCCACCCCATCTGTCACAGACAGGCCACCACGCAGGTGTGATTGGGAAACAACATTTATTGCTGTGTCGGCACAGGCCGGCCCCGAGTCGCAGCCGCGCCAAGCTCACTCCTCCTTCTCGTCCCCGTGGGTGATGATGTAGCACAGAGACTTGTAGTCGATGTCCCCTGCCAGGTCCATGGGCGTCAGGGCGAACATCTGCTCCACCTGGGCGGGGGGGGGGGGGGGCGTGGTAACAGGCAGCCCCGCCAGGGAGGCCTGGGGTGGCCAGTGGCCGTGCCTGAGGGAGACCTGTGACCCCTCACCCTGTCACCTGACTCCCAGCGCCAAACCCCAAACTCCGAGTTACCTCTGGGCAGGCGAGGGAAACGGGGGTGGAGGGTGGGGGTCTGAAGGGGGCTGTGGGTCGGAGGGCCCACCTCAGCCATGGGGTACCTCCATCTCCTCTCTGCGCTGCCCTGACCCTGCACGTACAGAGCCTCTTCCAAACGCGGGAGGTGCACTCTCTCATCTCTGGGCCTTTGCACACACAGCTCGCAGCCTGGCACACCCTCCTCCCTTCTGACTCCATGCCCTTCACCCTCTGGGGCTCGACAGAGGTGGTCCCACACAGCCGTGCTCCGAGCCCACGAGGGTGGTGGGTCACCAAGGCCTGCCCAGTGCCCTGCGGGGCAAGGGCCCTGTGAAGGGTGGGGAAGGTGTCGAAGGAGTCGGGAGTCCTCACCTCAGCCAGAGAGAACTTGTCTGCCTGGGTCAGGAGAAGCTGCTTGAACCTGGGGAGAGCCGAGGGGTGGCCCGATGCGGGGGGCGGTGAAGGCTCCCCTGGCCCAGGCGGCCACCCTCACCAAGAGCCTCCCCGTGGTTTCTGCATGGTGCCCCTTCCCGCTGCTCACACTTACTCATCCTTGTTCACCACCCCCTTGCCGCTGGGGTCGAACATGCGGAAGGCGCTCAGGATGGCTTCCTCCGGGTCTGTCCCTGGGAACCCGGGGGAGCCAGGTGAGCAGCCGTGCCCACCCAGGAGGACCCTAGGGTGCAGGGGGCCCGCCACGTCCCAGAAGAGGTGGGAGGGTGTTTCCTGATACAAAGTGTCCCTTGGGGCTCAGGGAGGCCAAGACCAGCTGTCCTTGTGGGCAGGCCTGGCCAGGAGACTGGGATTTGGGATTTGGGATTTGGGAGGGAGGCTGAGTCGGAAGTCGGGGTGACCGGTGCCCATGGGTCTGGGAGGGAGGGGAGAACCCCACAGGCTCTGGGTGGACTAGTGCCAGGGAGTGTCCAGTTGAGGTCTGGGTGGGGCTCCGTCAGATTCCAGGCTGGGGGGACCCAATCCAGCCCAGGCTGACCGTTCAGCTTCTCCCCAAAGAGCGTGAGGAAGACGGTGAAGTTGATGGGACCCTTTCCCTCCTGCAGCATGGCATCCAGCTCCTCTTCTGGGACGCTCACCTTCCCTGGTTGGGGGTAGGGCATGCCATGGACATGGGGCCTGGGGGGCCCAGGCCGGCCTCCCCTCCTTCTGGGCCGTAGCGGGTGGAGAAGTGTGAAGTGATGGGGAGCTGTGACCAGTGGGGGAGGAGTGTGTGTGCACACGGAGACCGATGGGGAGGGAGGTGTGAGTCGGGAAGGGGGAAGGCGGGCGCTGCCTGGTGGTGGGGGGGCTGTGCTTTCTCAGTGGGCCTCCCACCAGCTAGCTGAGCCAGAGCGGCTCCCCTGGTGTGAGCAGGCCCCATGAGCAGGGGGAAGGCAGAAGCACTCACCGAGCTGGGAGTAGGTCTCCCGAAGATCTGACTTGCAGATAATGCCATCCCGGTTTTGGTCGATGCAGCTGAAGGCCTGCGAGGTGGGGAGCACAGCCTCCAAGTGGGAACAGCCCCCACCCCAGGGAAGGCCGGAGGTGGGGAGGGGTCCTGGAGGGCAGACGGCGGAGCAAGGACAGGGGCCAGGACCACTGACTACAGAGCAGAGGGGGTGTATGCAGGGTGGGATGCCAGGACCGGTCCCAGGCCATTGGGGGTGGGGCACTTACTTCCTTGAACTCCTGGATCTGGGCTTGCTCGAACATGGAGAACACATTGGAAGAGCCTCGCTGGGCCTGCTTGGTGGCCGCGGCCTTGCCCCGGGTCCCTGCCTTCCTGCTGGCCTGCAACATCGTCGGTGGGGAGAGGTCCTCTGCCCGGCTCCCCAAAGACTCCCCCCTTCCCAGGCACACCCCCTGAACATTCCCGGGAGAGCCTAGGTCAGGGTCCTCTTCCTACCTCTGGAGACTAGCTCTCCAGGCCCAATGCAAGCACAGAAGTCCCTGGCTCTCTTCCCCCAGCCCACGGGACAGCACCTGGGAGCCTGCTGGCCTCTGGCTTCCCCACCGGGCACTCACCATCCTCTCTCTATGGCAGCCGGGTTGCTGCAAGGGGCCCCCAGCCCCTTTTATGTTTCAGCCTTATCACCTGCGTGCCAAATAAGGACAGGAAGAGAGGACAGGCCCAAACTTGGCAGCCCTGCCTGGGCTGGGGGAGGACAGGGCCCCAGGCAGATTCCAGCCACGTTCCTGGTGACCTTCAGGCCCCCTGATGTCTAACATCCAGGCATCCACCCATCCAGCAGCCACGGCTCCCAAGGGCAGAGCTCACAGCCTCACAGCTCTCGCCACTCTGGGTGCTGAATGAGGTAGCCCCCTGAATGAGAAGTCTCCCCTGTGACCCCCATCTGACTGTCCCTCCTGCAGGTCCAGCCCAGAACCCGCCCAGTCCAAGAGGACGGCGTTCGGAGGGCTGGCCTGGGGCCTCTGTTGGGCTTGGGAAGGGCAGTGGGTGGTTCTGAAGATGGTCTCTGGCCTGAGACCCCCAGGGATTCCCAGAGGTTTGGGCAGAAGGCAGCCCTGAGCTAGTCGTGGCCCCAAACAGAACCTGTGTGTGAGGCTTTTTGGAGCACAGTGCACAACCTGGACCCCAAGGAACCCCCTGGACCCCCATGAAAGTGGTCATGAGCCCTTCGTGTGAGGCTCTGCTGTGCAGCCAGGGGTCAGACACCCTCTGTTCTGCCCGGGCTGCAGGCTTGCCTTTTCCTTTAGGGCCCAGAGAAGGGCTGGGGGCCTTCTAGAACTAACGTTGTGGGCCCATTGGCTGCCCTCTTGGAACCCGGAGCAGAGAAGAGGACCCACTGGCTGCCCACCCTCCCTCCCCCAGAACCTGGCTCTGCGCGGCTGCCCCCCGCCCCTGGGTGGGGGGGCAGAACAAATGCAGAGGCCAGCTGGTAGAGCCGGAGTTTGCGTGGTGCGTGAGACCCAACATCCCTTGTGTAACAAAAACAATACCTCCTTTACTCTCCTGAAATGAAATTCATGAAATCTATAACCCACCCACAGACAGAACTTAAAAAATCAACAGGATCCTCTGAACTGCAAGGAAAAGAAAGACTAGAATTAGTTTACGTCAAAACGGGATCCAACACGGATTAGTTTACGTCAAAACAGGATCCAACACGAGCGCCGAAACACGAGTCCTGCGGATGAAGTAACCAGATGCTCGCACAACGTTCTAATGCATAATTTAGATTCAAGAGAACTAAAAAGATCTGACCCGATCCCACAGGAGACACCCGGAAAAACGAGGGAACATCTCAGACCCGTGGCTCTGGGTTAAGTTCTGAATGAAATAACAGTCATTCCGGATTTGTTGGGTAGTTCCTCTCACTGAAGAGCAAGCATATGTTCTAACTCTACAGACATGTGGACGCGTAACGGGGCGCAGCTGAGAGATGGCGCCAGGTCCTCGGCTTGGCTAACTCAGAGTAGGCTCGTCACCCAGAAGCATCTGGAAGGACCTCAGCAATCACGTGACTTCGTGTATCCCTCTCCCCCGCCCATCACTGTCACAACCCAAGTGGCTCCAGGGGGCCTGCTGCACTTCCCAGAGCAGCACCCCGGCCCCCAACTCCTTCCCAGGCACTCCCGGGGGCAATCAGAGCCCACGGGTCCACACGCACATCCCACATTCGGCGAGCCAGTGCGTCCGACCACCCTTCCGCCGATGCCACCTCTATTCCTACAGCCCGAGTGTCCCTTTACACTCCCTGGCACAGGTGGCCGGAGGGGATGGCGAATTCCGAGACACCCAGGCTTGCAAAGCATCTGTGTGCCTGTGACCACGTCTCCATATTGTCCCATGGCCCTTATGCACAGAGATCAAAGAACACTCGTCAACGCCATGTTCTAAACTTTTAAAATGTTTACTTAAAAAACCACACAGTCCCAGGTTGGGCATGAGAGGTTGGTGTGGCACACAGAGATCTGGTGAGAAGAGAGAGGCCTGGGTGATCCCTTGGGTGCTGAGTGCTGACGTCTCTTTCTAGGCCAGCCCTGTGGGAGCTGAGGCCTCCCCCACGGAGGTGCTCCCAGGCCTGCCTGGGGGTGGGAGGGGGAGGTCCTCCTCATCCTGGGTCCCTCTGGGCAGGCAGGGGCTCTGGGGGCTCTGTGTCTTGCACCACCTGGGAGGGTCCATCCCAGAACCACAAACCACTCATGGATGGTGGCAGGGGAGCAGAAAGGCTACCAACTCCATGCCTCAGGGTACAAGCAGTCTCCGCTGTGGCATTTCCCAGTCCCCACCAGGCAAGAAAACAGCCAGGCCTGGGTGACTGGCAGCCTCTGGCCCCCTGTGGAACCCCGGTGTAGGTCTGGCCAGGTCAGCTGGGCTGCCTCCCCAGTGGGTTGAGTTCCCAGGCAGGAGCAGGTTCCAGAGCACAGCCCCCTCCCAGAGCAGGGCCCGGAGAGGCCGAGTCAAGCTGAAGGCTCCAAGAGGAGACAGTGCGGAAACGCAGCCAAGTCCTGAGTGAGCAACTCCCTTCTGGGTCCTTGATTGCAGGTCAGACAGGTGAGGGGCTTTGGGGGTCTCCACGCCTGCTCACCTCAGCCCCCAACCCAGTCAGGGCCCTGGGCTGTCCCACCAACCTCTGAGAGAAGAGGTCTGCCGAGGGGGCCCCAAATCCCCCGCGGGCCTCTCCCCATCTTTCGGGGTGGCAGTGGGGATGGGAGACATCCAGGGTCCTTACAAAGAGACCTCTTTCCTGGGTGAGGCTGGGGGCACCTGTGGGGAGCGAGTCCCCTGGGGCCCAGGGCCAGCGAGCCACTGCCGCCTCCTTGCCTGGTGTCCTCCGCTGTCACTGGCCCAGCATGCAGGCCTTCTTGCAGGCCACCGCCGAGATCAGGGCCGCGCCCCGGCCGCTGCCCTCCTCCGACTCGATGAAGGTGATCTCGCAGCTGGGCGTCAGCCTGCGCACGCTGGCGTGGAACCGCTCCTTGAAGCTGCGCACGGGAAGCGGGGCTGCCGTCCCTCCTCACTGCACTCCCAGACCGCCTCATCCCCGCCCCGCAGCGCGAGGAGGAAGCCCAGGGGGCCCTCCCTCCTCCTCCTCCTCGCTGGGGGCCCAAAGGGGACGAGGGGCCCACCCTTGGGACCTCGGAGAGCTTATTTCCGCTTGCGTTTCCGTCCTCGGACGCGCACCCACGACGGGCCCCTGGGCCCGATGGGGAGCGCGGACGACCACGTGGTCTCACCTGGGGTGCAGCTTGTACACGGAGCCGTCCACGCCCACGGTGATGCGCATCACGTCCTCGCTGCGGCTCTCGCGCATGCGGTTAATGACGCCCGCCAGCCCCGCGGCGCACATATGCGCGGCGCGCGTGGACACGCTCTCGCAGGCGCGGCGCACGATGTCGCAGTCGGTGGCTGAGGGCCTCAGCCCCAGGGTGCTCAGGATGTTGTAGATCTGCTTGCGGTCGCCCGAGTCGCTGTGGGGCGGGGGCGGCCGGGGGAGGGAGGACGTCGTTGGAGGGTCGCTCGGCCCCCGGGCCAGCCCGACCCCGACGGCGGCGGCCTCGTCCCCTCCCCCTGCCCACCTCACCCAGACAGAGCGCTTGGGGCTCGGGCTCCGGAGGGGAGCGGGTCCGATTCCGCCAGGGACCAGCAGTTAGCTGGTCATCGCGCCTCTCTCTAAGCCCAGGGTCTCCGCTCTAATGTGGGCGACACCGGCGCGCCAAGGGGCTGTCGCGTGAGGTGAGGCGATGTCCACGGCGGTGGGGAGCCACGGAGGGGACGCGTGGGCTGCGGCAACTGCCAGGCTGCGGGCTCCCCTGCGGGCCACGCGCCGCCCCGGACCCTCGCTCCGGACCCCCGCCCGGGGCCCCGCCCACGCCCCCTGCGTCCGCGCCGCAGACCCCGCCCCGTGCACGCGGCTCCTCCCCTGAGCACGCCCCCCGCCCCCCCGCGCACGACCCCCTAGACACCGCCCCTCGCCCGGCGCGCCCAGCGCACCTCTCCACCTGCGACACGAAGCGCGTCTCGAAGGCGCCGCGCGTGCGCAGCTGTTCCGACGCCTCCCCGCGGAAAAGCAGGTTTTCGTCCACGAGTTTGAGCAGCACGAGCCGCACCAGCTCGCCCATGTACTTGCCGCCGATGAGCTTCTCGTACCTGCACAGAGGGCGGCCGGGTCATCCCCGTCATGGAGGTCCCCACGCGCGGCCACGAGGAGGCCAGGTGGGGCACTGTGACACCCCGCTTGCACACTTGGGTTCGTGCCGGTCCCCTCATTTATCAACCAGGATTTTAGGATTAGGAAGCGCTCTGGGGCCTCAGGACCGCACCCTGCCCTGCTGCGGGGCGTCGGTGCGGGCTGCGCGACCGTCCTCACGAGGGCCCTGCGCTGAGCCCACTGCGTCCTCCCACAGCCGCGGGACGGGAGCTGTTCTCATTGCCCCGGATGGTTGGGAAACTCAGGCTCAGAGGGACTGGGGCCCTGGGCTCCTGGGCTCCGCCGAGCTAGCGCTCGCGTGTTTCACATATGTGAGCCTCTGCGTTTTCATCTCGAAGTGCACTGAATCCCACCGACCTAGCGGAGGTTTAGGAGCTGATGAAGGGATTACACGCGCCCGGCAGCGAGGCGGTTAATTAGGATAGCCATGACTCAGGACGAGCTCTGTGCGGGCTGGGTCTCAAGCTGTTCAAGCCAAACCGCAGCATTCCGCGAGAAACACTACTGTTCATTCTGCGACCGTGGACAGATGTCTACTCCCGGGAACTCTGGGCTGAACCCGCTGAACGTTGCTCGGGGGTCTCAGAGCCTCCCTATGCAGTGGTCACCTGCCGGAAGGGGGGTGATCCCGGCTTATGTGTCCACAGACCCTCTTTTTGGGGACTAAACCTTCATGTCTCTCACGGTTCCTGGTTCACAGGGGGCGAGTGAGCGCAAGGAGGGAGGAGCTTGCAAAAGGATTGTCAGTTTGCTTTTCCCCAGAGTTGTTTAAAAACAAGCCCATTATCTGCCTGCCTGAGTAGGGTGGGGGTGGGGGGCGGCAGCGGGCAAGGTCCTTACAGCTGCTGGCCGGGGTTCAGGGAGTTCTCGTCCACCACGCGGTCGTACTCCAGCAGGAACTCGTCCAGCTCACCGGAGTCCCCGAAGGCGCCCCACTCAGTGTTGACGCACATGCGGCCCTCGTCCCCTTCCACGAGCTCCACGTTCTGCATCTCTTCCATGTAGCAAGCGTTGCAGCCTGTGCCTGTGGGGACCACGGGTCAGGCCCCGCTGGGGCGGGGTTGGGGTGGAGCAGGGGCGGCAGTCCTGGGAACCCGCCTCTCCCTGCAGGAGGCCCCCCATGGCCCTAGCTTCCCAGCTTCCTGCTGCCACAGCGACCACTGCCTGGCCTGGCGACGTGGGCAAGGTGACTCTCCCAGGGGCTAAAAGACCTGGGTTTGCTGTGTGACCTTGCATCCATGAGCCCATGTCTCTGGGCTGTTTCTCGTCCCCAGTAGGGGCTGGTAACACCTTATTCCCTGGATACTTGGGAGGACGGAGTGAAACGTGTCAAAGTGCTTTGCCAATTAGAGATGTGTGTGGTTTTATCTTGGTTACCCACCATCCTTTTTTTTTTAGCACTTTACGTACATGTGCTTGAGCGTCTCTGTCCTGGGCCCTGGTTTGGGGGCACCCAGAGGTGAGTAAGGCACAGCCTGGGTCCCTGGGACTGCTATGGAATTTGTAATTTGCAGAGTCCCTTGCAAAGTGAAAACGTGGTGTCCTTTGCTGAGAAATGATGAAGTTTCAGAATGGCTTCTGAGCGTGACGGCATGGGTGGCATGCCCTCAACACCATTGGGGACGTCAACTCTAATGCTGGCCAGTGGACCTGCCCAGCAGGAATGGGGCCTTCCCATTTTTTTGGTGTGTGTGTGTGTGGAAAAAAACCCCCAGAAATCCAGACTCTGATGTGCATCCTCTCAATTTCTGGATCTTGGTCATTATCATAAAGATGTTTTTAAGCACTGAGCAGAGTGTTTGCAGGACAGGTGTGGGACCAGGCCACCCTCAGCCATCTCTGCTCCAGCAGGGGTGTGCCCAAGGCAGGGGCTGCAGAGCTCAGACACCAAGACAGGGCATCTTGGAGAGCCGTGCCCTGACTCAGCTGCCCTAGGCAGCTCTGAAGGGGACAGCCGGGAGAGCAGGGTCCTGCCCCTCCTGTTTGGGCGGGGGACTCAGGGCCGGCTTTCCATCTGAAAGTCAAACATGGAAGGAGGAGATGTGAGCAATGAGAGGAGGATGGAGCGAGGTCAGGCGGCAGCTGAGGATGTGGACATGCTGTTGGAGACAGGTTTGTGAGCGCACACAACCCCTCAGGGCTGGCTCTGAGGGGCCCCGCGAAGCCAACAACTTTGCCACTGACTTTCTGGGGAGCCAGAGCCCAGACACCATGCTTGCATGCCCAGGAGGTGACTGCCCAGACAGGAGCCATGCTCAGTACACACTCCTGACCCTCAGGAGCTTCTAGAAAGGCCCGAGGTCCGCTGGGGCCAATGTCGCTCCCGTCCTGGCCTTCGTGCAGGGACAGGAAGACCGTGCAGGAGAGGATGGTGCCACCTGTGCTTATCCTCTTCCACGGGGACAAGTCTGTCCAGTTTGGTCAATTTACCAGATAAGGGGATGTAATTTAATCCCAATGGGCCAGGCAGACCTGTAGCCCGTGCGCCGTCTGATGCAGGGACTTGTGAGTGTTGGGATACACTAGCTGCATTCAGGACGCCCCTGCATCTCCCCAAGACTGCCCCACACCCTGTCGCCTGGCACAGGGGCCCTGCTCTGGCCATCACCCATGGCCCAGGACTTTCGGCCCTCACGCCTCAGGGCCAGAGACAAAGGCAGGCAGAGGCTCTGTGCTGCCGAGGCCCCTGGATAGAGCAGGGTGTGAATCCTTACCCACAATCATGCCAACCTCACACCGGCGGTCTTCATAGTAGCAGGAGATCATTGTGGCCACCGTGTCGTTCACCATCGCTACCACGTCCATTTCAAAGTCCTGCCAAGAGGCACAGAGGCAACAGGGATGGGGCTGGGGTCTCGGCTCGGGCCGCTCTGGGCTTCGTGCCGCCCGGGGAGGGACGCCCAGGAGGCCGTCCCTGGCTTCGTGTCCAGAGAGGAGGGGGGCTCCCAGGGCGGTCAGGGGGTGCCTCACCCCTCTCCGTTTGATGGCGTCACGGAGGAGCCCCACGATGTTGTTCCCTTCTGCTCCGGAGGCCTTGAAGCCCTTGGTCCAGTTGAGGAGGATGCCCTGAGGGAAGAGGAGGGCGGGCCTGTGGCTGCTGACGAATGCTGGGGCAGGGTGAAGGCATCCCACTCAGCAGACCATGGCTTGGAGACGACTCTCTATGACTACTTCCAATTCTGCAGGGCCGGCCTCCAGCCCAAGTGAGAGTGTTTCTAATGGAAAGCCCAGCGGCACCACCCAGAGTAAGGATGAGGTCCGGAGGAAAGCAACCTGTATCATGTTGGGCCTCCTCCCGTGCAGTACACCCAACTGGAAGAGGGTAAGCAACAGTGGCCTCACCCCTTCCTGGACGGTCTCCCCGGGCCCCAGAGCGGCCGTCCTGTCCCTGCCCTTCGTGCGCTGGGGGGCCCGGGCTTGGAGAACCCAGGAGCACTGCACTGGCTCTCTCTCTGAGAGGTCGTAGGTGTTTTGTATGTATTTATAACTGACGTGTACAGATGTGTGTGTAATTTATACACTGTATGCGTGTAGAAGCGATGTGTGTACATGTGTATAATGCACACACGTATGTATGAATGTATCCTTACACACACACGTAGAATTGATGTGTGTACATGTGTATAATGCACACACGTATGTATGAATGTATCCTTACACACACACGTAGAATTGATGTGTGTACATGTGTATAATGCACACACGTATGTATGAATGTATCCTTACACACACGCGTAGAATTGATGTGTGTACATGTGTATAATGCACACACATATATGCACGTACCCTGTACAGATGTGTAAAATTGCCGTGTGCACACGTGTGTATAATGCACACACGTGCACGCGTGTATCCTCACACGTAGAATTGCCGTGTGCACACGTGTGTATAATGCACACACGTGCACGCGTGTATCCTCACACGTAGAATTGCCGTGTGCACACGTGTGTATAATGCACACACGTGCACGCGTGTATCCTCACACATGTGTGTAGAACGGACATGTGTAGAAGTGTATATGTGACTGAGCCGTGTGTGCACACGGATGCGTGCGTGCTGACTTCTGTATGTCCGTATGCAGGGATGATGCACGTGTGTATGTGTCTAGGGCGTGCGTGTGTGTGTGTGTGACTGTGGCAGGTGCAGCTGCAGCCCCCGCAGTCCTGCCTCCGCTAGTGGCCTGCGTCACATGTCTGTGCTGGCATCTGGCTGCCAGCCAGCAGTCTCCTCCTGGTCACTAGCCTGTCCCTGATCTGCGACGGGGCGATAATCCTGCCGGCCTCGTGGGGCTCTGAGGGCTTCAGGCAAACAGAATCAGCCGTATCTCCATTTCCCAGAGTCTCACAGAAGGCGAGTGACAGAGCCACGGGTCGAACCCAAGGCTCTTTCCCAACACGGGGCTGCGTTTGAAGGCGCAGGGAGTTCCCAGAGCGTCTCCCTGGGGAACATGTCTACCCCGCCCCCCCGACCCGGCCCCACCTTGTCGATGTCTTCATGCCTCACGGGGAAGGAGAAGGTGAAGCCCAAGGGCAGTTTCTTGTGCTTCATCTGATGCTTGTCCAGGAAGTCGGAGATGCACTCGGAGATGTAGTCGAAGAGCTGGAAGACACACGGCAAGCTGGCCGTCGGCCGCAGCGCCCCGCCACAGGCCGCAGGAGAGCACGGCCTCCAAACCTTCCCTTGGCTCCCCTGTGTCCCCTGTCCCAAATGCTGCTGCCGCGGGGACAGCGCAACACCAGGACGGGCCTGGTCCCCAGCCCAGCTGGGTGCTGTCAGCCCGTGCCTCCCACTGGACCCCATGGCGTCCAGCCGCACGCTTCGGACAGAGGCACAGCCGTGGCCAGCACTCGGATTTCTGCCTCTGCCACCCAGAGTGTCCTTCGCTGCCTCCAGGTGTCCTGGCCGCCGATCGCCCGGCCCTGCCGGGGACCAGCCCCTACCCTACTTGTGTGGTTCTGGCCACAGAACTGGCTGTTGCTGAGTGCCCCGCTCGTCGGCTGAGCTCCCTGCTGGGTGTGGGGGCCCCGTGAGGCATTCACACCATCCCTGCTGCCTTGATTCATGGCCAGTCCAGCAGCATGCAGGGGGTGGCGTGGACCAGGCTGCCACGGGACTCCTGCCTTGAAACCCTGGCCCCCAGGGATGGGCTCCGCCTCCACCCGCCTCCTCTGAGGGCTCCTTGTACTTCTGTACCCTCTCCTGAGCCCTCCCCATGGGCAGGGTAGCATTCCCGCCTGGGCAGACATTATGACTACAGTCATCCCACTCGGTGTCTCTGCTGGTGGCAGGTGACGGAGGGACACACAGGGAGAAGGCAGAATGCATGGGCTGTGTGCCGCTTGGACCCGTGTGTGCTCTCAGCTGCCCTGTCACACCTGTGATCCTTCTGGGAAACTGGGCAGGAGGTGACCTGCTGGGGCCATGCCTGGTGGCCATCCAGGTAGGCCTCTCACTGGCCTCCCTGGGCCCTCTGAGGCTGGCTGGCTCTCCTGCCCACAGGTGCCCCAGCCCTGGCAGACAGGTGGGCCCTCCCGCCAGGACGAGCGAGCCCGGAGATCCTGGGCAGACTTGATCTGGCCCCAAGGCTCCCGGCCCCGCGGCCCCCGGCCCTCGGCCCCCGGCGCAGCGGCTCACCATCTCAGCAGTGCCGGTCATGGCGTCCTCGGGGATGGAGTACATCTGGTGTTTGGTCGTCACACTCCACTGCCCCTCCTCGCCCTCCCCCACCTTCACCAACATCACCCTGAAGTTCGTACCGCCCAGGTCCAGGGAGAGGAAGTCCCCAACTTCTGCAGGCACAGGGAGAAGTGCATCAGCCTTGGGGCCCTGCCCGGCAGGACCCCAAGACCGGGGAGAGAAGGAGAGGAGGGAGTGGGGGAGATGAGGAGCTGGACAAGGCTGCTGATGCTGGCATCTGGGGAGCCCCAGGTCCACTGGGGAAACGGTCAGAGGTGAACTGGGGAACTCCATGGGAATTCCCTGCCTTGGACCAAAGCCATCCCAAGCCCAGGTCCCAAGTGAAGACCTAGTGAAATGGCCCAGACTCAGGATTGGGCTGGGGGGGTCCCCCCACCACCCTGAAGAACGAGTTTCTTATTGTGAGATGCAAACGGCCCATTTTCTTGAGGCCGGGGTAAAGACCCCAGGGCTGGGCTGGCGGAGCTCGGGGTGAGAACCAGCCTGTGTTGGGGCTGACGTGGGGAGGGCCTGTCTGGGGTCTCTGGGGATATTCCGAACCATAAGCAAGGACCTGGGGGGGCCTCCCCCTGCTGGGGCCTGGGGCTGGCTGTCCCCAGCTGAGCAGCTTCTGGCTGCCGTGTGGGGCCCCTCCCTGCCCGCCCGGGACAGCATACCTGAGCCCTCTGGGGTGGAGCGCACGTAGGTGGGCAGCATCTTCACGCTGGCCTCCTCGTGGGTCTCCAGCCGCAGGCCCCGCGCCATCTCCTTCTGCATCCGCCGCATCACCTTCTTCAAGTCAGCCTCCTGCAGCTGGAAGTCGGCCAGGATCTGCTCTGCCTGTGCAGGAGTCGAGGGGGAGCAGCTGCGTGGGGTGGGGGCCTGGATGGCCCAACTCATGGGCGTCCTGCACACACCAGGGGTCTCCCTGGCCCTCTGGCCCTGGGTCCGAGATGACCCTTCAGTTCAAATTCCCTGTTAAGACCAGCTGAAAAGCTAGAACGGCAGCCCCTCCCCAGCCCAGGGTACAGCCCATGAGCGGGCCAAGCCAAGCACCGCTATCCTGTGCCGTTTTGCCGGTAATCGGTTTCGTGCCGGGCATGTGGCCCAGTTCTGGCCAATGACAGGGAAAGAGAGGTCTGATGTTAGCAGGACCTTCCCTTCCTGGGAAGGTCAGTGCCCGCATAACTGTGAACACAGCGGTGTAAGAGTGTGATGGCCGGCACTGCAGCAGCTGTCCTGTGACAATGAGGAGACAAGGCTGTTGGCGGGGAGGGATGGGAAGAGAGGCGGAGCAGCCCGGTCCCGATGTGCTGGCCAGCTTTGGATCCTCCCACCTCCATGTGCTGCTTGTGGGAGCAACCACGAATCACTGGAAGCCATAATTAAGCCAGGTTTTTGGCTCCTGGCAGCCGACAGCATTCCTAAGGCATACAGGTCCTTCCTTAGGGACCACGTCCCTACACTTAAAGTTTGAACCCAGGGAAGGTCACAAAGGGACGGGGCTGACGGAGTCAGTGACAAAACACACAGAACCAAACACCAATGTTTGCCAAGCCATTCTGCAGCTCTGGGCCCAGGTGGGAGCGTAGCCCCATAGACGCCCCCCTCCTTGGCAGAGCAATCCAGGCCGTTCTCAGGGGCGCACGGCCACAGGCTGGCCCCCTCGGTCTGTCTCTCACACGCTTTCGAATGTAAAATGTGCCAGCAAGGAGTAGAAACATTAACACTTGCAGAATTCTGCCAACACGCCACACCCCGGGCTGAGCGTCCCATACCGGCTGTCGCGGTTCGCCAGGAGGAGGCGCCCGCAGCGGCTTCGAGAAGAGCACGGGCTCGCAGAAGCCTCTGGTGGGGTGCGTGCGCCAGCGTGCCTCGTGGCCCGCACGCGCAAGAGCCAAAGTCCCTGAGAGGAGGCCGGGCATCTCCCCGGAGACAGGGTTGTCCAGAGGGACTGAATGTAGGACATCACAGACTCTTGCAAGAGCGATGCAGATGCTGCAAAGGTCCAGCCTCAGACCCCTCCCCGTTGCTATGCTGCCCGCTTGGTGGCCATGACCCTGGACTCATGAGGGACATTGGGCCAAAGGCTTCGCTTCGCCCTCTGTGTCCAGGCCCACCGTGGGTCTCTGCCACTGACGGTGGGTGAAACCCCGCTCTGCCTGCTTCCAGGCCACAGAGACCCTTGTGTGGAACCTCAGAAATCACAGGAAGTCAAACCACCGGGTCAACGGGCAACATTTAATTTCAACCTAGCCGTTTCTCTCCAAGAATCCGTTCTATAGAAAGGGTCCCAGAAGCACTTAAGGGCATGCGGCGCTGGGACGGCGGAGGCCCAGGAAGACCCCACGTCCGCCCCGGGACGTCCCATCCCTGCCGGGACACCACGCAGCAGGAGTAGAAGGCTGAGATGATCCCATTCTGTCAGTAAAGTTGCCTCTCGCTGTGGGTCTCACTTTGTCCTGTACAATATTCTCAAAAGCTTAAGTTTGCTGCCAACATTTAAATAGAGACACTTGTACAGACAAATCTGGATTTGGCAGCACTTCTGCAAAAGTAGGTCTGCATTCTCGCTGGGGCTGTGGGGAGGCCACCCACCTGGGCAGGGTGTGTTGGGGGGGAGCCTGTCCCTGGTGGGGCGGGTGTGCAGGAGACACCCGGTCACCTGCCCTCATGCTGGGCCCTGCCCAAGCGAGGCTCTGCAGGCGAGGACCCACGCCCCCGGGCCCCCACACTGTGTGCATTTCCTGTTCCTTGTGGGGGAGGGGTGCTGCTGGGAGGTTCCTCTAGGTGGCCACGGGCTGACACTGGCCTCCAGCACATCTTGCCTCTCAAGGTGAGGAGTGACCTCCGGGGTGGGTGCAAGCCCCCTCCTCTGCATCGGGGCCTACAGATGCCTGGTTCTCCTGGACCAGGGGATCCTTTACCCCAGGAACATGTGGGCAACTGGCCCAGGGTCACCCACTGTGTGGCACCCAGGGAGCCAAGCTGCCGCTGGAC
Source organism: Leptonychotes weddellii (assembly GCF_054177405.1). NCBI lineage: Eukaryota > Metazoa > Chordata > Mammalia > Carnivora > Phocidae > Leptonychotes > Leptonychotes weddellii. The sequence continues at coordinate 93,287,360 of NC_138380.1, read as the reverse complement.
CCATGACAGGCTCACACTGGCCTCCAGAGCGCTGGGACGGGCGCTGGAACCCACAGGTCCTCCTGGCGTTTGCGCAGGGACCTCATTCGCTGGTCCTCAGAGGCCCACAGCTGCATACAGGCTGGCATCCCAGGACTGCGCTAGGGTAGAAAGCACCTTCGGGCCTTCACTCAGTGTCCTCATGTGTCAAGTTGGGGCACCCCCAGGTATCCTGCCTTCTTCTCTGAGTCCTGAGGATGAGGTCCCAGAGCATATAAAGGGGGCAGACATCCTGCCACCTGAGCCCCCCCCAGATGCAACCCCCATCCTACTCACCCAGACAGCTTGACCCCTCCCACTTTACCCCTCTGACCTCGACACCCGATGACCTTGTCCAGGCTGGGGCCTTAAGGACTGTCTACACACTGATGCCTGGGCACCCGGAGGGGCTCCCCTCACTGAGACGGGGTGGGGGGGAACACCAGGCCCTCGGGCTCAGCACGTTGGCATGTCTGTTAGCTGAGGGGAGATGGGTACCAAGTGGCAGATGGCTATGTGAGGCCTGAGCTCAGGTGACAGTCTGGCCTTGTTGGCCCCAGGAGTGAGTGCCCTGGAAGACGCCATCCCTACAGACCCCTCCTGGAGAGTCTGGACCGTGGGTGTCAGGAGGGGGCTGTGGGGAGGGGGTCAGTGGCAGGCACAGCTGCCCCTCAGCCTAATGCTTCCTTCCAGGGGTCCAGCACCACCCTGACGTCGACGTCGACTTTGCCAAACCAACTGCCCCGTATGCACGGTCCGGTGGGGCGAAGCACTCTCCCTCACTCTGGGATGGTCCTTACCAGATTCGAGGCTGTCTGGGCCTGGCTCCTGGTGGCATCCATCACCGTCTCTCCAAGGGGCCAAAAGGTAGGTTTTGGGGGGAGGTGGAGACACCCCGCCTGCTGAGGTGTGGGGCTGGGCTGCAGGCTGGAGACTGAGGCCCACCTGTGTAAGTGAGGGCCACCTCACGGGAGAGGTGCCCTCGGCAGGCTGCCAGGGCTTCTGCACGGAGAGCGCAGGTGTTGAAATACTCTGCTCACTGCCACCAGGTCAGGCGGGTCCGGAGGGCAAAGGCGGCCTGCACGGGGACAGGGCTGACCAGGACCGGGGGGACAAGGCCAGGGGGTGGTGCCCATGCTCTCCACACCCCGGTGTGGGGACTAGCTGCCTGGAGGTGCTGTGGGGAGGGGACAGAACTAGTCTATCTGCCTTCCAGTCCTTGGAGGTGCCAGGGCTGGGGGTCACCACGCTGCCGGGGGCAGGAAAGTGCAGTGAAGAGCCCCGCGCAGAGGGAGGGCCCGAGAGGGCCTGGCCTCTGCAGGCCAGACTGCGGCCCCGGGAATCCCTGGTGGGTTTCCGGGGAGGCTGGAAAAGACCCTGCCCCGACCCCCCAGCGGGATGTGAAGGGAACTCCCCCTCCCCTGCTCTGCCCCGCCCCTCCTGTCTCTGGTGCATGTGTCCCTTCGGCCAGTGAGGCCGCAGGATTGATGGGGGGGGGGGGAGTTGCTCAATACCTCATTTGGGCCAATGAGAGCCGAGCCTAGGGGACTGGGTGGGGCAGGGAAGGAAAGAGGGGGGTCTTCGAGACTGGGGGGGTGGGATACCACCCCAACGGCTGCCCCCAGCCCAGGGCCATCCCCCCCCCAAGGTGAAAAATGCTTGTTTTTGTCGGGACTTGTAAACTGTAAATTGTTAAAACCTGCCTCTAAATGTCGGAGGTCATTCTTGGGTTTGGGCAGTAGAGGTCCAGGTGGGAGCTCGCTCTGGATGCTGGACGGCATGCAGCGTCCCCCCCCCCCCCCCCCCGCCCAGCCCCCGAGGGGAGTGAACTTGTCGTGCCCGGGATAGGCATCTGCCAGGCCCTGCTAAAATTAGCAGGAGCTCCCGACTTGCTGGGGGGAGGGGATGGTGGACGGACAGAATGCCAGACTCTCCCGCCAATGGCCAGTGGGTCACCCCGAAGAAAGCCCTTGGCACGATCGATCCCTTTCCTAAAATAGAGCAAAAGCACCTTCACCAGACCCACTTGTAACAGGTCACTGACCCACCAGCCCCTGGCTCTGAGCCGCCGTTTTTTTCTGTGTGTGCGGTGATGGGGCTCATCCTGGGTTTGGATGGGGGTGAGGGTGGGGGTCCTTCTGGACCAGCCAGGCTAAGCAGCAGCTGCCCTTCTCCTGGAGCGAGCACACAGCCCCTGAGAAGAGGCTCAGAATCTTCCAGCCCTCTCCTCTGGGAGGCTGGGATGGACAAGGGCTGGGGCACACGGCCCCCTTTCTCGTTAGTTGGACTTCCGCTTGCAAAGCTTGCACTTTGACTAGCAAGCATCCTTCCCCAGAGCCCTTTCCCCAGCCCCCCTCCATGCATTCTGTGGAAACAGTAGCACAGGAAGGGGTCCCCACTTCCCCACGCTAGGCAGTCCTGCAGAGCCAGACTCAGTCCTCATACCAGCCCTCCCATGTGCCTATCACTTGCCCTGTCTCACTGCCTCGTCTTCAGTTGGGGAGGTGACATCAGTGAGTCTGGGCTCCAGGTGAGGCTCTGACCTGTCCAGATAAGAGGGTCCAGGAGAGGTTGGGCCTCAGAGTAAATGGCTTATGAGGGACGTACTTGGAGTCTTCGGTATCTCAAGAGCGGTCCTAAAGAGGTTGGAGGAACATAGTTTGTGCATAGGGTTTCTTAAAAACAACGACAACACAGAACTTCTTGACAATGGGCTAGGACGTTTCAGTAGATAGTGAGCTCCCCACTTAACAGGGAGAGAGAGCAGGATCCCAGGGACCTTGCTCTGTGCTCCAGCCGGTCTTCTCATCCCTTGGCTGCGCATGAAGCTAGGTCAACAGGCACGATTTCATTTTCTTCTTGATTTACCTCTAGGAAATAATCTGACAAGTTCACGTGGTAAAGATTCCAGGATGAAAGAAATGGCACATAAGCCTCATATCCAGCTACAGGGAATGGGTTTGATAAATTACGCTACATTTATGAGTCATTAAAAATAGTAAGATTGATCTGCGTCTCCTGGCATGGAAAGATGTCCCTGACATACTGTGAGAGAGAATGTGGCAGCTACCCTCCATCAGGGCCTCCACTGAGCCCACCTATGTTATTTGCCCCCCACGTGGTCCCCACCTACGCTGAGGAGGCCTAGCCTGTGTAACTAATAGGATATTGCAGAAATGACAGAGTGTGACTTTTGAGGCTAGGCCATCAAAAACATAGTGGTTTCTGCCTTGCTCTCTCTTGGATTCTTCACGCGGAGGGAAGCCAGCCTGAGGACAGTCAGGTCCTATGGGGAGGTCTACTGAGAAGAACGGAGGCCTCCTGCGAATGGTTCAGCAACCACTTGCCAGGCAGGTGAGTGAACCACCTTGGGAGCAGATCCACCTGCCCCCGTCGAGCCTTCAGATGATGGAGCCCCAGCTGGCTTCTTGGCTGCAACCTCACGAGACCCCAAGCCAGACCCCCAAGCTGAACCACTCCTGGACTCCTGACCCACAGAAACTGTGTAAGATAATAAAGGCTTGTTGTCTCAAGCCACGAAGTTCTGAGGTAATATTTGACACAGCAATAGATGACTAAGAAATAGAGCAAGGTGATCAGAGTAATTATCTTGATGGTGGAAATAGGAGTGCTTTTATTTTCCTTTTTGCTTATCTGTATTTCCTATGTTTTTCTGCAGTGAATGTGTAATAGAGAAATATATATTTTTAAAAATCGATTTAACTTGTGGTGGGGAGCACATGAGCAGGGGGAGGGGCAGAGGGAGAGGGAGAAAAAGATTCCCAAGCAGACTTCACGCTGAGCATGGACCCTGATGTGGGGCTCGATTCCACAACCCTGAGATCATGATCTGAGCCAAAACCAAGACTCGGACACTCAACCGACTGAGCCACTCAAGCTCCCCGAGAAATATTTTTAAACAAAGTTAACAAAACAGAAGTGTTATTTAGGCCTCATCTGCTATTTTTGCCCAGAAGTTCTGAGGCCCAGACTCTGAAGGATGGAGGTTCACAGTTAAATTGGCACTTTCCAGACCCCGTATTCCAGCGGGATAGAAAATGGGGCCGGGAGCCAGAGAGCCCAGCATGCCAGTCCCACCCCCGCAGGCCTGGTGGCCCTTGGCACCAGCTGGGCACCAGCTGGGCACTCCCCTATCCTGATGCAACAGGGCCTAGAGGTCAGCGCAGTGTCGCAAGTGTTTGCTTACTGCAGGGTAGACTGGCTGTGCCCTTGTGTGAGGGGGGCCAGGGGCCTGGGGGTAGGATGACGTCAGGCACCAAGGCCAGGAGGAAATGAGCCTAGAGACAGCAGAACACCCTGGGGTCACGATAACGAGCCCCCGGCGGCCTTCACACGCTGCCTGGTGTGGCCGACGCTTTATGTGGATCGCAACTGACCTGTGAGCTTAGGGCTGTCATTTTATATGGGGAAACCGAGGCCCACAGCAGCAAAGGGACTTCAGAGATCCCACAGGTGTAAGTGATGTGGCTGGGATTCATCCCCAGGCCGGCCTGACTTTAGGTATGCTGGCAGGTTAGTCTTCCTGACTAGATGGAGGGCTCCTTCAGGGCCAAGCACGCACAGGGGTCAGGAAAGAGCCTCTGGAGCTGCCTCCAGGCTAGAAATGTTCGGAGACCTCAGCTTCAGCCGGCGGGGGTGGCCACCAAGGTCTGCATTGCCCGGTGTTTGCCCCTGACAGCAGATGGCGCTGGAGGCCTGGGGCCAGGTGTCAGGGCAGAGTAAGAGCGAGGGAACAGGGAGCATCCTGCACGTTGGCTGGGGCGGGGGCGGCAGAGTGAAGGGATCACCCAGGACCAGGATATTGCTAGGGCAGGACAGGAGCATGAGGTCACCAGCCCAAAGTCTGAAGACTGACTGCCATTCACTGCCTGTATTTCTTGGGCAAGTCCCTTAACTTTCTGCACTTCAGTTTCCCTATCAGTAAAGTGCAGATAACAATGTACCTCCCTCACGGGGCTATTGAGAGGATCCAACAGGTTAATGCAGATAAGATTCTTGGCAATCCAAGTTGTTCAATAACTTGTAGCTATTTTTGCTACCAGAGGATGCTTTAGCCCCTGGGTCAGAGTTTAGAACACAGGCCGTCCAATACTCGAGATCTATGGCAGGTGTAAAGCCAAATCCCCACCCTGTGCCTGCTGATTATTTCGGAGTGTCCTAAGGACACAGGCAGGTGGCACAGTCTCTTTGATGCCAGGCTTGCCCTAAAGCAGTGTGACTTATTGTCTGAAAAGAGAATGATTTGGAGTGACATCACAGAAAACGCTGAAGGAGGATACTCCAGGGTTAGTTCCTCCAGCAAAACAGCCATTACTTAGAAAAAAGGATCCAGATTAATTAATTTGGAACTGACAAGCCTGATCAGACAGTTACAGCAACTGGGGAGTGCTTGAGGAAAGGAGAGGTTACTGATGGCTTGTGAGTGAGCAGGATGCACAAACCAGCTCCCACACCTAATCCCTATCATGGCCATGGGGACAGCACCCGTGTCCCGAAAACACCTGGCTGGAGGGAGGGTGGGCAGCCAGGCCCTTGGGTTGTGCACTTCGGTTGTTCTGGGCTTCCTGAGGGCTCAGTGCAGAGCTTGCCTTTGTTTCAGCCTGAGGTATACAAAGCCAGTTAAATATTCCCCTTTTTTGCGGGGGGGGATCTAGATATTTAAGAAAATCTCTGTCAGGTCACAGGCTGACTGCAGAAACATCAAAACAGAAACTTCTTCAGGGACCACACGTGAGAAATACACACTTTGAAAAACATTTTTAAAAATTAAAAAAAAAAAAGAAAGAAGACTTTATAGAAAATTGTTTGGAAAAGTCACTATACAAATGGACAACTGCAGCCCTCAACAAGCAAGAAAACCAATCCTCATGGAGGGGGAGAATCTAACTTCCGGAGTTGCCACGTTATACGCTTCAAAATGTCAAGTTCTCAACAACAACCCAAAATTACAAAGTGTACAAAAAAGGAGGAAAATTTGGCTCATTCACAGGAGAAAAAGAATTTAATAGAAATTATCCTTGAGGAAGCCCAACATTGGAATTACTAGTCAAAGACATTAAACACGTTTGATGAACTAAAGGAAACCACAGATAAAGATCTAAAAGGAGTTGGGAGAATGATGTATGAACAGATAGAGAATGACAATGAAGAGTAGAAATTATATAAAGATACCACACAGAAATTCTGGAGCCAAAAAGTACCATATAGCTGAAATGAAAAAAAAAAAAAAATGCTGAGGTGGGTGGGTCAACAGCAGATTTGAGCAGGCGGAATAAAGAGTCAATGAACATGAAGGTTAGGCCCCCGCACTGTCCAGGCTGCCTGGCAGAAAGGACAAAGGGACACCACCAAGCATACCACCGTGAGTACTGTGGGAGTCCCAGCAGGCGCTGAGAGGTGGAAAGGGGCAGAAAAAGTATTTGAAAAAATAACGGGGAAACAACTTCCCGAACTTGACGAAGTACATGAATATACACATTCAAGAAGCACAAGCTATAAGATTCTGAGAGGAAAACATAAGTGTATATATTCATGGCCTTGGGTTTGGCAATGATTTTTCTTAAACATGACACCCAAACCAAAAAGAGGTAAACTGGACTTCTGCAGAATTAAAAACTTGTACAAGAAAGCACGTCATCAGATGGGTGAGAAGACCCTGGCGGGGCCTTCTCAGTGGGAGAAAACTGGTGCAAATCTTGCATCAGATAAAGGTCTGATGTGCGGGGTTTAATAAGAACCCTCACAGCTCAACAACAAACAACCCAGGGGCGCCTGGGTGGCTCAGTTGGTTGGGCGACTGCCTTCGGCTCAGGTCATGATCCTGGAGTCCCGGGATCGAGTCCCGCATCGGGCTCCCTGCTCGGCGGGGAGTCTGCTTCTCTCTCTGACCCTCCCCCCTCTCGTGCTCTCTCTATCTCATTCTCTCTCAAATGAATAAATAAAATCTTTAAAAAAAACAACAACAAACAACCCAATTTAAAAATGGGCAAAGGACTTGAGCAGAATTTCTGCAAAGAAGACAGAGAAGGGGGGCGCCTGGGTGGCTCAGTTGGTTAAGCGACTGCCTTCGGCTCAGGTCATGATCCTGGAGTCCCGGGATCGAGTCCCGCATCGGGCTTCCTGCTCGGCGGGGAGTCTGCTTCTCCCTCTGAGCCTCCCCCCCTCATGCTCTCTCTCTCTCTCATTCTCTCTCTCTCAAATAAATAAATAAAATTTAAAAAAAAAAAAAGAAGACAGAGAAGGGGACAGTAAGCACATGAGAAAATGCTCAACAGCACTAGTCACTCAGGAAATGCAGACCAAACCACAGTGAGGAACCACTTCAACCCTTTGAGGGCGGCTAGGTTAAAAACGAAAAGAAGTGTTGGTGAGACTGTGGGGGACAGTGAAACCCGCACACGTTGCTGGTGGGAATGCAGGCTGGTTCAGCCGCTGTGGAAATCATCACAACATTAGATGCAGCGTGACCATGTTACCCAGAGACTGCACTCCTAGGTATATTCCCCACAGAACCCAAACCAGGGACTCAGAAAGATGCCCGCGTGCCAGGATTCGAGAACGCATCATCCACGACGACCACAGGTGGAAGCGACCTCACTTTCTGTTAACAGGTGAATGGGTAGACAAAGTGCAGTATCAACTACAGCGAAACACTCTTCAGTCCTGAAGAGCGATGAAATCCCGACACACGAGACATGGATGATAGCATCACGCCGAGTGACCTAAGCCAGACGGAAAGGACAGATGTTGTGGGATTCCACTTAGACAAAATGTCACGATAGACAAATTCATGAACAGTGGCTCCCAGGGGAGTCTGGGGGCAGGGAGGGGGAGTCACTGCGTTTCTGCCTGGGACCATGAGAAGGCTTGGGGAAAAGTGGTGAGAGTTGCACAATATTGTGAATGTATTTAACGCCACTGACTTGCACGCTTAAAAAGTGGTTAAAATGGTGCATTTGAATGGTCTGCTTGTACAGTACGAGCATGTCTCTGACTTCCCCAAATGGGATCACCACCGAAGCACACTCGTGCGTTCATTCATTCAGCAACACTCCCCAGCAGGCGCCCTGACCATGCTGGATGCTGCCCACGCTGCCCTCCCCCACGAGTGAGGAGGGACGGGCCTAGTGGGGATGCCTGCCACTGCCCCTGGCACGGGGATGGCGAGGCATCGTGGGTCATTGCCTTTGGGGAGGAATTAGTGTGCATTCTGTGTGTAAGGCAGAAAGGCGGGCATGGACACGTGGTGGCTGGAGGAGTGGACTGTGGCAGACATGGCCAGTTGTGGGCCCAGATCCCCCGTGGTCCCAAAGCCAGCCGTGTGGCTGGCCCGCGGTTCTTGCAGTGAGATGCATCTGTGAAATGTGAGCAGAAACGATGCATCCCCTTGCTGGGTCCAGGCTTTTCAGAAGAGAACGGCTCTTCTGGGTTCTTTCCCATGTTTCTATAAGCTACACGGAGACAAGGAGGAGAAGGGGAGACCCACCAGCTGGCCAACACCTGCACTTGGCTATCACGGGAGCAAGGGCTACAAGTCTACAGGGCACACCCGTTTCCTGTTTGGGTGTATCGGTTACAGCAATTAAGCATGCCCTAATTAACACCCAGAATGATGGCGTCAATGACCAAAAACAGAGATTGGAAAGGGACTTGAAGCCCTTGTGTTTTTAACACCGTTGAGTACCTGATCTGTGCTCGGTCCGAGATCACGGAGGTGACCCGTGTTTAGTTCTCCAGGACTTACAATGTAGCAGGAGAGACCAGCGAGTAACCCATACAAGCTGACGCGGGTGGAGGTGGGTGTCTTTTGGGGCCATGCAGGACACTGACGGGGCTCTGGGGGCCCGGACAGGGCTTCTCAAGGCTCATTCCTACAGCCCTGTGCATGGGGGAGAAGTGGCAGGTAGAGGAACATTCCCCACAGAGGGGCCAGCAGGACAATGTCAGAGGCAATTGGAGAAACACAGATATTTACCTACCCAGCAGGAGGGCTGTTGTAAATGGCCTTTGGGCGAAACAGGAAGTTTGGGTTGGGTTACTGACCCATTATAAATGAGTAACCTTGAGTGTGCTGAGTCCAGAACGTATGGCTAATAGCCAGAGCAGGGCTCAAAGGAATATTTAATACCCTCCCATGCACATACAGAGAAAATAAGGACAAAATCAGTGAGCTAAGCTTGCTTCTCAGGATGCTAAACACTAACTTTCAGAGAACAAAGTAAGCCTAAAGAAAATCAGAATTAAAAAAATCAATAATGGTAAAAGCAGAAACACGTGATACAGAAAATACCAACAAAACCAACGGCAAACTTGACTGACAAACCCCAAACACAATTTCCTGGAAAAGCACAGTAAAATAGTAAACGTGGTAATCTGATCAAGGATAAAAGAAGGCACCAACAAACAACTTTAGTGCTAAGAAAGGGAACTTGAAAAGTTTTATGGGTTATAGATAAGACTTGCTTCAATACATCTTTAAAATCTGGAGAAAAGAGACAATTTTTAAAATGATATAAATTACCAGAATTGACTCAGGAAGACATAGAAAAGCCTCACCAGATGGGTTAGAAGAAGAAGAAACCTAACAGATGTCAAAAACCTTCTCCTAACAGGAACGCTAGACGCAGCTAGTTTTAAAAAAAATATGGACATGGAAATGTCTGATGTAAGGTCTGGCCCATGACAAGTCTTTTTTTTTTTTTTTTTTTTTTTTGAGAGACAGAGTGCCCAGCAGCAGGTGGAGAAGGAGAAGCAGTCTCCCCGCTGAGCAAGGAACCAGATGCGGGGCTCGATCCCAGGACCCTGGGATCATGACCTGAGCCGAAGGCAGACGCTTAACGACTGAGCCACCCAGGCGCCCCAGAGCATTTTTTTTTTTAAGATTTTTATTTATTTATTTGATAGAGCACAAGTAGGCAGAGCAGGAGACAGAGGGGCAGGCAGAGGGAGAGGAGAAGCAGGCTCCCCGCCGAGCAGAGAGCCCGATGCCGGGCTCGATCCCAGGACCCTGGGATCATGACCTGAGTTGAAGGCAGACGCTTCACCGACTGAGCCACCCAGGTGCCCCCATGACAAGTCTTAATAGATGCTTATTTAGTGAGCTGACAAGGAGACAAAACTTGTCAGGCGGGGGCTGTGTGCAAGGGATCCGGTGCTGGGACACAGCTGAGTATTCGCCAGACTGTGCGGCTGGGGACAGGACAATGACCAGAGGCAGGGAGGTTACAAGGCAGAGCCCAGGAGGGACAGGGCTGGGGGGTAGTCATGACGGTCACGGCCGTGCATGCACTGAGCAGCACAGACATCAGGCCCCAGAGAGGTCAGCCGCCCCTCCTACAGCCTGCAAACACCAGGTTTGATCACCAGAGCCTCTCCTACCACTCACTGTGCTGTCCTGCCTCTGGAGGAGCAGCGGCAGGACGGGCCAGCTGGGGCATCAGCTTAGGAATGCCGCCATGACAGCCGAGGGGCTCTTGCCAGGGTGTAGGCAGTTGGAGTGCTTCCAAGTCTCTAATAGGACCCTGGTAGAGTTACTCTCACCTTGCAGCAAAACCATGTCTGATGAAATGCTTTGTATCCACAATATATAAAGATCTCTGACAATTCAACAAGAAGACAACACCCCAATTTTAAAAGCCTCACTGAAGAATACTCAATAAGCATATAAAAACATATACATTATGAGTCAGTCAGTGAAATGCAAATTCAAACCACAATGTCATGCCCACGCATACTGGCCAGAATGAATGAAGTTTAAAAGATGGACAAAACCAAGAGTCGAGGAGGATACGCAGCAACCGGCACCCTCAAACACTGCTGGTGGGAATACAGAATGGCTCGGCTCATTTTGGAAAGCAGCTTGGCAGTTTCTTCTAAGGTGAGATGAGGAAGTTCTTAATTATTCCATTTACAAAGAAGAGGGAAAACTGAAGGGACAGAAAACAGATCCATGGTTTCCAGGGATCAGGGGGAGTGGGAGGGCTGATTGACAGCAAGGAGGCAGGACCAGGGGGAACTTTTTGGGAGGTGGAAAGATTCTGTATCTCGATGGTTGATGGTGGTTACGAAACCATATCCATCTGACAAAACTCACTGGACTGTACAGTTAAAGGGGTGAATCTTACTATCATACCCTAGTTACAAGAGGAAGAGCAGTGCATGAGGCTGGCACAGTAGGGGTCTGGGGGAGAGGGGGGAAGGTACAGGCACCCCGGGGGACAACCAGCCTGCCTCCCGTCGTGGTTCCAGCTCTCGGCGAGCTACCTGACCTCAGACGAGTCCCTCCTTCCCGCAGACCTTCAGTTTCTGCAGGACTGAGATGCTCCCCCCGCTGAGCTGCAGGTTGGCACAGACAAAGCCCGCCATTCTGCAAGATTGTCTGTTCTAACCTGGACCAGAGGTCCGGGCCCAGAGGGGGTCAGGAGAGCCAGGGCTCCCCTCCCTGTCCAGTGTCCCAGCCTCAGTCCGGCTTTGCGGAAGCCAGAGCCATCACAGGGTGAGGAGATCCTATGAAACAGGGTCCTCGGGCATGTCACCCGTCTGCTCAGCTTCCCTTTCTCTGGGCCACAGCCAAATGCCACTTGGAGAGCATCACTCTAAGCAGCCTTCTTGCACTCTTGAGAGGTGGTGCCCAGGAGAGCAAGACCCCATCTATCCTGAGCCCCCAGACCAGAGGACATGCTGGCCTCCGTGGGTTGGCACTCCTCAGCCACGGCTGGAGGCCAGAGCAACCAGGGAGCCATCCCTGCGACCGGGTCTGGTCCTGTCCTGCAACCAGGTCATTGGCCTTGGCTCTGACCAGAGGGGGGGCGCGCTCCTGGGCTGTGAGCGGGGCTGCCCATGCTCCTAGGTAGATGCATCCCCCTTCTGCTTGCTCGGGGACCCTCCGTCTCATGTGGGGGTCAGGTGGCAGTGCCCCCAGCCCTGGGGGATGGACCCGCCCGGCCTCACTCTTCACTGTTGCACACCGTCTTCTGTGAAATGCTAAGAGGGAGGCCCCTTGAGAAGACATGCTAGCGGAAGTCCCGCCCTTATTGCTCTGGAGTATCTGTTGGTATTTCTACGCTGTGGGCTCACCTTGCAGCCGTGAGGGGGAGGCGGGGAAAATCAGCAGGGCCGCCCTGGGGCCTGGCGTCAGGTGGCGCTGTATTGGGCTGGGAGCCATCATGCTCCTGACTATTTATTACGTGAGATTATGGGCCCTGCAGATAAGCTCCGTGTTAGCTGGGTCGACGGGGTACAGCCTGAAGGATGGGGGGCTGACAAGTCATTCTGCTCTGCTGCATGGGGGAAGCAAGGTATGGGGGGTGTGTAGTCAGTAGTTACTTTCAACAGGGTGGGCTCAAGAAAGCCCCCAGGGGTCGAGGCAGGAGCCGGACTGGCCTCGAGGTGAGGGAGACCCTGTGCTATGCTGGAAATTGGTTAGCAACTGGCTGTCTGGGGGACAAGGCCTGAGCGGAGAAGGTGAGCAGCCCCCCGTGCCCGCCCCCCCGGCTTCCTGGGATCTGATCCTCCTGCCCTCCTGGGCCATGTCTGAGAGGTTCTGGTGGGGGCTCCCCCCCGTCAGCTAGAAACAGGGTGGGGTGGGCTGTGTGTGAAAGGATCGGGGGCAACGCTCTGTTCTCCACTCTGACTCGCTCCAGGGGTAAGAGTTCAACTGGCCAAACTCGAGCGGACGCAGCTCCCCACACGAATGTCCTAGTCGCGGTGGCTGAACTATACTCATGACCTTTGCAGCCACCTTGGAAACGTGTGGGGGAGATAATTTACAATAGCAGGAGCCTACCCTACTTGCTTTAAGTGAAAAAAAATGACGCCCACTGAAAACTCCATCTAAGTCTCCAAAGGTCACAAAAACTATACAACAATCCTCTAAGCATTTCTTCGCAGTAGCAAGCAGTTAACCCCCAGCCCTCAACAGTGGTTCTGTTCTGTCCTCGCAACAGCACACGGTGTTGGGAGCTGCCAAGATCCCCGTCCTTCCACGAAGTCACCCCACCCAGAAACACCTGCGACATTGTGGCCCCCCGAGGACGGGCAGAGAAAATACAGTGTGTCCTGCAATACTGGAGACAGACATGAACATTTTCCTAGCTGTTTATCTGAAATTCAAATGCAACTGGGCATTCTGAACTTTTATTTGCCAGAGCTGGAGGCCCTAGCCTCCCTCCCCAGGACCCCCAGCCAACGACTGACTGCTGGAGGGCACAACGTCTGTCCCAGCCTCAGGAGGGACAGCTCTCGATGCTGTTCATGCTCCAGGGTTCCTGGTGGGATCAGACCCGAATCTGCCTCGGGCCCAGTCTTATCCTGTGCCATGCCCTGCAGGCCTCACCTGAGAGCGCTCTCCCACGAAACGGTGGGCTCCAGAAGCCTCGTCCCAGGCCCCCCAGGACCTCCCTTCTGGGTGCCGGGCCGGTCCTAGAAGTCAGGTGGGGTGTGGAGGGGGCTGCCTGCAGCAGGGTGACTGGAGGGAGGGGGCGGTGCTGGTACCTCACCGCCCGCGGCGGCAGCCACCACCCATCCCCGCTGGCGTGTGCGGATGCTGCTGGGAGGGGCACCACCGGGGTGATGTCTGGGACCAAGGGCTCGGGTGGGGTCGGGGGGGAGATAGCAGCCCTAAGGACTGTGCGACCGAGGGGCTGTTGATAAGGCACGATGCACTGAAAAGAGAAAATAGTAGGCTCAGGGCTCTGGATCTAAAGCCGAGGGTCAGCGGAAGAGGGTCACCTGGCAGAATTTGTCGCCTGCGGCCAAAGTCGGACAGAGCTGGAGAGCCGGCGGGGGGCCGCAGCAGAGAGCCGGCAAATGCCCCACGACTGGGGCTCAGGGATGGCGGAGGCCCTGGTCTGGAGCGTTTTCTGGTTTTTGTGGTGCTGAGACTCCATCCAAGGCCGATTTCCAGCGTGTCACCGCGGCATCGCTGAACGAGGAGACGCAGGGTCACACGTGGTCGGTTTTCCGAGTGTGCGAGGAGTTTGAACTTCCGGACGGCCATGAGCCCTCTGGGCTCACAGAATAGCTCTGCTGTAGGAGGACATCTCCTCTCACTCGAAGACCACGCCGGTGTCTCAGAGACTCAAGGCGTGAGCTTCTCTGGGAACTGCCTCTCCCCCCACCCACCCTTGTCACTCTCTAAATAAATAAATCTTTAAAAAAATACTGTATTGCTAAAACACGCGAACGATCATCTGAGCTTTCAGACAGTCACGATCTTCTTGCTGGTGGAGGGTCTGCCCTGATGTTGGTGGCCGCTGACTCAGCCAGGGCGGCGGTCGCTCAAGGTGGGCGAGGCTGTCGCTGTGGTCTTACGAAGACAACAGTGAACTTGGCTGCTCTGATTGACTCTTCCTTGCATGGACATCTTCTCTGTAGCAGGTGATGCTGTTTGACAGCATGTCACTCCCAGGAGAACTTCTATCAACTTTGGGGTCCATCCTCTCAAACCCTGCTGGGCTTTATCAACTCGGGTCGTGTGATATTCCAAATCCTGTGTTGTCACTCCAACAATCTTCCCAGCATCTCCACCAGAAGTGGGTTCCATCTCAATCAACGCTTTCTTTGCTCATCCACCAGAAGCAACTCCTCATCTGTTTATCCTGAGATGCAGCAAATCAGCCCCATCTTCCGGCCCCACTTTGCACTCTAGGTCTCCTGCTGTTTCTGGCACACCTGCGGGGACCCCCCCCACTCCAGTCTGGAGCCCCTCCATGTCTTCCGTGGGTGTTGGAATCACCTTCTTCCAAATTTCTGTGAATGCTGATATTGTGACCTCTTGCCATAAATCATGAATGTTTTTCATGGCATCTAAAGTGGTGAATCCTTTCCAGAAGGCTTTCAATTTGCTTTTCCCAGAAACCTCAGAGGAATCCCTGTCTGTGGTTAGTCACGGCCTAACAAAAGGTATTTCAAACTAATAAGACTTGAAAGTCGGAATTTCTCCTTGATCCACAGGCTGCGGAATAGCTGTCGTGTTAGGCGTGAAGCCAGCATTCATCTCACCGTCCATCTCCAGCAGAGTTGTTAGGTGACCAGCCCAGGTGCACCGTCAGTGAGCAGTAATATTTGGAAAGGAATCCTTTTTCTCTGAGCAACAAGTGGATCTCAGTGGTGGGCTTAAATATTCAGTCAACCGTGTTGTAAACCGATGTGCTCTGTGCTTCCATTTCTAGAGCACAGGATCGGGAGATCTGACACAACTTGAGGGGTGCTAGGGTTTTCGGAAAGGTCAACAAGCACTGACTTCATCTTTAAGTCCCAGCTGCGTTCTCCCCCACAGGAGTCAGCCTGTGCCTTGAGGCTTTGAAGCCAGCACTGACTTCTTCTCTCCAGCGATGAGAATCCTAGCTGGCATCCGCTTCCAACAGAGAGCTGTTCCATCTACACTGGAAGTCTGTTGTTGGGCGGAGCCACCTTCCTGAGTTCCCTCAGCTGGATCTTCGGGATGACTTGCTGCATCTTCTCCATCAGCACCTGCTGCTCCCCCGTGAGATGCTTCTTTCCTTAAACCTCATGAACCCACCTCTGCGGGCTCCCAGCTTTTCCTCCGCAGCCTCCTCACCTCCCTCAACCGTCACAGAACTGAAGAGTCAGGGCCTTGCTCTGGGTGAGGCCTTGGCGGACGGGAGTGTTGCGGCTGGGTCAATCCGCTGTCCCGATGACTAAAGCTGTGTCCATGTCAGCAATAAGGCTGTTTCGCTCTCCCACCAGTCCTGTGTTCACCGGAGTAGCATTTGCAATGTCCTTCAGGAACTATTCCTTTGCCTTCACAACTCGGCTCAGTGTTCGGCGCAAGAGGCCTCACTATGGGACTATCTTGGTTTTTGACACGTCTTCCTCACTGGCTCAATCATTTCTAGCTTCTGACTTTTTTTTTTTAATTTTATTTATTTATTTGACAGAGAGAGACACAACGAGAGAGGGAACACAAGCAGGGCAGAGGGAGAGGGAGAAGGAGGCTCCCCGCTGAGCAGGGAGCCCGATGCGGGTCTTGATCCCAGGACCCTGGGATTGTGACCCGAGCCGAAGGCAGACGCTCAACGACTGAGCCACCCAGTCGCCCCTCTAGCTTCTGATTTAAAGTGAGAGACATGTGCCTCTTCCTTGAGCAAATAAAGGCCACTGTTGAGTAATTAATTGGCCTAATTTCAATCTTGTTGTGTCTCAGGGAACAGGGAGGCCCGAGGACAGGGAGAGCGATGGGGGATGGAGCAGTCAGAACACATTTTGGGACCAGGTTCGCCATCTTCCATGGGCGCAGTTCGTGGCCCCACCACAATGACAATAGTAACCTCAAAGATCACTGGTCACAGATCACCACGGCAAATACAGCGATCACAGAAAAGTCTGAAGTATCACGAAAATTACCAAAATGTGAGCCGGAGATGTGAAGTGAGCAAATGCTGTTGGAAAAAATGGTGCCGGGAGACTTCCTTGAACAGAATTGCCACAAACCTTCAGTGTGTAAAAAACCCACAATAATCCGTAAAGTATAATAAAGCGAGTGTATACTGGCTAAAAGTAACCCTCAGAGATTCTGATGGCTGTTTCATGAAAACGGACACCGAGGTCTGGGTCCCCGAGTGCCATCATGGCCCCCGGTTAGCACAGGGGCATATTGGGGTGAGGCAGCCTCCGTCTGCCTCACACAGGATCTGCTCGTTCCCTGGACCTACCCGGAGATCCTGGGTGCAGGATCGGAATGGACTTACTTAGTAGCTATTGGAGGAACCCTCACAGTGGTTCCCTGACCCGTAGAGTTTGTAATAGGAATGGCCAAGGGCAAGTCCCTGAAACTGCTGCACGTGCACATGCACACTCTCCCCCACTCACACACGCACACATACTCGCTCACCCTGGCACGCACATTCACACACGTGCACACATACCCACCAGTGCACGCACATTCACACACGCACACTCACCCCCACTCACACACACATGCACACACACACGCATACTCACCCACCCGTGCACACACACTCATGCATGCACGCGTGCACACACGCACACTCACCCCCACTCACACGCACACGTACTCACCCACCGTGCATGCACATGCACACTCACACATGCACACACGCACACATACTCACCCATGCACACACACCCCCACACGCACACTCTCCCCCACTCCCCCCACACGCACACTCTCCCCCACTCACACACGCACACATACTCGCTCACCCATACACGCACACTCACACATGTGCACGCACACTCACACACATGCACACTCACCCCTACTCACACGCACATGTACTCACCCACCGTGCATGCACATGCACACTCACACATGCACACACGCACACGTACTCACCCATGCACACACACCCCCACACGCACACTCTCCCCCACTCACACACGCACACATACTCGCTCACCAGTGCACGCACACTCACACCCGTGCACGCACACATACCCACCCGTGCACGCACATTCACACACGTGCACACTCACCCCTACTCATACACGCACATTCACCCACCTGTGCACACACGCATGCACACACACACGCGTACTCACCCACCCATGCACGCACACTCATGCATGCACGTGTGCACACATGCACACTCACCCCCACTCACACGCACACGTACTCACCCACCGTGCATGCACACGCACACTCACCCATGCACACACACCCCCACATGCACACACGCACACGTACTCACCCATGCACACACACCCCCACATGCACACTCACCCCCACTCACACGCACATGTACTCACCCACCGTGCATGCACACGCACACTCACACGTGCACACACACCCCCACACGCACACTCACCCCCACTCACACACACACACACTCATCCACCCGTGCATGCACACTCATGCATGCGCACATGCGCACACGCCCACCAGCCAAAAGAAAAGCATCAGTCCTGAGAAGAACACAACAGAAATTGTTGTGTTCTTAGAGACTTCAAGGTTCAGAGTGGTGGGTCACATCTTGTCACCATTAAATTCTCCACGCTGGTCCACATACAGACCGATGGGACCAGGGAGGAGGACGGCAGGCTGCCCAAACTCAACTCAAGGGGGGCCCGGTGCAGCTGCTGTGTTGGAGGGAGCTCCTGCTCAGCGCTGCTCACGACAGGCAGCTACTGACCTCGCAGGTTGATTGTTATGGTCCGAACGTGTCCCCGAAAGTTCATGTATGGAAGCCCTTCCCCAACGTGATGGTATTTGGAGGTGATCAGGGTTAGACGAGGTCATGACGTTGGTGCCCCGAGAAGGAGACGAAGAGGCAGGAGCTCGCGCTCTCCCCGCCGAGGCTCAGACGGCGTCTGCAGGCCAGGAGGAGGATCTCACCGGAACCCGACTCTGCTGGCGTCTTGAGCTCAGACTTCCAGCCTCAGAACAGGCAGAAACGTCTGGGGCATTTTATGGCGGCAGCCTGAGCTAAGACATTCGTTTTCTCAAGAGCCCTCAGGAAGAACAGGGCGGTCTGCGCTCACATGAGACCTGGGCTATCTGGGCCTCCCACAGAGCATTACACAGAGTGGCCGTATTGAGGACACCGGGCCGGATGCACCAGAGTGAGCAGGGCCAGGAGCCGCGGTGTGTGGGTGAGACGCATGCTCTCTAGAGAAGATCAGGGGCCTGCCACGGCAGTGAAGTTCGTGGGGGCCCAGCGGTCTGGGACACGCCAGGACAATCACTTTAAAGTGACAAATGATGGTGCCTCCTCTTATCACCAGAAAACGTGCATCCTGTGCAACGGCCTCCTCAGATGGTGGAAGCAGCCTATTCTGCGCCTGGCAACACCATTCCAGCTTATCTACCGGATGAAACGGAGGCTGACAGTTTAAGCAGAGCCAGAGCAAGAAAGGGCTCTGCATTGGGTCCAGATGGTGCCACAGTTGGCCATGACCGTGAGGTCCTGTGAGCCGGCAGGCTTGCACGGAGATGGGACACGGTGCAGAATGCGGCAGAACCCCGAGAGGAGAGTCAGAGAGCAAAACGGGACCAAGCTCCTGCCGCCTCGGCACCTTGGCAGAGAACGAACCACCACCGCGGGACACCGGGCCCTGGGAGAGATGGAGCAGCTGACCGCGGGACACCGGACACTGGGAGAGATGGAGCAGCTGACCGCGGGACACCGGGCCCTGGGAGAGATGGAGCAGCT
>NC_138380.1:93250408-93267688 GCF_054177405.1 Leptonychotes weddellii | reverse complement strand
CCCCTCCTCCCTGGGGGGTGGGGCAGACGAGAGCAGACCCGCCCCCCCCCCCCGCCGACCCCCTCCTCCCTGGGGGGTGCACATGAGAGCTGACTCCTAGCTTCCCCCTCCTCCGGGGCGGGGGCAAACGTGAGCTGACCCCCACGCTCCTCCTTCCCCCCTTTCAGAGCTGCGGCCGGCTTCGCGGGACAGACTCGGTGTTTGGAGCCCGGCCGCCCTCCCGTGGCCTGCCTGTCGCATGTTTGTGTCTGCCTCGTTCCTCCCCTGGTGCCTGTGTCTGCAGAAAACCAAGACCGGACGTAATTTCTTTTTAACACCAAGATGACGACCACCACACACACACACAATTGATGTTGGATGAAACAGGAGAACAAAACAAAGGAAAAAGCTGTACAAATCACTGGCATTTGTGGGGCTTCGAACCGACGGGCACCCCCCCCCCCATGCTCCATGTGTCTGTCCGCCCCTGGCCCCTCGGGGACCGGTGGGGCAGTGACCGCATCCACAGGGGCCGGGCTGAGGACCTGCGTGTGTTAGATCTGCATCCCCCCGCCGTGCATGGCTGCGGTCAGGAGTGCCGGCCACCTGGGGCCAGGGGGACCTGAGCACGGCTGTTCCCCTCCCTTCCTCTCATGCCCCCAGCATGGACGAGCAGTGCAGAGGCCGGGCCAGCCCCCGGGGCCCCGATGAGCCATCTGAGACGCCCCCGCGGGCCCAGGGCTCCCACTCCGGTCCCTCTAGGGCCGGGGAGGTGCAGACCTCACGCCTGGCGGGAGACTGACCAAGAGGACACTGTTGGCGGCAGCCCCATTGGGGAGGGGAACCCTTGGGCCGGCCTCCCTCCTGTTCGGGGTGCCTCCCCTTCTGCCCACCTCTCTCCTCGCCAGCTGGTGCGGCCACAGAGGGGCTCCGGGCTTGGTCAAGACACAGGAAGGGGAGGGGGTCAGAAAGCGGGTGAGTGGCACCCTGGGCTCCCGGTGGGCACGGCACGTGTTTGCGGACGGTGCTTTTGGAGTCTGGCCCAGAGCAGAGGGAGGGCCGGCTGCCCTGGGCCTGAAGGGCAGGGCGCGGCGGGGCCCCCACCCCCACCAGGCCTCTCCAGGCTGCAGTGTGGGACAGGGACCACGGGATGAGAAGAGAGGCTGGGCCCATCGCGAGGCACCCCCTGCGTGCTGGTGGGCACCGTGGTGAGGCTCGGGGATGGGCCCTGTGGTCAGATGGCAGCAGAGAGCGCCCAGGGTAGCTGGCCAGGTGGGGTGGTCGGGTTGTGATCGCAGAGGGTGCGGGACCCTGCCGCTCCAATACCTGCCCCTTAAATCACATTTGCAACAAGGATTTTCTTTATCTTCCCCCACAAATTAAGCCAAGGGAGGGGCACGGAGTGGGGAACAGGACACAGGATGCTGGTCTCCCAGGGGACTGTCCATCAGCAGACACTCAGAATGGACACTCACCTGCCCGTCCACGGCTGTGCTCAGGACAGCTGTCCCCACCCATGGACACAGGGTAAACATCCGCCAGGCTCCCTGGGCCGCGGGCAGCGGCAGGGCTCACCGGGGACAGCGTGTGGCCCGACCACCCTCACCTCCGGGGCCCTCCTCCCCTCCTCCCCTCACCTGTTATCTCCACGGAGCTGCCTGTCTGGGATAATTTGGGGATTTTTTCTGGGGGATAGTTCTTTTGCATGACCCCTCTCGAGCAGGCCACACCTGCTCGTCTAGCTAGATGTCGGAGGTGTGGCCACTCTGCGGAGGGCCGGCTGCCCACAGTGCTGGCCGGCCCCCCTTCTCTCTTTTTGCTGAGTTCCATTGTCTTTTCTTTCTGAGCCTTGTAAGTGTAAAAAATCATTATTTTGTTCTGTCTCGGGAAACTGCAAATAAAAGAAAAACAGGACAAACGGCTTCACGTGCAGCTGGGGGCTTCATGCCAGGGCCCCTCCGAGCCCCAGCCCCCAGCCCAGCCGCTCCCCCACGCGGCCCTGCCAGAACCCAGGTGCACCCTCGTATGAAGATGGGCAGCCTCCCCTTCACACTGGCTCCCCAGGCCCTGCCAATGCTTGTCTGTACCTCAGGCCTCGTGCTTTCCTGGGACAGAAATGTGGGCCTCAAAACAATCCGAGATATAAACACTCCCAACTTGTGTGTGCAAGTGACTTCTGGTAAGAAGGGCGCCCTGGGGGTCACTAAGACAGGAGCCCTTGACTGCGGCTTCTTGGTGCCCAGCGGGTGCTCTCAGGAGGGAGGGCCGTGCCAGGGAGTGCAGAGGATCCGAGAGCGGGGCGCAGAATCTAGGACACAGCCCTCAAGCGAGCGGCAGTGGGTCCCAGCACAGTATCTAGGGTTCCACTATCAGCTGTAATCCGAGGACACTTTCCAGGCCAGGCCTCCCCACGGATGCACAGCGCAGCCCCGCCCCACCCTGGACGCTCCTGAGCCCAGAGGTGTGGGGTGCGACCCGCAGCGGGCTCGGTGGGCAACTACGGAGCCGGGCCCGTGAGACAGCCTTCGGTTGGTCCCTGTTAAGTGGCACCCCGCTTTGAGCAAAAGACCCCATACTAAAAAGCTGGTGCCCTTGGTCCAGTCAGAAATCCCAAGGCTGCTTCTCATTTCCAGGGTCACAAGGCTGAAAGCAAGGCCCCGGGCCAGCAATGAAACAGGCAGAGAAGTCTTCAGGCCCTCTGATGATCAGCGAGCAAACTCATTCCCTAAACTGGGAGCAGACTGGAGACTCCTTGGCCTGCACGCACCCCAGGAGGCACGGATGCCCCCACACACCTGCAGGGCTGCCCCCCCCCACCCCAAGGAGTTTCCATCCACGTGGCTCAGGCTGCTGTGGGTGTGCGCTAGTTCCCCAGGCCGGTTCCCCTAGGTCGGCTCCAGGGCTCCCCTGGCTCCTGCTAGGAAGGCCGTTGGCGGGGGCGGGATCTAGGCAGCCACCACCTCCCCCGGACAGGCGCTCCCCGCAGGTGCACACACAGAGGGCAGGCTTCCCGAGGAAAGAGGCCCCTGAGACTTGAACAAAGCAGAGGACTATTTTGGAATTTCAAAAGACAACTTTATCCAGATAAGAATCTTTCAGATAGAACAGAGAAGTTAGGCAGCAGTTACTAAAATACACTCTTTGCCAAAGGCTTCCACGTGGGACCGCAGGAGCTGGGGAAACGCTGGTTTGGGCCTGAGCCAGCCCCCCACCCCCCCACGGCCCTCCCTGCAGCTCTGCCCCAGCGACCTCCAAAGTTGGAGTCAGACACCACGGTCCTTCCTAAGGGGAGGTCACAGCCCCCTGGGCACCAGTGAGCAGACTGGGCCTGCGCGTTCCAGGGGGTCCCTCGGGCAGGCTATTTTAGGGGTAGGCCAACTCCTTTGGCGAGCACAGTGCCCAGAGCAGGATAGCCGGTGGGTAAACCTGCTGGGGTGGGGCGTGGGGGTCCTCCAAAGCCACGTAGGTGCCACCTTCTGGTCCAAACAAGGGAATTCAGGGCCCGGCACTTCGTGTCAGGACAACGGGACCTCTTGGGTAGGGCAAGAACCAGCATGCTCAGGGAAGGACCCCAGAGGACGAGACCCTGTCTGACACAGCCCCAGCAGGGGCTTCTGAGGGGACCAGGTCCCAAGAGTGCATCACGGGCTCACATCCTCAGGAAGCGTTGCAAGACGAGGGAAGGCAGTCTGGACCATGGCAGTGGGGCCTGAGGGAGTGGGCAGGGCTCAGGGCTGGGGCTCGTGCTGCTGGGGGGGGGCGCTCTCAGCAGTGCTCCTGCGGAGATCAGGCCACACGTGGGGCACTGGGAGTCCTCGGGATGGCTGGCACCTGGTCTTGGTGGCCAGGAACGGTGGCCACGGCAAAGGCCACTTGCTAAGGCACGCAGGCCCCAGGTGGTCGCTAACACAGTCTTGTTGCCAGAGAGGCAGGTGAACACGGGCTGAGAGAGACAGTATCCGCTGCTGTGACCCGACGGGCAAAGCTAAGCTGCGAGACAGGGCCGATGTCCCCCACCCCACAGGCACCTGTGTCCTGTGGATGAGCCACGCCCTCGGCAAGCAGTCAGTCCAGCACAGGTGCATCTGTGTGCCTGGCTCGTCCCAGCGCGGGCCTTGGCCTGCTCACCCCCCGCGACTGCGCCCGCCGTAGGTCCATCCCCTGCTCTGCCCCCTCCGTCCTGCGATTGGGGCTCACCCTGGCTTTACTAGAGTGTTAATACGGTCAGCGCACAAACACCACCCCAAGGCAGACCGAGGACCAACAAGCCTGGCTCCGACCTCCCCGGGGGCCTCGCACAAGTCGCGGGCCCACAGGTTTCCCAGGGGTTAGAGACGAGCCCTTCAGCGTCTATGTGAGTCACTCAGAGTTTATGGTTTCATCTGGCCCAAGAATACACCTTTGGGGGCCTCAAACGAGCTTTTCAAAAATCACCGGACACGTAAGTTTGAATGCTCCCCAGCCCCGGGCCCTTCCACGACCCCTCAGTTCCTGCCAGGAGCTCCCAAGTGAAAATATGTCCCCACGTGGGTCTCTCCATGGCGGCTCTGCTTCTCCAGGGGCTGCGGGTCTGATGCCGATGTCCGGGCCATCTCGGCACAGGGGCCTCCGCGGGCTGCCATCACATGATGGTGCAGCACGAGTTCTGTTTCCGGGCCTGGACAGAAACACACCGGGGCTGGAGAGGCGGAGGCAGCCCCACGGCGGCACACCGGCCGGGGTGGGCGGTGGGGGCCGGGAGGCAGGGGCCATGGAGTGGGCTGGGGGGACGGAGAGCACCTGCAGGTGGACCGAGCGTCTGACTCTGCACCAGCCTGGGTCCCCCAGCGCCACCCGGCCCTGTGCGCAGGGGTCGTTCTGAGAATGTCCTCAGAGAACGGGTTCACAGGCACGCCCCCCGCCGAGCCCCATGGCCGTGTCCCTCCCAGGCTCACAGGAAAACACAGGTGCGTGCCCGGCCACTTCTGTCAAGGGGAACAGAAGTGGAAGGGCCGCTCTGGGAAGCCTGGAGGCCTCACCGCTCAGCGGGCAGCAGGAACATGCGAGGCCGGGGGCGCAGGGAGAGCAGCCGGAGCCGGGGGGGGAGGGTGGGGACAGGCCTCTGCCCACGTTGGCTCCCCCGGCGCCCGAGAGACCCTGCACTACTGCCAGGCCTGGGCCACCCCCTCTGCTCTCCCCACGCGCCACCGAACGTCCTAGGAACTCGTTGGTGGCGGGAGCCCGCGGGAGGGCTAGCACTCACTGTCTTATAGAAGGCTTTGGACTGTGTTCCCAGCACTTCAGACTTGGACACCAGGTCGTCTAGCCTTTCCCCTCGCTCCAGCAGGGACTCCATGGTGTTGTGCTGGACACAGAAACAAGCAGACGCTCCGTGTCCACGAAGCCAGCAGACACGAGCCCCTCCTGCGGTTCCGTCACGGGAGGCGCTTCTCCTGTGGGCTCCTCCCCCCACGTGAGCGTCGGGAGCGTCCCAGCCGAGCAGGACCCGGAGCCCGTCCCGGGCACCCCGAGCACAGGCTCCACACCACCACGCTCGCCGCCACGGTGGACACGTGGACTACCGCTGCCTGAAGGGCCCCGTGTTCCAGCGCTGCACTCGGGGAGGGCCCGCGCGGACGGCCGTCGCCGGAGCACCTGCGAGCCCCTCCTGGGCTTCATCGGAGCAAGGAGCGCAAGCCTGGGCCCCTGGACGGGGACCGGCCCAGGAGGGGGAACGAGTCGCCTCTCTCTACACAGAGCTCACGACTCCGGCTGCCGGCGCGAGAAGTGAACGAGGCAAAGGGCCGCACGGGGAGGCGGCACGGCCGGCAAGCCCGTTTCTGCGGGCACTGGGGGCCACCGCCGCGCCGGCTGCCCGCGCTCCGGGAGAACACGCGGAGAAGCCCATGAAGAGAGACGGAGACACCTGAAGACCCTCACACCTCACTTCCGACCCACAGCCCCCAAACCACGTCATCCGCAGCGTGACGTCTGCAGCACCCCCCCGATGGTTTCCGCAGAACGCAGCTTCCTGGGTCCTGCCCAGGCCGGCGTCCAAGCCCCGCAGACGGCGCGGGGCGCGAAGGCCGAGCCAGAGCCCGCGGCGTTTTTCTGGGCACCGCTGCCACTCACTTAAGGCTCACCAGCTGCTGGGCACTGGTGTCCCGCGCCTGCCACCTACTGGGGGCGGGGTGGATAAGGACAAGCTCCCGGTCCCGCCCGCCGGGGAGACGCGTATACCGGTCGTGACCGTGCGGTGGCGTCGCGAGGCCGGCGCGTGGGGCACCTGCGTGAGCGCCAGGCAGCGTGCACTTGACCCCAGAGCTTTCCTGGGAGCTCCTGGGGGACAGTAAGCGGAAGAACCACAGATCGGTGGCTCCTGTCCGGACACAATGGCGGCAGGTGGGAAGCCAGGGACCAGTGACCAGGCAGAGGCCACGGGACCAAACTTGAGGAGAGAACAGACACAGCGAGTGCCAAAGAGAACTTGGAATCAGAAAGAGAGGAGGAGGAACACAGAGGGAGAAAGAGACGCTGAAGCAGCAGCTACAGACCAGCAGAGCGCGCTCAGGGAAGACGCGGGCTTCCTGCTCTCCTGACCGGGCCTGAGGACCCCCGGTCTGTGTTTAGTGAGCACGGGCGGCTTCTCCTGCCCCCCAGAGCCCACACCCTGCGAGAGAGGCACCTGCTGGGCTTGGAGACCAATGGCGGGGGGCGGGCAGCAGCGGCAGGGAAGCAAAGCCCAGAAGGGAGACCGTCACAGCGGGGAGGGATCAGGGCCACAGCAGGTCTCGGCTGGGGCTCTCATGCACCAGGGATATTGCACACAGACGGGTGCAGGCAGCGTAGACCCGGCGTCGCCTGGGCGGTCTGGCTTTGGGGCCTCAGACACTTGGGGAGAGGCAGGCAACCACCCCTTCCAGCGAAGCATTTGCATGAGGGCTCCCCCGACCCCAAGCCTGACTGTGCACCTGGCACCATCCCCCACCCCGCCACCCAGCTCCAGGATGCACTCACCCCCGCTCCCGCTTACCAGAATGATTTTGGTCTCATCCAGCTCAGCCTGCACTTTAGTCATGGGGTCAGCTTCTCGGGGGTTCTAGGGAAGAGCCCAAAACAACATCAGGAGTACAGTGAACCACCCGGAAACAAAGCTCAAACCAAGGGAGCCGGACAGGGTTTGCCAAGTTCACCAACCACAGGCTGCTCACACACACAGCAGAGAAGGGAAAGCCTGCCGTGGAGCTCGGGTTCCAGATCTCAGTGTGAGCCTGGAGTGTTTCAGCGGGACACCAACACCAAGGCTGCCAGGAAGTCGCCCAGAGCCATGACCCGCAGGGCCGCTCCTGGCGGCTCCTGTCCACCCTACCTGGTACCGACTCAGGTGGCCAGCTAGGGCCGTGTAGTTGATGCTAGCAGGGGATCCGACTGGCCACTCTATCCTGTCCACGTGCTTGGAGAATTCGTCTAGTACCTGCAGGACAGAGGAGCCCATCAGCACCTGCAGCCACGGAACCTGAACGGACAGCCTGAGAGAGGCTGTCAGGCTCCAGAAGGAGGAGCACAGCTCACAGCCAGGGGCAAATCTAGGCTCAAGTTTTTAAGATTTCTGACAAATAAAAATGAAGTGTACCCAACCTGACACGAATCTCATCTGGAGAAAAATAAAAGTATCAGAATTTTAAACTACCCGTTTCCACTTCTATCAGGTTTTACGATTCTAGGACAAAAGGTCCCTTCCCTCTCATTTTCCCAAACAGTTCTTCAAAAAGGGAGCTAGATCCTTTGGATTGAAGCAACCCACAGATCTCACGTGCTTGTGAAAGGATCAGTGCTCAGCGAGGCCAGAGGCCAGCATCCTCGAGAGGTTTCTGACGAGCACTGTGGCGCTCAGCCCCATGGCGGAGCTGGACCCACTTGGGGGAAAGGAGCGCCCGGGGTGCAGGGATGACCTGACCGAGGGGGGTGGCCACAGGGCCGAGCACAGAGTCGGCCGTGGCTCGCAGGAACCACAGTCACCCCCGGGGAAGGCAGAGGCAGGAAGAGTGGCCAGAGTGGTGGCCAAGGCCAGCCCGGCCACACTGCCAACTCACCTTCTCCAACAAGGTAAAGGCTACCCGGGATGGGTACTCGCTGTCAGCAATGACCACTCCCGCGAGACTGTCATTTCGCACGTAGACGTGGCACAGATATTCTAGGGAGAGGTTAGATACGCGCATGGTGACGTGAGGGCTTTGGACATCCTCACCGTGATCGTGAAAGTGTCACACTGCTGAGCCCCTGCCTGTCGCTCAGGGAGACTCACACAGAACAGCACAGGACGAAGCGCTGCAACCAGCAGGGCCCAACACCGGCTTCAGGCGAGTAAATGCCCAGAGGCCCGGTGCGCAAAGCCAGGCTCTAAAGGATCCACCAGGGGTGCAGAAAACCGCCCATGGGACACAGTCCCGACTGCATTTCCCAGTCACATCCTGGAGCCCCAGCTCCGGCTTGGCCATGTCTCCGAGAGCCACAACTCTCAGACGCTCTGTCCTGCTCCTGAGCTGGAGACCCCGGACAAGACGAGCAGCCTCCAACTGCTTAAAAATCCCTGTGAGGCGGCGCCTGGGTGGCTCAGTCATTAAGCGTCTGCCTTCAGCTCAGGTCATGGTCCCAGGGTCCTGGGATCGAGCCCCGCATCAGGCTCCCTGCTCGGCGGGAAGCCTGCTTCTCCCTCTCCCACTCCCCCTGCTTGTGTTCCCTCTCTTGTTGTGTCTCTCTGTCAAATAAATAAATAAATCTTAAAAATAAATAAACAGGGGCGCCTGGGTGGCTCAGTCGTCAAGCGTCTGCCTTCAGCTCAGGTCATGATCCCAGCGTCCTGGGATCGAGCCCCGCATTGGGCTCCCTGCTCAGCCGGAAGCCTGCTTCTCCCTCTCCCACTCCCCCTGCTTGTGTTCCCTCTCTTGCTGTCTCTCTCTGTGTCAAATAAATAAGTAAAATTTTATATAAAAAAAAAAAGTTCCTACAAGAGTGGCCCCATATAAGGCCTCTTGGAGCATCAGGTTTCCTGCTGTGGTGGGCTGGAGGGGTGAGGGAGAGGAGAGGGAAGAAGAGAAGAGAGAAGGTCCACCTACAGAAAAAATTCAGTCCTGCTGACCCTGCTCTCCGGTATTACTGTGCGAAAAGTCATCAAATTATCCAAAGGTTCAGTCTCTATAGGTCTTCTACAAAATAGTTCTCATTCCCTGGTATGAATTTTTGTCACTTTCAAAAGGCTTCAGACAGGATACGGCTAACCATACCCCCAGAGAAAAAGGAACGTAAGGACTACAGCTGACAAATGCGAAACTTCTCATCCCAACGACTCACGCTCATGCAGAACTGCCTGATGCTAACCGTGCAGGAACAAAGAGTAGAGAGAGAACGTGAGCTCCTGAAGTCAGACGAGGGCAGCGATAAATGAGAGCAGGGCCGGGGAGGTCAGGATCGCTGCTGACGCTCTGTGGGTTCTGTCTTTATGTCCCCAAGTAAGCAAGGTGCAAATGTGCTGTTGATGCGCATGCACTCCCCAGAACGGGAGAGGCTGGGTCAGTGCTGGAGGACACAGCTCTCGGCAATCGCCAGGGAGGCAGGCCCGGAGCGAGACTGACCACACACCACTGTTCACGGTCCAATCTCACCTCTGCGGTGTGGGCGGCACAGGGAGGCTGCGCAGGGCACACACAGGGGGACCCTCCCTCCCCCGGGTGTAACGGACATCTGCATCACCAACACACGGCCCCCGGGGCTGCGGCCCTAGTCTCTGCCCAGTGAGCTTCCCGCGATCTGTGTGACACAGCTGTCCTTCCTGAGTCGTCTGTGTCACACAGGCTTCCCAAAGAAGAGCCTCAAGACTCTTACAGGAAACCGGAATTATGAAAAAGTGAACGTAAGGACCAAGAAGAAAACGTAACGAGTTTTCGGATTCCTGGTCAAAAACCTAAGAAGCACAGGATGCGGTATTACCGCATCCGTTGGGAATCCTTGTTTGCGATGTGTCCAACGTGGGCGAAAAGAGAAGAATTCAGGAAGGCCACTTACTGCTCCA
Source organism: Leptonychotes weddellii (assembly GCF_054177405.1). Classification (NCBI taxonomy): domain Eukaryota; kingdom Metazoa; phylum Chordata; class Mammalia; order Carnivora; family Phocidae; genus Leptonychotes; species Leptonychotes weddellii. The sequence continues at coordinate 93,257,661 of NC_138380.1, read as the reverse complement.
CGAGAGATAGACCCCGATCTGAAGCAAGTCTAAGCTTTGGGGTAAAAACTGAATCAGGCAGCTCAGACTCCAACGGTGGGCACAGAATTGTGCATAAACAGAACAAAGAGGAGGGAAGAGAGAACCGGCCAGCAGAGGAGCGGGGTCCTGGCAGCCTCCGCGCGGGGCAGCGCCTCTGTGGGGAGCTCCGGGTTGCCCGAAGCGGGACGGCGCAGGCACGAGGCAGCAGGTCCTCTTACCTTGTTCTTTGACGGAAGCTCTGCTGCCTTTCGCGGAGCGCTCCACAATCAGCTGACTTGTGAAGGTCATGAATTCCTGAACGCTAAGAAACATAACACATGTTACCTCTTCCTGTCACCTTGTCCCCAGCATCACGGAAGGTGACCTCCGAGTGGAGACACCAAGGGGCTGTGGCTTCTGGGTCTCATTCCTTTCCCTCCCGACCTCAGTGACTAAGGAGAGACGCTGTTTTCTTACAAATCCTCACAGCCGTTCGAGCCACATCTATTTGCTACCTCGCTCATCGGGACAACTCACTTCCACCCTTGTGGGGATTTTCTACAGGCTTTAGTCAAGGTAACGCTGCGGTCAGAGCACAGTTTGGGACACGGGGAGCAGCAGAAGCCAGCGTGTGCACAACCAGACACCGCCGCTGCGCAGGCCACACGCTGTGGGGTGACACACGTCTGCGGTGAATGCGGGCTACGGCATGCAACACGGCCTCGGGCGTGCTGGCTCATCCTGGCATCCCGTCCAGGGCACTCTGGAAGGCAAGCAGTCGGCCAAGGAGGAAGAGGAGGTGACTTGTACAAAGGCTGAGAGGGAAAAGGACACTCATGGGCCCAACAGAGAAATGGGCCAGAATGGAAGAGTCACAGGTGACAACGGCTCGGCTCACGAGACTCTCTGGCAGCCCCTCTGTGGAGTGAAGACCTCCGGCCATGGAGTGCACGTCCCCGGCTGGGAGCCGTGTGACCCCCAAGCCCGTTACTTCCTGTCCCATGCCAAACCCACAAAATCCAGGTTCGCTGTGAGGAGTGAATGGCACTTAGCACAATACCTGGTGCCCAGCATTCCTTCGAGAGAGTGATGTGATCAAAATCATCCCACCGAGGAAAAGTCTCCAAATAAGGAAGTCCTTGCAGTAAAACCAAGCAGAGACACAGCTCACAGCAGACGGTGTCCAGACACAGGGGGGACTTACATTCGTTGCACAAGTCTGCACACAGGGGCAAGAAAAGCTGGAGACCCACCTGAAGGTTTTACAGCTCAGGGTCTGGTAGCCACGAGGCAGGAAGAATGGAGGTGAGAGGCCTGGACGACATGCTGCTTTAAGAGGTGCTAGTGGGGGCGAGCCCAGAGTACTGAGTGTGTCAACCATCACGAACTGGCAGGGGTATCCCAAAGCAGTGAGGCAAAGGTCCCACACTGAAACCCCTGAGCACCTTCGGTATACATGGGCAGCGAAGAAGAAAAACAGCCAAGTTGGCACCAAACGTTCCATCACAGAAACGCAACGACACAGAACGCAGAGCAGAGGCCGTGGTAGAAAAAACTAAGCGTCAAGAAGATACTTCCCAAAGGCCCCAGAAGAAGCTAAACGTTTCCACGAAACAACAACAGGAACTGTTTTCGATCCTGCCAGCAGAACACTCTGATCAAGAACAACAACTGCCCAGAAGCAGTGAGGACAGAGCCAGATGGCAGCGTCCACTGGACTCGGAGCCCGGAGGGTCCTTCTCTGTCGGGGCCTGAGTCATCCCACCCCTCCCACCAATGGGCTGAAGCGTCTGCAGCATTCCTCACACACACCTCCTTGCAATTAAGGTGTCCAGAAATACTTAAGACGCTTGTAAGCCCTACACGTCCCATGCTTCCTTCCAAATCTTCAGCACACACCCTCTTGCACCATCAGAGCTTAATCAGAAAAAACAAAATTTGGGTTTGACTCCTGGCTGGTTGTGGTATAATTTCTCGCGACCTCATGACTTCATCCATAAAACGGAGCGTAACAATACCTCTCCTACTGAACTGCTAGAAAAACCCCATCAGATAACATAAACTGGCTCTCCAGGTGTGGCCCCTAAGCCGCCCGGGTTAGAATCACCGGGAGAAAGGCGTCGGTTTAAAATACACATTCCTGGGCCTCCACCTACTAGTTCACCGCGTCTGAGCGTGAACCTGGGAAATCTGTACTTATTCACAGTCTCCTTGCGACTCTATTACGACGAGAATTTGGAAAACGCTGAGCACAAAACCAATGTTCTAGTATACAGCATAAGCCTTTCTCCAACGAAAGGAGGAGGATTCCTCGCAGGTCCAGTCCACACACCGAGCAACAGGCCATTTCAGGGCTCCATGCGGGAGGGAGAGCCCCCTGCCCACCCAACCCCGACCCCCGGGCCATCCCCGACCCTCCCCCGACCCCCGGGACCCCAGGCCCCCTCCGACCCCCAGGCCCCCGCCCCCGCCCCGCGGGCCTCCCCCGCCCCCCGGGGCCTCGCCGCCGGGCCCGCTCACCTGGACCTCTGGAAGAAGCTGAACGAGGACACGTCGTACGCGGCTTTGAGCAGCACCGCATTGGGCTTGCCTTTGTACAGGACGCTGAGGCTGTACAGCTTCATGGTGCCGCGCCCTCGGGCCGCCCGCCCGCGGGACCGGGTCGCAGGGAGCAGCGCGGCCGCCGCCCCTGGAGACCGCCACACGCCGCTGACGGGTCGGACGCCGGCTACCCCGCCTGGCTCGGGGTCGACTTCCGGTTCCGGTCGGGGGCCGCCGCCCGAGCCCCAACGGAGAGTTTTCGTGCCCCGGATGCAGAAAAGAGCGGCCGGAAACACGAAGGCGGTGGGAGGGGAGGAGCGGGGGAAAGACAGCGCAGCGCATGCGCCTGCGTGCAAGCCCGGCCCCGCCCCTCTGGCCTGTCTGGGGCCGGCCTGTCTGGGGCCGCCCTCTCCCTCGTGCGGAGTCCCGAGTTCTCCCAGGCTTATCCCTCTCCCTCCTGCGGGGGGTCCGGTCCCTTCCGGGGCCTCCGCTCTCCCTCGTGGGGTGCCCCGTCCCCTCCTGGGCCTCCCCCCTCTCTCCTGGGGTGCCCTCTGCCCTCCCAGGCTACCCCCTCCCTCTGGGGGTGCCCTGAGTCCTTCCCTTCTCAGGCCCTCCCTGCCTCCCTCCCCGACTGCCCCGAGCCCTCCTGGGCAGCTCCTGACAACATACCCGGAGCAGCACCCACACACCAGTGCTCTGGGAACCCCAGAAAGGAGCTTTGATTTATGGGAGGATTGCCTTCCTGTGTTTTGTAAATCAAATCTTTAAGGTGAAGGGCAGGACACTTTTCTTCTAGAGGCTCCTGCAGCGATGTGAAGGCAAACTTCTCTTCCTTGCCAGCTCTCCGTCCCGCCCCGTCCCTGCTCACGCAGGACCCCTGAGCACCAGCCCGCAGGGCCACGGGCTTGCTGGGCTGGCCCGCTACCTGTCTAGGCACTGACGTAGGAGGCTGCTGACCTCAAAGGGTGGCAGGGAGGCGTCACTGCGAAAGGGCAGAAAATCCGCTCCACGCTTCGCGATCAGCCTGGCGCACAGAGACTTAGAAGGCCTCGTTTGCCTTGAGATGTTGAAATAATGCTTTGCCAATGGGTGGGGATGAATGAGGCAGAGCTCCACAAGAGTTCCACGTCTTGCCCATTTCTTGTTTATTAAATGGTATTACGTAATCGGCATCTCACAGGCCACATAAAAGGGAACTTGGTCTTTGGCATTTGGCAGTGAGCTTACACAATCATGCTGGAAGCAGCCAGATCTGAGGTGATGGAAATAGACAGCCTGTTTGAAGAACCCACAGCATCACTCTACACATTACTCTTAGTCAGGGTTTCCCAGCCCCAGCACTACTCATGTTTTGGTTGGATAATAGGGGCTTGTCCCAGTGGTTGGGGGCCATCCCATGCAATGCAGATAGCATCTCAGGCCTCGTAGGCACTAGATTCCCGTAGCACCCCATCCGCCGTTTGGCAAGCGAGAATGTCTCCAGGCGTGGCAAATGTGCCCCGAGGAGCAGAGAAAGATGTTTCTGTGTCTGAAGGAAGGTCCTGCCACCTACCCCCCGACCAGCCCTCTTCCCTGGATATTTTCAAGTGTAGAGCGTGGAGAGGACTTTTCCACATCCCCCCTGTTTGGGTGCAAAACATCAAGAACAGACACCGGCCCACGCCAGGCCAGTCACCCACAGACACAGGCTCACCAGCAGGCCAGGCGGGGGTCCCAAGATGCTGTGCTGACACCGTTGTCCTATAGGGGGCGGGCGACAGCCGTTGCTGGAGAAAATCCCCGGAGCCCCTTTTCTCCTTCTCCACTGAAAGTTGTTCAAAGGGACAAGGAGGGCAGTTCTTGCTTGGAATAGATTTAAATGTGTTCACTTGTCCCATACTGGTGGATGTCTTACCATTGGCCTTACGCCACGCACTCCCCACGTGCTACCTCATTCAGTCCTCACAGAAGAGAGGAGGATTTTATCAGCACCTTACAGACATAGAAACAGATTCAGGTCAAGGAAATTGCGAGTCAACACCACAACACCTAGCACAGCCCAGCTCCACTCCCAGAGGCTCTCCCCTTCCCTCTGGCCTGGGCCCACCTCCACCTCTCTATGTGGTTGCAAACTCCCCAACCCCATCATCCCTCTTTTTTTTTTTTTTAAGATTTTATTTATTCATCTGAGACAGAGAGAATGAGAGAGACAGAGAGCACATGAGAGGGGGGAGGGTCAGAGGGAGAAGCAGACCCCCCACCGAGCAGGGAGCCTGATGCAGGACTCGATCCCGGGACTCCAGGATCATGACCTGAGCCGAAGGCAGTCGCCCAACCAACTGAGCCACCCAGGCGCCCCCCATCATCCCTCTTATTGAGAAGCAAGCCCACCTTCCACTCCAGCACCCAGCCGTCACTCAACTCGGATTCAGTCCACAAGCCCCGAAGCATAAAGGTGAACAAAGCACTAACCTCTCTCAGTCTCTCTCTTTTTTCAACTGTAAAACTGGAAATATAACCCTTTCCATCGGTGTGTTGCTGGGAATGGTAATACACTATATTCCAAGCTCCTGTCTTAGTAGATGTTTAACAAGTAAAAACCATGATATTTCCAGGCATTGTTATCATTTATGACAAAAACGAGAGATTATCCCAGGTTAAATGCATCAGGCACCCTGCACGAAGCAGAGATCTGACAAGCTGAGTGAGGTCTGCAGAGTGGAAAATACTACCGTATGTCTTATAATTTCCTGGTTTCCATCAGTGTGTTGTGGTTACGTAAGAGAATTCTTGGTTGCAGGAATCGGATGTGTATAGGATGTATACAAAGGGTAACGCACAAATGGTAAATTGAAGGAGTCGGGATGCAGGTACCCAGGAATGCTCTGTACTGTTCTGCAAGTCTGAAACGACAGGGACAGGAAAGATTGCAGGGAAGAGCACAGATGTCTTGGCTCACGACCAGCGGCCCAGGCCTGTGACTTCACCCCTGCTGGGCAGGCAGGTGCCACCCACCTTCAAGGCCTTGCTCAGCTCACGAACGGACCCATTTCTAGCTGCACAGCGGAACCCCCACGGAGCTGGATCAAAGCCAGCTGAGGGGCATGCCGGGGGTTTGCAGGGGGAACCCGGCCATGCCGTGGCCTTGGCCCCCCTACCCCCTTGTCCGGTCAGCCAAGGCCAGGGCTGCTTTCCCTGTAATTGTAACGTGAACCTCTGCAGCTTACCCAGGACAGGAACCCTTTGAAAGGGACCACAGATGTGATCAGGCCTCCTAAGGAGTTTCAGAGCCTGTCACTCCTAAATGTGCCAATTTGACATATCGACTGCTTTGAGTTAGTGGCACCCGACACACAGCAGAGGCAAGAAGCCCACTCTGACCCTCCTTTTTATTCTTCAAAGCGGGAGACTGAACCCCCACATGAAAGGTGCCCTCCGGGGTCGCAGGAGGAAGACATTCTTACCACCAGAGATGAATGAGGCGGAGAGAAATCTGTGCAAACAAGCCTTATCTTGCAGTGACTCCCAGCAACATTCTCTCCCTGCCCCAACCCCTCTGTCACTTCGCTTCTTCACTAAGCGTTTCTTGTCACCCGAGTGTTTGCTATTGATCGTTCCTGCTCTGGTCACTTCTCTGGGTCTTCGTTCTCTTGTGAAGGCTCCCGTGCACCTGTAAAGACTTTAGTAGAACGTGTATGCTTCTCTCCTGTTGATGGCAGCTTAGTTCTTAGGCGCAGCTGGAGACCCGAAGAGGGCAAAGAATGTGTCCTGTTCACCTCCTTAGTAGTTCACCAGCCTAAGGAGCACAGACTTGATGCCATCAGCCTGCCCCGGCCCCCAGAAGCACTGCTCGCTACCACAACCCTCCCAGCGGGTTCCCCAGGCCACCAGCCCAGAGGGAACAGGAGATGTCAGAGCAGGAGAGGATGGGGGTATACTACGAGAAGGTTCGCCTGGAGGCAGGCAGTGGCCAGGAAGGGACCACAGCCGGGGAAGACCAGAGGCATGTGAGTCAGCTGGGAAATAGTGGGACAGGCCCCTCAGAACTGCCTCCCTTGTAGGGGCTTCTCAGAAGCTCTATTTGTACCCTGAGACCCCTCCCCAGCTCAGGGGCTAGGGATGGGTGTGTAGCCCAGGCTGGACACACGGTCATTTAGGCTGGGGGCTTGATCTTCTGAGGAGCTGCCCTGCACAGGACCTAGGAAAGTCTGCAGAGGAGGAAGGGGGCCAGGGGGTAGGTAGAGCCCTGCAAGAGGGGAATCTGGGCCCCACAGCAGCTGGTCTCCAGGACTCCCAGGAACAAAAAGCAGGATGGGAGTCATCACAAAGGAAAAGTGGTCAGGAAGGATCTGAAAAGCAGGGACGTGGTTGAGAAGATGCTGAGCGCCCCCCTCCTTGGGCTCCCTAAGCTCCCACACACGCTGCGGAGGGCCCCCTGAGGCCCTCTCCCCACCCCCCCCCACTAAATCTGCCCCAGCGAAGCCCCCTTCTATTTAGCCCTCCAGAGACCCCATGTGAGTCCCTTGGTGAGCCCACAGCAGTGCTTTCTGGGTTTCCCTCCAAGACCGCCCTCCGACCCCCAGTCCCCCTCAGTCTCACTCTGAATACCACACCTAGCCCTCCTCCCCAGCCAGCCCTCCTCCCCAGCTGGGGCTTAAGTGCCCCCACCACTGAAGGCTCCCTGGCCTCCCCAGTCCCCCTGAGCACACCTCTGAGTGCCCTCAGCAATCCCC
>NC_138380.1:93229830-93249908 GCF_054177405.1 Leptonychotes weddellii | reverse complement strand
AGCCATCTGTTTCCCCGCCTGGAACTCCTTGCCCTGGGGCTTAGTTCTCGGCACCCCCCACTGCCTGGGGCCTGGCCCCTTGCCTGTGTTCCGTAGCAGGTGCTTGGCTGAGGGGTGCTATGGCCCGTGACAGCAGCCCCCTCTTGGCTGGGAGCCCCTGGACCCCCCCAGCCTGCCCACAGTGCCTCCCTCCTGTGCCCGCCCACGCCCCCAACCGTGCACACACCCCGCGCTCCCCAACACCTGTGGCCTCCGAGCTCCTCCCTCACCCACCTGCCCCGCCTGCCTGCCTCTCGGCCTCATCTCCAACACCCCCTCCAGCCCCCAGCCCCACCACTGGACGCCCGTGGATCCCTCCTGCCGTGCTCCTGTCGGGGACCCGGTCGTGGAGGGCTCCCCTGGTGTTTGGGCCCCTTGGAACTGGCCCAGAGGAGACAGGGCTGGGGTCCCCCCCACAAATGCCCAGTTTTCTCTCACAAAGCCCGCCTTGCTCAGAGCCCAGCTCTGAGGAGGGGACGAGGGGACACTCTCAGGGAGGCAGCCTGCAGCTGCCTCTTCTCCCAGGGGCTCTGGCCCCTGGGTTGCATTGGATGTTTGTGCTGGTGCTTTGTTTTCGGCCAGGCGGGCCTGCCAGGGTCTGCTGTGGACATGGGCACGGTGGTCACCCGGGGGCATCATCAGGAACCGTGGCAGATGTGGCTGGGAGGGCTGCCTGGCTCTGGGGACCCGCCACTGAAAGGGGTCGGGCCGTGCTGAGGCCGGGACCCGGGATGCCTGCCACGCGGTGTGGGCGGGGAGGTCCGGCCCCGTGGCCTGCCAGGGCCGTGCTGCTCGTGGCGGAGCATCTCGCGGCTTCCACCGTGGCGAGTGTCTGGAGGGGGCAGGAGGAAGGCAGGCCTTGCTTTTCTGAGCTCTTTCCTAATCCCGCTTCGGAAGAACTTGGCGGTTTATGGGGAACCTGGAGGGTCTGTTTCCAAAGCAGGGAAAGCAAAGGTCAAAACATTTAGAACCCAGTTTTTAAAAGCCTAGAAAGTTATGTGGCTCTTGAGAGATGTTTCAAGGGCCGCCTGAGAATCCGACTACCCTGCCGAGAAGGAGGAGGAGGCAGGCGTGCAGCTGAGGTGACCCCAGAGCCCAGACCGTGAGAATAGCGTCCAGGACCCAGCCAGCGTCTGGAATGCGCTTGGAAATAACTCTGACCACAAAAAGGCCCCACAAGGAAGATGGTATAGTGTGAGCAGAAGACGGAAGGCGGGCAGGACTTCCAGGCTGCGGTCCCAGGTTGGAGTGGTGAGGGGTGCCAGTGGTCCCCAGGAGCCCCCCCGGGCAGGGCTGCCCAGAATGGGCACCTGTGGGGTGCGGAGACAGGCTCCCACCACCACGTGGCTGGGGAGGCTCCCCAACAGCTTCCTCGTGGGGGCCCGGTTTGCTTAGCCAGCTCACTCCTGGCCCCGGGGGGAAGCCAGCGCAAGTCTGTGTCCTGCCAGCCAGTTTCTCCATCGCAGTGGCCGTGAAGCCCCTGGAGCAGGGTCTGCGGGCGGGCGGACAGGGTCTGTCCTCAGAGTAGCAGGGAGACAGCCAAGTCCCGCAATGCTCTTGGAGAGATGCAGACCCTCTGCTGGCTCCAGGGCGGTGGGCTCGCATCTTTGGCGCTGCTTTGGGCGCTGCATTCCCAGGAGGGGACAAGGAGGAGGGCAGGGGTGTAGCCCCCCAACTCCAAGCCGATGTTAGCCGTCTGTCCTGTGGCACATGGACCCCTGGGTCCGACAGACGTTCTCAGAACATCTTCCTGCGGGGTCAGGGGAAGGCACGATCAAGAGGAGGGAGCCCCGGGGCGCCTGGGTGGCTCAGATGGTTGGGCGTCTGCCTTCGGCTCAGGTCGTGATCCCAGGATCCTGGGATCGAGTCCCACATCGGGCTCCCCGCTCGGCAGGGAGCCTGCTTCTCCCTCTGCTTCTCTCTCTCTCTCTGTCTCTCATGAATAAATAAATAAAATCTTAAAAAAAAAAAAAAAAAGGAGGGAGCCCCGTCAATACCGTGGTGGAGGCCACAGTCCAGGCAGAGACACCCACACAGAGGCCGTGGCCACCAGGGGACGGCGGTGCGGAGTCCAGAGGGTGTTGTCAGGGGTCAGAGCCAAGGAAGGGTCTTGAGCGGGAAGGGGAAAGACGGGCTTGACCCAGAGCTGAAGCAGGATGTGCACAGGCTCAGCAGGTCTGACCGGAAGCCAGGTCACCCCGGGGCCTGTGGGAGTGGCCAGGGGCTCCTGACGGACAGCAGGGCGCTCAGCTGGGTGCAGGCCAGGGCCGAGCTGCTGCAGCTCGGGAGGGGGCTGGTCTGCCAGGGCCCCCCCGGCCCCGCCGACTCCATGCGGACGCCACAGTGCGCAGGTGGTCCCAGGGACCTGCGACGGAGTGCCGTGCATGAGCGCTGACAGCCCCGGGGCTCCAGGTGGGCAGTGAGGGGTGGGTCTCTGCAGGCTGGGAAAGCCATCCCCGGCCCTGGACCCTGGCTCAGCGACCTCAGTGGCAAGTGCTGGGGGCTTCGCCTGTCCTCTGCCTGCCCTGACCTTAGAGGAGGGGCCCCGGCGGAGTAGGTCCCCCCGACGAGCTTGCCGTGGGGGTCAGCATGACTGCAGTATGAGCCCCTGACTGCAGTAACGGGGGCTGGCGCCACCGGGACAGGGATGAGGATCACAGGGGATGTTCCAGGCAGATGAGGGCTTTGTGGGAGTCACAAGAACAAGGAAGGTTTTTTTTGTTTTTTTTTAAAGATTTTATTTATTTATTTGACAGAGAGATAGAGAACACAAGTAGGCAGAGGGAGAGGGAGAAGCAGACTCCCCGCAGAATGGGGAGCCTGATGTGGGACTCGATCCCAGGACTCTGGGATCATGACCTGAGCCGAAGGCAGCCGCTTAACCAACTGAGCCACCCAGGTGCCCAGAACAAGGAAGGTTTTGAGGGTGAATTAGGCCAGGACACGGGGACAGGAGACCCCCAGGTCACAAGGGCAGGAGACTCAGGACACGGGAGGGGGCTGTGGTTCCAGCCCCTGGTGGTGCTGTCAAGGGGTTGTGTCCCACAGCTTTGGGCCTGGCTCCTTCTGACCCCCCCAGAGCTCAGGAGCCGTCATCATTAGGGTTCCAAGGTCCTGGCATGTGCAGGGAGGAAAGTCAGGTTTATGCCGTGGGAGGAGGCTCTCCAGGTGTGGCCAGAGCTACTTGAGGAACAGGTCTGGTCCCTTCCCCCCACTCCGAGTTTGCTATTAGGGAGACAAAGCCCACACCTCCAGCTGACCCTCAGTCACCTTGCAGGGTCCAGCCGTGGCAGGAGGGATCCTGAAGCAGTCTGTCTTCCCGTCTCGCCCCGACCGAGAGGGGCGGCGAGTGCAGTCCTGGGCAGGGGGCTCCTGGCGGCCTGTGGCAGGCCATGCTGCAGGGGTGGCTGGGACCTCAAGGAGCCTGTGCCTGGCTCTGGGGGCAGTTGGAAACCGTGCACCCCACGGGCCATCTGGGGGAGGCAGGCTCGGGCCCCAGGGTGTTGTGTGTGCAGAAGCTGGGGGTCATCGGGGTCTGGGGCGTGGGCGGTGTTGCTCACACACAGGTGTCCGAGGAGCCTGCGGGCAGCCCTGACCTCTCCCTCCAGCCAGTCGTGCCCGGAAGGCCCTAGATGTCTGTCTCCCTGGCTCAGGGCTCGGGGCCCGGGCAGGAGAGCTACCAGGACCGCTGGGCTGCTCTGGAGCTGGGCAGCCAGTGTGGACACTTGGGGCCGGTAAAACGGAAGCCCTCCTGCTCTAGCACCTGAGGGACCGGCTGCAGAACTGGCCCTGCCCCAGAACAGAGCGGGGCCTGGGCTGGGGTGCCACCCTCCTCCGCAGTGCCCTGGCCCCCTCTCAGAGGACACCTGGCACAGGGTCGGGCTCGGTTAGGCATGAGCCTGGGGAGGGTATCCCGGGAAGAGAGGCGTGTCCTCTGAGTGTGGCTTCCGTGGGCCTGGTCAGAGGAGAAAGCGGGGTGTGGGGTGCAGGGGGTGGCCCTGCCTTGTGCTGGCCAGTGGGGGGACCCCTCCTAGCCGGCGTCTCCTCTCCTGTATGGCAGGCCCCATCTTGATTCTCTGCTTCCCTGCGACCCCAGTGCCACACAGCACCCCACTCCTGCACACCCCCTGCCCCTCGAGGCCACCCTCACTAACACACCTGCTGTTTGCCACAGTCACTGCATCCAGCAGATCCTGGAGGCGGTTCTCCACTGCCACCAAATGGGGGTCGTCCACAGGGACCTCAAGGTGAGTCCCACACCCTGCTCTGTGTCAGCTGTCTGCGCCTGCATGTCTTGCAAAAGGAGGCCCTGGAGGGGCAGGGGGAGTGCCAGGAGATCCTGTGTGCACGCGAGTGTGCACGAGCACCTGTGTGCACACGAGCACCTGTGAGTGTGCACGAGCACGTGTGTAGGGCTGTGTGTGAGCACACGTGTGGACGAGCACGTGTGTGTGTGCACAAGCACGTGTGTAGGGCTGTGCGTGAGCACGCATGTGGACGAGCACCTGTGTGTGTGTGTGCACGAGTACGTGTGTGGACGAGCATGTGTGTGAATGAGCACCTGTGTGTGCATGAGCACGTGTGTGTGCACGAGCATGTTTGTGAGCACCCATGAGTGTGCACGAGCACGTGTGTGTGAGCACCTTTGTGCACGAGTACCTGTGTATGAATGAGCATGTGTGTGTACACGAGCACGTGTGTGCACGAGCACGTGCGTGTGTGCACGAGCACGTCTGTGTGGATAAGCATGTGTGCACGAGCGTAGATGAGCACATGCGTGTGAGTGTGCACATGTGTGAGCACCCATAAGTGTGCACAAGCACGTGTGTGTGGATGAGCACCTGTGAGTGTGCATGAGCACGTGTGTAGGGCTGTGCGAGAGCACGCATGTGGATGAGCACGTGTGTGAGTGTACATGAGCACGTGTGTGTGGATGAGCACCTGGGAGTGTGCACGAGCACGTGTGTGAGTGAGCACTGTGTGAGTGTGCACGAGCACGTGTGTAGGGCTGTGCATGAGCACACGTGTGGACGAGCACGTGTGTGTGTGCACGAGCACGTGTGTAGGGCTGTGCATGAGCACGTGTGTGGATGAGCACCTGTGTGTGTGTGCACGAGTACGTGTGTGGACGAGCATGGGTGTGAATGAGCACCTGTGTGTGCACGAGCACGTGTGAGTGTGCACGAGCACATGTGTGTGGATAAGCACTGTGTGTGCACGAGCACGTGTTTGTGAGCACCCATGAGTGCACGAGCACGTGTGTGTATGAGCACCTTTGTGCACGAGCACGCGTGTGTGTACACGAGCACGTGTGTGCACGAGTATGTGTGTGTGCACGAGCACTGTGTGGATAAGCACGTGTGTGGATGAGCACATGCGTGTGAGTGTGCACGAGCATGTGAGCACCCATGAGTGTGCACGAGCATGTGTGTGTGGATGAGCACCTGTGAGTGTGCATGAGCACGTGTGTAGGGCTGTGCGTGAGCACGTGTGTGGACGAGCACCTGTGTGTGTGCACGAGCACAAGTGTGGATAAGCACGTGTGTGTGAACGAGCACGTGTTTGTGAACATCCATGAGTGTGCATGAGTACGTGTGTGTGAGCACGTGTGTGTACACGAGCACGTGTGTGTGGATAAGCACGTGTGTGCACGAGCAAGATGTAGATGAGCACATGCGTGTGAGTGTGCACGAGCGTGTGTGAGCACCATGAGTGTGCACGAGCACGTGTGTGGATGAGCACCTGTGAGTGTGCATGAGCACGTGTGTAGGGCTGTGCGTGAGCACGCGTGTGGATGAGCACGTGTGTGTGAGTGTGCACGAGCATGTGTGTGTGTGGATGAGCACTTGTGTGTATGAGTACGTGTGAGTGTGCACGAGCACATGTGTGGATAAGCACGGGTGTGTGCACGAGCACGTGTGTGAGCACCTGTGAGTGTGCACGAGTACGTGTGTGTGAGCACCTGTGAGTGTGCACGAGTACGTGTGAATGAGCACCTGTGTGTGTGCACGAGCACATGTGTGGATAAGCACGTGTGTGCACGAGCACGTGTGTGGATGAGCACATGCGTGTGAGTGTGCACGAGCATGTGTTTGTGAGCACCCATGAGTGTGCACGAGCACCTGTGAGTGTGCACGAGCACGTGTGTAGGGCTGTGCATGAGCACACGTGTGGACGAGCACATGTGAGTGTGCACGAGCACGTGTGTGTGGATGAGCACCTGTGTGCACGAGCACGTGTGTGTGAATGAGCACCTGTGTGTGTGCACGAGTACGTGTGTGTGCACGAGCACGTGTTTGTGAGCACCCATGAGTGTGCACGAGCACGTGTGTGGATGAGCACCTGTGAGTGTGCACGAGCACGTGTGTGTGAGTGTGCACAAATACGTGTGTGTGAATGAGCACCTGTGTGTGCGCACGAGTACGTGTGGACGAGCACGTGTGTGAATGAGCACCTGTGTGTGCGCACCTGTGAGTGTGCACGACTACGTGTGTGCATGAGCACGTGAGTGTGCACGAGCACGTGTGTGGATAAGCACGTGTGTGTGCACGAGCACACGTGTGTATGAGCACCTTTGAGTGTGCACGAGTACGTGTGTGTGAATGAGCACGTGTGTGTACACAAGCACGTGTGTGGATGAGCACATGCGTGTGAGTGTGCACGAGCATGTGTGAGCACCTATGAGTGTGCACGAGCACGTGTGTGTGGATGAGCACGTGTGTGTACACGAGCACGTGTGTGGATGAGCACATGCGTGTGAGTGTGCACGAGCATGTGTGAGCACCTATGAGTGTGCACGAGCACGTGTGTGTGGATGAGCACCTGTGAGTGTGCACGAGCACATGTGTAGGGCTGTGTGTGAGCACTCGTGTGGACTAGCAAGTGTGTGTGAGTGTGCATGAGCACGTGTATGTGAATGAGCACCTGTGACTTTGCATGAACACGTGTGTGTGAATGAGCACCTGTGAGTGTGCAGAGCACGTGTGAGTGTGCACGAGCACGTGTGTGCATGAACACGTGTGTGTGAGCACCTGTGAGTGCAGGAGCACGTGTGTGTGCATGAGCACATGTGTAGATGAGCACATGCGTGTGAGTGTGCACGAGCATGTGTTTGTGAGCACCCATGAGTGTGCATGAGCACCTGTGAGTGTGCACGAGCACGTGTGTAGGGCTGTGCGTGAGCACGCGTGTGGACGAGCATGTGTGAGTGTGCATGACCACGTGTGTGTGGATGAGCACCTGGGAGTGTGCACAAGCACGTGTGTGTGAATGAGCACCTGTGAGTGTGCACGAGCACGTGTGTGGACAAGCACGTGTGTGTGCACGAGCACGTGTGTGAGCACCTGTGAGTGTGAATGAGCACGTGTGTGTGCGTGAGCACGTGTGTGTGAACACCTGTGAGTGTGCACGAGTACGTGTGTGTGAATGAGCACCTGTGTGTGCACGAGCACCTGTGAGTGTGCACGAGCATGTGTGTGTGATTGTGCACGAGCATGTGTGTATGATTGTGCACGAGCACGTGTGTGGATAAGCACATGCGTGTGTGTGCACGAGCATGTGTTTGTGAGCACCCATGAGTGTGCATGAGCACCTGTGAATGTGCACGAGCACGTGTGTAGGGCTGTGCATGAGCACGCATGTGGACGAGCATGTGTGAGTGTGCATAAGCACGTGTGTGTGGATGAGCACCTGTGAGTGTGCATGAGCACGTGTGTGTGGATGAGCACCTGTGAGTGTGCACGAGCACATGTGAGTGTTAATAAGCACTTGTCTGTGTGCACGATCACGTGCTTGTGCGCACCCATGAGTGTGCACGAGCACGTGTGTGGATGAGCACCTGTGTGTGTGCATGAGTATGTGTGTGGACGAGCACGTGTGTGGATGGGCACGTGCGTGTGAGTGTGCACAAGCACACGTGTGTGCACAAAGCACGTGTGCAGATGTGCACGAGCACATGTGGGGGTGCGTGCAAGTGCATGAGAACGTGTTTGTGAGCACCCATGAGTGTGCACGAGCACGTGTGTGGATGAGCACCTGTGAGTGTGCATGAGCACGTGTGACTATGCACGAATACATGTGTGTGAATGAGCACCTGTGTGTGTGTGCACGAGCACATGTGTGGACGAGCACGTGTGTGAATGAGCACCTGTGTGTGAGTGTGCACGAGTACGTGTGTGTGAATGAGCACGTGTCTGTGCACGAGCACGTGTGTGTGAGCATCCCTGAGTGTGCACGAGTACGTATGTGTGGATAAGCACGTGTGTGTGCACGAGCACGTGTTTGTGAGCACCCATGAGTGTGCACGAGCACGTGTGTGGATGAGCACCTGTGAGTGCACGAGCACGTGTGTGTGAGTGTGCACGAATACATGTGTGTGAATGAGCACCTGTGTGTGTGCACGAGTATGTGTGTGGACGAGCATGTGCGTGTGAGTGTGCACAAGCACACACGTGTGCACAAAGCACGTGTGCAAATGTGCACGAGCACATGTGGGGGTGCGTGCAAGTGCATGAGTACGTGTGCATGTGTGTACCTGTGTGGGTGTGCACGTGAGAATTCATATGTGTGTGCATGTGTGAGAGAATGCACATGTGTGTGCACGCATGTGTGTGTGTTTGCACACGTCCCTCCATCGACTCCATGCTCCAGGACTGAGAGTGCAGTTGTCAAAAGTCAGCCTGTCAGCACATATCCACTTGGGGTGTCTTTCTGGGCTCCAGGTGAGACAGACCCGGCAGGGGGCATGCAGGTGATGTGTGTGCAGGTGGGGCTGCTGCCAAGGGAGCAGGGGTGAGGGGCCGGCCTTGCTGGCCTCTGCCAGCGTCCAGCCCATCCTGCAAGTCTCTGCTGCCCCTGGCTCAGCTCTGGGCAAAGCGGTTTGTCACCCCCCAGGTCACAGTGTGGCCTCAGGAGGAACAGCACCCCCTCCGCCTTCCCTGCCTCCCAGGCTCTCCAAAGCTGGGTTCCTGTCCCCTTTTTAGCTGGGCTGGGGGGGGGGGCCTGTCATTCCTGCCGAGAGTCCCTAGGTGGCATTTGAGACCAACCTTTCCACGCTGAATGGGGCCACACCTCTCTTGGGCCACTGAGGGGTGTGCACGTGAGCTGATCTTTGCAGGGGCTGTTCTGGGGATGGTGTCCCACCAGAAGCAGGCCCGGGACCCCCTTCCCACGCCCTCTTTGCACGTCCCACATGGTCCTGCGTCCCTCTACCTGCGCCCCAGGCCTGCTTTGTGTGCCCATGCTGTGGGCCTCACGGTCTGTCACCACGTTTGGTCTGAAGCAGCTCACATGGAGGCATGCATCCCCACCTTGTCCCTGGACCCCATGATTCATAGTTCACCCTGAGGCCACGGCATAGGAATGAACATAGGTGTTCACCCCCGCCCAGGTGTGACCCGGGGCAAGCAAGCCTTGCTGAAAAGAACAGAAGGGCAGGACAGTGGGCCTTCTGCCTCCTGCGGGGTGTGGAGGGCAGTCGGCCTCTCCTCTTCCCAAGAGGACCCCTGTCTCCTGTTGGGGACAGACCCCCGAGACAGTACAGTGGTGGGTCTGCTCTCAGCCGAGGTGGGAAGAGGGGAGAGCAGAGGGGTTTGGCACCATGTCAGGGGGCTGTGGGGGGCGCAGGGGTCCCCAGCCCTTCCCTGGGGCTGAGCCCCTCATCTGTGGAAGGCCTGCCCGGCCACCTCAGACTCCTCGATGCGGGTGCAAGGGGAGGTGGGGGCCCCCTTGCCCCGCTCACGTTGGGAAAATGGAGATGCTGAGGGGCCTCTGGGCTGTGCTGGGCAGGCAGGGCCACCTGTCCCCAGCACGTGTCACCTGCGGGGACGGAGCTCGTCCCCGGCCAGCTGGGTGGGGCCCGGGGAAGCCCCGGTGTCTGCCATGGGGCTGGCATCCTTCACAGGTTCCAAGGGCCGCGTGTCACCTTCTAACACCTCAGGGTTACGAGCAGTGTTAACACGGTCTTTTCGGAGGTGTGTGCCTTTCTTGGGGCACTGCAATGGTGGTGTGGTCTCCGTGGGCCTGCCTGTCGGGAGGGCGGCCCGGGGAGGGGGCCCCGGGCGGTCAGGGACGAGGAAGCCCAGAGGCTGCGAGCTCTGTGTGCTCCACGCTGACCACTGGAGGCGGCCAGGCCGGGATGGGAGGGGCTCTGTGGACAGGACACAGAGCATAGGGACCCCCGTGGTGCTCCCGTGGGACAGGGGACGAATGCCCTTTCAGCTTGCCCGAGGGCGCTGCTCCTTGAGGCAGGGGGGAATGGGGGGGCCTTTCCCATCTGTGGGCGCCACGGGAGGGGGCAGCCAGACGCTCTGCGCTGCCTCCTTCCTCCTGGCCCTCAGGGGGGCGCCACCCCTCAGGCAGCCCCCCACCGTGCCTGAGCACCCAGATGTGGGACATCGGGGGGCACCGCTCGGGTCTGCTCACTGCACCCTGAGTTCTCGGCCTGGGTGTGACAGCTCCCCTCTGCCCCCGGGGCTCACGACGAGTCCGCCAGGGCAGCAGCCACACGGTGGGGCATCAGAGCTGTGCGCCCCAGCCTGCAAACCGCTGTCCCGTCTGTTGTGCCCCGTTCCGTCCGTGCCCCCCGGGTGTAAACCGCACGCATACTGGTGGGTCGCCTTCCCTGCAGCCCGAGAACCTGCTCCTGGCCAGCAAGTGCAAAGGGGCGGCCGTGAAGCTGGCGGACTTCGGCCTGGCCATCGAGGTGCAGGGGGACCAGCAGGCATGGTTTGGTGAGTGTCCAGGCGGCCGGCCGGAGCGAGGGCGGGGGTCCGCTGCGGCCTCGGCCCTCACACCGCCCCTGCCCTGTCCCCAGGGTTCGCTGGCACACCAGGCTACCTGTCCCCAGAGGTCCTGCGCAAGGAGGCCTATGGCAAGCCGGTGGACATCTGGGCGTGCGGTGAGACCTCCGTGGAGGCGGGTGGGGCCACGGGGCCACGGTGGAGGGAGCCCTGCGCCACGTGCGCCGTGCCAGGCCCGCCCCTGGGCCGACTCACGGGGCTGCCACCAGCCAGGAGCCCCCTCCCCACACAGACTAGAATCGCTAAGGTGATCCTGGCAGTTGCCGAGAAGCCCACCACCCCCGTGCCCGCCCCGCACCCAGAAGAGAGGTCTGGGCCAGAGGGAGCGCTCGGTGCCGGGGGGGGGCACGCAGACCACTGTGGCAGGGCTGCCTCCTTGGTGGGGGTCTCGGGTGGAGCTGAGCCCTGGACATGACCCTTGTGTTCCAAGGGCACAGGGGTGGGCTGTGGGTGGGGGTGGGGACGAGGCTGTGGGGGAGGGGACCCAGAGAGTGGGGGCTGTGGGCGGGGCGGCAGCGTGAGGCCCCCCCACTCTGCTCCGCACAGGGGTGATCCTGTACATCCTGCTTGTGGGCTACCCCCCCTTCTGGGACGAGGACCAGCACAAGCTGTACCAGCAGATCAAGGCAGGAGCCTACGACGTGAGTGCTGGGACCCTTGTGCCCCGCCCCATCCGGGGGGAGGCCTGGAGTGAGTGACACCACCTGCTTCCCAGAATCAGGACCCACGAGAGCCCTCGGGATTCTGGCTCCTGCCTGGGGAGGGGGCTTCAGACTCCCTCGTGCGTTGCTTCCTCTTCTAGTTTCCGTCCCCCGAGTGGGACACGGTCACTCCTGAAGCCAAAAACCTCATCAACCAGATGCTGACCATCAACCCCGCCAAGCGCATCACAGCACACGAAGCGCTGAAACACCCGTGGGTCTGCGTAAGTCCCCCCAGCACGCGCGCCCTGGGGTTCTCTCCTCACCGCTGACGGGTCCCCCCAGCTCTCCTGGGTGCTGCGCGGCCTGGGGCTTGGGGCCCACTGGGGGGTTTGCAAGGCCTCCGTCTCTGGGAAGGTGGGGGCTCCAGATAGAGGAGGTCCCGTCCTGTATGTGAGGGGACGGAGAGTCGAGGCAGACCGGGGGCCTGGGGACACAGCCGTCAGGAGGGCCAGGAGGGTGAGGGTGAGGTGGGGGCAGACAGGCGGAAAGGGGTGGTGGGCTCGGGGCTGGGCAGCAGGGGGCACAGCTGGCCTCCTGCTGCAGTGGGTGGCCCTGGGGGGTGCCACGGCCCTACTGTCCTGAGCCCTCCCGCTGAGGGCCGGAGCTGACCCCCCTTGGAGCCTTTTGCCGGGTGTGACAGCCCCTCTCCCCACAGCAACGCTCCACCGTGGCCTCCATGATGCACAGGCAGGAGACCGTAGAATGCTTGAAAAAGTTCAATGCCCGGAGGAAGCTCAAGGTGAGACGGGGGCCCCGGCGCCCAGCCCACCAGCCCCACGGCCCCCATTGCTCAGCCGCCCCGGGGGTGCCCGTGTCCTCGAGGGCCGCAGGCTGGGAGCGGCCAGAGGGGTCCCGGCAGGCCGGGCGAGGGCAGGCACCGGGGTCCCAGAGCACACGTGTCAGGTGGACCCAGCCCCCGCATGGCAGCGACACTCGGGGTCCCCCATTCCTGGGGCTGTGGAGGGGCAGGTGCCCCTGGTCGCTGCCGCTTGCTTCAGGGTGAGCGAGTGGGCAGCGCCGGCCCCCCGCAGGTCTGGTGCGGAGAGCAGCCTGGCTGCGGGCGGGTGGGTGGGGAGGAGGAGGCCGGCGGGGAGCCCGTGGTCCTGAGCCCCCTAGAAGCTGTGCTCAGTGGGCGGCCCCTGGTTTCACTCCGGAAGTAGGGAGCCGGTCCCTGTGCAGTCGGGGAGCCTGCAGACTTGCTCTGCGAGTCCGTGGCCCAGGTCCCGGCAGGCGCCCCCAGGCTGAGGTCCAGGCTGGGGTGTCCTGGTCTCAGCTGCGTGTCTCTCCCCAGGGTGCGATCCTCACCACCATGCTGGCCACGAGAAATTTCTCAGGTGAGAACGGTCTTCTCCTGGAAGAGAAGGCTTCCGAATGACCCCCCGCCGCCGGCGGCCTGCCCCTCTCTCACGACCCCCGGCCCTTCTCCCCCACCGCTCAGCAGCCTAGACTTCTGCCCGCTCGGGGCCTCGAGGCCTGGGCTCTGTGGGCAGCACCCCAGGGTCTGCCCCCCAGCCCGATCCAGCCCGGTCCGGGAGGCCGCCCGGCACACGCCCCTGTCCCTGCGTGTTGGGTCTCTGTGTCCTCGCTGCCGCCGCCTGGGCCGCAGCTGTGTGTCTGTCCAGCTGTTGGTTGGCACCTCTGTGGCCTTGTTGTCCTGAGCCCCCTGAGCACCCGTTCTGTGTGTGGGAGCGGGAGGGGAGAGGAGGACCCGGGACCTCTCCGCCGAGCTCCGGACTCGCTGGCGGCCGCCCGCCTGGGGCGCTGGGCGTGGGCGGGGCTGGGGGCGTGCGGCTGCTCGAGGGGGGGTGTCTGTCAGCGACCCAAGGCCAGGGCCCTGGTCCAGCGCCACCCGAGGGGCAGGTGGCCCCCTGGCTGTCCTGTGGTTGTCTGTCGCCCGCGTCACTGGCTGCGGGAGCGTCTGGGGTCCGTCCCTGTTCGTCTGCATCCAGCACCCCATCCTCTTCCTTTGGCTGTGATACCGTGCTGCCGGGACCGGGGGGCCATGTGTCACACCACTAACGGGTCCCATCCTGTGCGCACGCCCGCTGGGCGCGAGAAGCCCCCGCTGGGGTTTTCTAAGGAGAAAGGAGGCAGACGCTTTCCAACTGTCGCTCAGTCCCGGTCCTGTTCCCACTCTCCTGTGAACGGGACTCTGGAGCCATCCGCCACCCAACTGTGGACTCTAATCTTCTTCTGCTTCCTTTGTCTCTCCCCTCCCTTTCCCCTGCCCACCCCCCGTCTGTGTCCGCCCCTCCCTCGTCTCTAACCCGGTGCTAACAGTGGGCAGACAGACCACCGCTCCGGCCACAATGTCCACCGCGGCCTCCGGCACCACCATGGGGCTGGTGGAACAAGGTAGATGTTCTTGACCAGGGTCCCGCCTATCGGCATGCAGCCCCCTCGCTGCACGCAGCTGCTGGCCGGGCCTCCAGAGCTGCCCCAGAGGCCCCGGGAGCCCCCGCTCCCGCCGTGGACAGGTCCCACACGGAGGGCAGGGCGGCAGCCCCCGCTGTCCCAGCAGCCTCGGACCCCGTGCGCTAAAGGAGGGGCCAGGCTAGGTGACTCCTAAGCCATGCCTCCTCCCACGTGCATTTCACCCAACGTTGGTCTTGGCCCCTGAGTCTGGGGGTCAGGAGACCCCTCTGGTCAGAGCCCTGTGCTCTGTGATCTTTCTCCCCGCTTGTCCGTCACGACCCCCGTTCAGAGTGACCTTGGCCACCCGTAGGAAGCCTCAGGGCTGCTGCTGGGTCCGAACCCTGAGTGGGGGCCCCGGGAAAAAGGCATGGGTGCAGAGGCCCTGCCCCACGAGGGCCCTCTTGCCAGCCCCGTGCACGCCCTGCCTGGGCCGCCCCTGCTCCCAAGCACCTGCACCGTGCTTCTCCCCGGCTCTCGCATGGAGCTGGTGGTCTGTGCTGGGCCTGACGTGTGCATGTGTGCCCTGTGAGCCGCAGGACAGGGGGGCCTTGGCCCCCCGCCCCGAGAATGTCCTGTTGGTCTCTCTACGAGGCCCCTGGCCTCCTCCCAAATACGTGAGGGGAGAGGCTGTTTCTGCCGAGCAGCTCTTCCCCGGGGGCCTCAGGCCCGCTCCCGCCCACCTCGCTGTGAGCTTAGCCAGAAGCCCTGAGGGCTAGCGGACCGCAGGACCTGCCAGGGGACCAGCCTGAGCCCAGGGCGGTGCAGGCTTAGGGCGCACGGAGCCCGCTGCAGCCGAAGGCCGATCCCAGGGCTCCCCAGACGGAGCCGTGGGGCGTAGTTTTCTGCGGGGGCCTTGTGCTTCGGCCCCAGCCAGCCGTCCATCCCAGCTCTTGCCTCAAGATCCCACAGGGGCTGCCTTCCCTAGCGGCCTCCTCCTGGGGGTACTCCGGGCAGGGCCACCCTCGGGAAGGGCGGTGTGCGCCCCTCCTGTGAGCCCGGTGGACGTGTCCGGCAGGCAAGGCCCGCGGAGGGCCGTCCTTGGCTTCCTTCCCAGAGCCTTTCTGGAGCGCATGAGAGGAGGGAGGACCAGGGGCCAGGGAGCAGGGAGCCTGGGCGCCTCGGCCGAAGCGCGCTGCTGAAGCGCAGCTGCCCGGCGCAGTGAGCGAGGCCTCCGGGCTGCTCTCTGCAGGGCCCCTGCCTGAGCCCACCTGCCTGTCGTCGGTTTGCAACGACTGCATGAGGCCGTGTGCATGCACAGCCCCCCACCTGGCCGCCGAGGGCTGCTCTGTCCCGG
This sequence comes from Leptonychotes weddellii, assembly GCF_054177405.1. Classification (NCBI taxonomy): domain Eukaryota; kingdom Metazoa; phylum Chordata; class Mammalia; order Carnivora; family Phocidae; genus Leptonychotes; species Leptonychotes weddellii. The sequence goes on along the minus strand of NC_138380.1, from coordinate 93,234,657 downwards.
GGGCGGTCAGTGCATGTGGACGGAGCCCAGCATGGCTGTCTCGGGCCACCAGCGAGGGGACGAGGCAGAGGCTGGGCCCTTGGGCAGAGGTCAGCCCATCTCAGCCAGCGGCACTGGGCGGGGGGCTCCGTTCCAAGGCCATCGCTCCTCTGCAGGGGACAGCCTCCCCGGTGACATAGCGCCCCCAACCGAGGAGCCCGCGGGGTCTCCGTAGAGACGATGACGCTGCGGGTCGACGGAGCGTCTTGGCCTTCCCTGAGAGGAGACGGGAGAGCTGGGGGTGTGGGTGGGGGGCAGCCGTGGCCGGCCTAGGACCCTGGCGGGTGCGGCAACAAGTCTCTGCTTGCCCACCAGGGGTCTGGGGCAGCTGCTCGGCCCCCCGGGGCTCCTGCCGCGAAGCTGTGCTTTTGACTGCCAGTGTAGACGGGGTCCACGGGGCCCTGGACGCAGTGAATTTCTGGGAGCCGCTTTCAGGAGGGGCCCGGCCGTGTGTCCACACTGTGCCCAGACTCGCAGGCGCTGGTTAAAGGGGGTTCCTCAGGGGAAGTGTTTGGGCATTGGTTAAGAGGCTCGGTGTCGGCTGTGAGGCTTTCTGGAGCCTGGGCCCCAGTGAGCCGTCTGAGTCCGCGGAGGGGTGTTGCCGTCTTGGGGAGCAAGGTCTGGAGAGTGGGCTTTGAGAGTCAGGGACTGAGAGGGGGGCCCTCTCGAGACGAGGGTCTCCATCTGCCTCTGCCCAGGGCCAGGCAGGGCTGGCTGTGTCTCCTCGGGGTGCTGGGCCGGCCCCGGCCTACACCGGCTCAGACGCCGAGGCCGCATGGTGTCGCGGGCCCGGCCTGAATCAGGTGTGGGGTCAGCTTGCCTGCCTGCTCAGCTGCCGAGACGCGTGCCTTCGGGATGGGTGCCTCTTTCCTCCAGGCCCCTGGAGGAGCCCTGCCCCCCGCTGGTCAGCCAGCAAGGATGGGGGACCGGGGCTCCACGCCTTCAGCATGACTCCTACTTCAGGGGAGGTGGGCTCCAGGTGTGCGCTGGATGTGGGGAAGGGAGCAGAGGGGTGAGGTCAGTGGGGGTCAGGAGCGAAAGCTCCCGAGTCTGCAGGGCTGGCCTGTTCTACTGTGGTGAGTTACTGGGAGGTGGGTTGGAGCTGCCCCCTGGGGAGCTTTCCAGGGTGCCCACCGTGGGAAGCGGCCCTGGGGAGGTGGCATTTTGGTCCTGGGATGGTCCGGGCCTCCGGGCGTGGTCCTGATCCAGCCTCCCCAGGATTGGGGGGATGTGCTGCAGGGCGGCCAGGACTGACGGGCAAGGGAGGGGGCGCCGGTCATCCCTTTGCTTACTGGGATCCTGTGACACTTCTCACGGGGTGAGGCCTGCCGGACCAGGGGGACAGGCCAGCGGGCAGGCCTCTGGTGACACACGGCCCCGTGGATCCTGCGGGGGAAGCCTTTGAGAGAGCTGACAGGTTGTGGGGCTGGAGACCGCGCCCAGGGTGGCACTTGGACGGCCCCACAGGGCTCTCTGCCCGAGCACATCACCCATGTCCCTGCACAGAGCCCAGAGGGCAGCAAAGGGCACCTTCACAGAGAGGGAGGTGGGCCGTGGGACCCTGACAGTGGTTCTCAAACCAAAGCAGGGTTAGGATCTCCTGGAACAGATGCCCCACCACCCCCGGGAGGTCTGGGGTGGGCCTGGGTGCTGCTGGTGTGGGGACGCCACTTTGAGAACCACTGCCCCTCCCTGGGTCGTGGTGTGCACATCGCTCTGATGTCACAGCGTCCAGGGATGTCTCCTGCAGTCAAGGGGCCCCCTCCGCCCCCCGTGGACCACCGTGGGCCCTTGGGGCAGGCAGCCCCGCTGCAGGGCTGGCTAGCTGGCTGGAGGCTGTGGAGCCCGCGGCGGGGTGACCCCCACCACATCGGCCTCACGGGCGGGGCAGCGCTTGGCTGGGAGCGCGGGTGGGGTGGGCAGGACCAGGCGGGGTCCTGGGCCGCACACACTCGCACCCCTGCCTGACCACATGAATCTTGTTTTCTTTCTTTCCCTCACTACTACTCCCTCCCTCCTCACCTTTCCTTTCCTGGAAGGTAAGCAGACTTCCTTTGGTTTGGCAGCCACCGTTACCGCTGACCACTGTGGAGGGCCCAGATGCCGGGGGGCTGGGGGAGGGTGAGGCAGGGGCCGGGCTGCCCTGGCCTCTGTGCGGTCGCGTTGGGGCGTCCCACAGGTGGGGGGAGCCGGGGACGCGGGTGGCCCTCTGGAGCCTTCCCCGTGGGTGTCGCCCTGCTGAGCCCACTCAGAGCCCAGGGGCCTCAGGAGTGCACAGAGGGGCCCGTGTTGGGGCTGGTGCTGCCAGGGCAGGGCCAGGAAAGTGACCCCAAGGTCAGGACTCCCAGGACTGGTTCCTGAAGAACCAGGCAGCCCCTTGGTGCTCTGAGCCGGGGGCCTGGGCCTGTGGGAGGGGGCCAGGAGGCTGATCGCCGGCAGGCACCCGAGCTTGGGACAAGCCCCTCCCGTGCCTGGGTGGGTGACCAGCTGCAGCCTGCCCCGGCCCCAGAACACGGAGAATGACAGGCAGCTGCCCACCACCCCAACCTGGTACCCCATCCTGTGTTCCTCTCCGGGGAGGGGGGAGCACCCTGACTTCTTCTTGGCAGAGCCTGCACACTGCCCACGAGCCGCGGGGCCCAGGTGGGAGGGGAAATCTCGGTGTCCTCCAGGGTCGTGGAGAATGGCCGGGGGAAGGGGCCTGTACCGGGGATGAGAGGTTTGGGCAGCCCTGGGTCTCCCATGGGCCTGTTCCAGGACAGCCAGGCTCAGAACGGGGGACAGATCTGCTTCCCCCCCCCCACCGCGCCCCACTGACCACAGAAGCCACCCTGCCTCAGTCCCTGGGGCCGCCTGCCTGCCCACTCGTCTTGGGGATGCCCAGAGCCTGGCTGGCCCCTGAGGTCACCTCACACTGACGGGGGCGGGAAGCAGCAGGCCCCAAGCCCTTTGCTCATGCTGCCTGTTTCCTCCCCTCCCAACGCAGCAGCCAAGAGTTTACTCAACAAGAAGGCTGACGCGGTGAAGGTGAGTGCGGCTGGGCCTCCCTCCCTCCCTCCCTCCCTCCCTCCCTCGCTCCGTGCTGGGCCTGCCCTGGGAATGGTGGCTGCCGCCATCTCCCCCGACCTCCTCTTCCTCTCTCCACAGCCCCCTACAAACAGCACCAAAAACAGCACTGCTGCCACCAGCCCGAAGGGGACACTTCCTCCGGCCGCCCTGGTACTGAGCCCCTCCGCGCCCTGCTTCCCGGCCCTCCCCCACCTTGGCTGTGCGGTGGCCACCTGTCAGGAGGCCTGGGCTGAGGGTGGGGTGCAGCCCCAGCCTAACCCCGATGGACAACACCTGGCGCTCCAGCTCCCCCTTGCCGCGCGGGTGTGGACTGAGGGCCGAGCCCCATTTGGGCGGTCTCGGGGCTGTGCAGGGGCCTGGCCCGGCGGGGAGACACCGCCCGGCTGCCGCGGCGGGGGGGGCGCGCCATCTGGGAAGTGGGGGCTTGGCTTTCTCCCAGAATGATGGGTGGGGCTGGTCTTGGCTTTGGAGCCCCCCACCCCCGGTGATCTGCAGGGAGACAAGCCCGCTTGGCAGTTGGCCTGGTGATGACCCAGCAGCAGGCAGGGCGGCCTCCGTGGGAGGCCGTGCCCCTCAGTCCCCGAAGCCGCCAGGGGGACGCAGCCCTGTGGCCGTGCTGGCCCGTGGCTGCCTGGGAGGGAGAGGCCTGGGGGCTTCTGGGCAGGGGCAGGCAGACAAGTTCAGAGGAGCCTCCTGGCTGTGTCAGGGCCCCCCCCAGCTGGTGGCGTGGGTCGTGCTGGTGCGGGGGCGCTGTGTGCCCATGGCGGCCCGCGTAGAGCCGGCCGCCCCAAGAGGTCGGGCTTGGCTGGTGCCCAGGTTCCGAGCCCTGCAGAGCACGCGCGCTGTCTCCAGGGAGCCCAGCCGCACACGGCCCACAGGAAGGCTAGGCTCGCCAGGTGGCCATCCCGCACGTGGCGGCGGCCTCAGCCCAGGAGGGGTGGGTCCCACACAGCCAGCCCCGTCTCGGACCCCGTCCATCCCATATGCCACCCCACCCCCATGACATCTTCAAAACCGTGTCCCCCGCATCCCGGGGCAGGGGGTCAGGCAGCAAAGGGAGGGGAGGACCTCTTTCCCCGCCTGCGGCCCCCACGCTCTCTGCCGCCCTCTGTGGGCACACATGCTTCTCTCTGGCCACCCTGGGCCCCGGGCCTCTCCGGCCCGCTCCACCTCCTGCCATCCGCGCCCGGTTGCCCTCCTCCCCTCCAGCCGCCGCCTCCGCCGCTCACTTCCCTCTTTCCTTCCTCTGTGCTTCCTTCTTCTGTAGGAGCCTCAAACCACCGTCATTCATAACCCCGTGGACGGGATCAAGGTACTGCTGCTCCCTCACCGCCCCCTTGGGAGCCTGCACTCAGGCAGGAGGCAGCCCCCTGGCCAGGGGCAGGTCTGGGGCGTTGCCCCGGGGAAGCCCCAGGGCTACGAGTTGGGGGGCAGGTGTGCAGGGACCCCTCTCGAGGCAGGACAGAGCCTCAGAGGTCCACGGCCGCCCCTCGGGACAAGGCCCCAGGTCCTGCCCTCTCGGGCCTGGCTGTACCGGGTCCGCCGTCCGTCGACGGTGGGGGCCCAGAGCAGGGTCCACCCCTCAGGACCCTCTGTGCTGTCCGTCTGGCACTGGCCGTGGCCAGGCCCAGCAAAGCCGGGGGCCAGGCGTGCGGGGCGGCCTCAGGGGGTCCCCGGGAGGAGGGAGCAGCACAGATGCCCTCGCCCGCCCCCCCCCCC
>NC_138380.1:93192033-93229330 GCF_054177405.1 Leptonychotes weddellii | reverse complement strand
AGAGCCCCCCCAGGCAGGGTCTCCCCAGGCAGGGTCCCCCCAGGTAGAGCCCCCCAAGGCAGAGTCTCCCCCAGGTGGGGTCTCCCCCAGGTAGAGCCCCCCCAGGCAGAGTCTCCCCCAGGCAGGGTCTCCCCCAGGTAGAGGCCCCCAAGCAGGGTCTCTCCAGGCGGGGTCTCCCCAGACAGGGCCCCTCGGGTGGGTCACCCCAAACGGAGTCAGGAAGCCGAGGGAGGTGGGAGGCTGTACCCACAAGTGGGAGGGAATGCCTGTGGCTAGCAGTCCCGGTCACGGAAGCGGGTGCACAGAGACACTCAGTCCCCAAGGCCAGGACACGACCCCAGGCTGCGGCTCCTCATGGCCCTGCAGGGATGCAGTTCTCCCAGCCCTGACACCAGTCCCGCTAGCCCCACCCGCTCCCCGGCTGTGGGTGACTCAGAATAGAGATGGGGTGGGGGGGTGCCAGGAGAAGGGGGACAGGAGGGCGTGGGTGGGCGCCTGGCCCCTCACCAGCTGCCAGGTGCCGCAGCCGAGCTGTCAGGGGCAGAAGGACGCCCGCAAGGCACTGGTGCAGGCGGAGGAGGGACGGGAGGGGGGACAGGCCCACCTGGCAGGAGGACCTGCTGCCCCCCGCCGCGCCCTCCGCCCCCCGCCCCAAGGCTTGGCCTGGGACAAGCGAGGCCACCTCCTGGGAAAAACCAGCAGTCGTGCTGGATGGAACATGAAGTCCTGCACGGAGAGTACACACAGCCCGGCAGGAGGCGGGGGCTGAGAGGGCAGCCGCTGGACCCCCGAGGACCCCTGGGATGGGACGGGCGGGCTGTGCTCACTGGGGAGCCCCGCGGGCATCCAGGGCTCCATCGGCTCCCCCACCCTGTCCGCAGGATGACCCGGGGACGCAGGCACGGCAGAAGGCTCAGGCCTGGGGGCAGGGAGGCTGGGACACGTCATGCAGTCGGCCGAGCTCACAGGCCACGGCAGCGGCTGCCCAGGAGGCCCCACCAGGTCCAGCAGCTCCTGGATGGAGCCCATGGGGATCTGTGTCAAGGTCCGGCCCCTGCCCCAGGGTCAGCGTCCACTTCTGCATGGACACATGAGTGCCCACTGAGGCCCCAGGAGAGAAGAATGGCCAGCCCTCAGGCTACAGGGTGTGGGAGTGTGTGCGTGGCCTGGCCCCAGGTGGAGATGTGGACCAGCACTGGGGGGGCCTGGTGGCATGGAGGGGTGGGCAAAGCCGTGGGGAGTCCGGCTGCAGCCCAGGCCCTTGGCTGCCTCTTTGTCGGCTGGGAGCCATGCACCTGCCAGAGACAGAGCTCCCCCACCGCCCCCCAGGAGGAGGCCAGGTGCTGACCACCTCAGGGGACTTGGGGGGAGCCATAGCCTGCAGGGGGAGCCAGCCCCCTCGTCCCGTCCTGCATCCAGCCATCGGCCACGCAGGCCTGGGCTGCTCAGGCTCCTGCTCCCTCCAGGCTAAACCAGCAGGGAGCCCAAACCAGGGTCATCAAGCTGGGGAACTGCCTGTGTGCCAGCCTCTGGTGGCCATGGGGGACACTGGACATGGGGACCCTGAACTAAGCCAAGCCTCGCTCTGAGTCCGTTTCCCATGTGGAAACGCCATGTGGGTGGTCCCAGGGAGAGGACTTGACAGACAGGAGACCCCAGCCCCCAGTCCTGCCCCCACTTCCATCCCCCCACTCCCAGCCTGCCCTGCAGAGCTGGGCACCTGGCCTGTTTTCCTGCTTCCCTCCACCAGCCCCATCCCACAAGACATTCCAGACACTGGCAGGTGTCCCCGCTCCCCTCACCGGGGGCTTCAGCGCACGTAGATGAGAAGCTGTCGCCCCAGGTGACCCACTGCACTGGGCCCTGGGATGTCACTCAGAGGTCCCTCCTCTGCTTTCCCACCCATCTCCATGCCTGCACCATCACATGGCAAGAGGGAGCCTTCTAGAATCTCAGGAGGCTCACGGATATCCACATCACCCATTGCCCTGGGCCCACGCCACGCAGCATCAACCCTGTAACTCTCATGTCCCCGAATTCTTAAAATCCCCAGGGACAGAGCTGGGGAAACCAGGCTGGCCCCCCTGGGGCTCTGAGCTGCTTGACGTCCTGGACATTCACACCTGCAGGGTCTCGAGGAGCTGGGGGTGGGGGGGTGGCCTGGGGAAGGAGCGGGTCAGGAAGGCAGGCAAGTTCGGGTTGGAGCAGCTGCACCTGCTCACACTGGGGGCGCCCACCTCGGCTCTGTCCTGCTAACGGCGTCCTGTCTGGGTGCTGAGCTGCCAACTGCTGGGGAAGAGACTGCTCTCAGGAAGGATGTCCCCAAGCTGGAGCTTCCACAGCCTGAGCCTGCAGATGGGGCTCACGGGGAGACTCCAGGGGCAGCTCGGGGTCCTGCCGGGCCATCTGGGACTAGCGCTCTGCACGGGCCCCCAAAGCTGCCAAGGGCTCCCGCCAGGTAGGGCTGTGATGACCGTTGCCCCAACTCTGACATGGGGTGTGGGGCACAGGGAGGCTGGGGGGGAGTGGAGCCGGGCTGTCACCGGGGGGACCCAGCACCAGAGCCCACGTGCGGGCAGCCGTGGGGGGTGAGGCCCCCGCCAGCCCGCGGTGCTTCCTGTGGGGCACCCCGTCCTGCTCCAGGCGCCCCGGGGTGCCGGCAGAGGGAGGATGATGAAAAGATGCCCCCGCTCGCGGACTTCTGTGCGAGTTTTGTTTTAAAAAGGCAATGCGGCAACCAGCAATTACTGCGCCAGCGTCAGGCAGCTCCCCCACCCCACAAGGGTGTCTTTGCCATCCTGCAGCTGCCCCGGGGACAAAGACAGCCACCAGGCCCTCCCCACATGACAGCTCCCGGGCCTCGGAGCTGTCTGCGGGCCACGTGGGGCTGGGTGGCAGCTGGGCCCCCAGAGCCCTCCCTCCCCGCCGTCAGCTGGCCTCCCGTGGACGGAGGCCTTCCTCACTCCCTCCTCAGGCCCAGAGCCATCACCCAACATGGGCGCAGCTCAGCTCTGAGACGGGGCCTGAACGTGGGGCCCCAGCTGTGCTGTCCCTCATCCAGCGCAACCTGGCTGTGGGCTTCCTGCCCCTCGGCTGCCAGAGAAGGAAGGTCCCCCCGCCCCAGCCACCTCCCCGGGCGCACGGGGCACAGTGCCCTCCTACCCCCTGCCAGAGAGGAATTATTCAGAGAAGCTGACCACATCCCGCTGTGGGGACCAGGGACTCCCCTCTCTCGTCACTACGATGCCTGCCTCCAGCAGCCCAGGCTGCTCACGCGTCCCCAAGGACAGCATGCGGGCCTGCGTGACGTGCAGCCCTCCCGGGGCTCCGAGCCTGGGTAGTGTAGGCTGCTGTCCGTCTCAGCTGTCCGGGATCTGGGTCCTGTGCTGGGTCATGCCCGTGACCGCAGGGCAGGACGCCCACCCTCACCAGTGGTGACTAACCTCTGGAATGCTCAGTTTTGTCAGCTGTAAGACGGGCCACTGTCACCTTCCAGGACAGGAGGGTGTGGTGATGGGAGATCCCAGTGGCTGCCTCCTTCCCCGCTTCTTTGCCCAGCCCCAGTGCCACAGGTCCTATAGGGTAGGGTCCCATCCCAGCCCACCCCCAGCAGCAGCCTTGATCCTGCCTCAGCCGCACAGCTGGGCCATGCTCTTGGCGTGAGCAGAGACCGCACGCCTTCCTCGAATGGGCACGGCCCCCACGGTGCAGGGCTCACCCGTCGCAGTCCTACTCAAAGATGACACCCAGAGCCTGCAAGGCCCCCAGGACCCGCTGAGCGAGAGGGCTGGGGCCAGAACCCGGGTCCTCAGACCTAGAATTGCCCTTCTGAGCCTGCTCCCACCTCCAGGGGGCTCTTGGCGCATGTGGGCATGGGCAGGGGTGCTGGGAAGGGTCGCTTCAGATTTGGGGAAGGACAGGGCTGATAAAACCACCCCATAGGGCACAGGAGTTCACAGACATTCCCTCCTGCTGACCCTCCCAATCACCACCCTGGGCCAGACTTCCAGGGACTGACTGCCCCCTCACCCCCTCTGCCCCCCACAACCCAGTGGGTGGGGAGCACCACGGCTTTCTGAGCTCCAGGAGCACAGATACCACTCAGATCTCCAGGCCCCAAAGCCCCGGGGGGCCTGACTCCGCCTTCACAAATGCGGCTGCACCCCAGAATCACCCCAACCCCAGGTGGCCATGCTCTCCACTTCAGCTGTGAGCCCACCAGGAACCCGCCCCCCCCTCCCCCCCCACCCCCGGCCTGGCCTCAGCTCCTTCTCTGCCCTTGCCCTGGGCCCTTCTCCCCCCACCCCCATTTTCAGAAGCTTTGACTCAGCCTATCTGGTTGATGAATTAATCACAAAAAGCTATTCTTATCAACTGCCTGATAAAACACAAAATGCCCAGTTAAATTTGAACTTCAGATAACCAACAAGAACTTTTTAGTGTAAGTATGTCCCAAATTCAGACGAACAACAATCGTTTTCTAGTGTAAGTATGGCCCATTCGATTTGGGCCGCATTTGTATTCAAATTTTTTTCATGGTCTATTTGAAATCCACGTGTAACTGCTAAATCTGGCAACCCAGCCTGTTCCCGCGATGCTCCCCCTCCTCCTCTGACATGGGAATGAGCGGTCCCCCAACACAACGTGAGAGACGGGGCTGGGAGGGGTAGGGCGCAGAGGGAGAGGCCCCCCCCTTCCCACCCACCCTCCAAGTCCCCGCGGGACCCCTCCCACTGCCCAGGGTCCCCTGGATCCTCAACATGACAGCAGAGTGGACTGAAAGTTGGTTGGGGGTCTGAGACATACTTATTCTAAAAAAAACCAAAACATTGTTTACTGAAATTGGGACCTGCTTACACTCTGAGGCCCTTGCTCAGGCCCCAGGGGGGGTGGGCGGGGGAGGGGGTTCCAAGCGGCCAGGGAGGAGGCTCCGAGCGGAGCGGAGGGGGTGCCCAGGCCGGGAGGGGTGCCGGAGCAGAGGAGAGGGAAGCTGTTCCGGAGCTGGGGAGGGGAGGGGAGTGGGGAGGAGAGGGGAGTGGGCAGGAGGGAGGAGCAGAGGGAGGGGAGGGGTTCTGAGCCCGGAGGGGACCGTTTGAGAGGGGAAGGTGGAGGGGTCTGGACGAGGGAAGAGGAAGGGAGAGGAGGTGGGGGGGACAGGAAGGAGGGGAGGGGACGGTGGGGAGGGGTCCCCTACTCGGAGCACAGGGGAGGAGAAGGGAGGGAGGGGCGCCGGCCGCGCATGCTCAGCCGCCCCTGCAATGCGGCGCCGCGTCCTCCGTTAACCCAGTTCCGTTCCGCGGAGCCCGGGTCGTTTTCCGGGCTGTGGGTCATGGGGGGTCCCCGCGGCGGCAAAACCCCGGTCCCGCTGTGCGAAGGGGGCCTGGGCGGGTTCAGGTTTCTCTGGGGAGAGGGGGTCGGGCTCACTCCTCCCCATCATGCTTTCGCGCAGGGGCGCCCCAAGGCATATGGGGCCACATGGTCCCTAGGGAGAGGGTTGCCCAGCTGACCCAGGAAGGGACCTGGGGGTGAGCTGGGCATCAGCTGGGGGGTCGCAGGAGGCCCAGAGGTGAGGCCCGATCCCCCACTCAATCCCCTCATCTAGAGATCACCCCCCCACCCATGAGGTGAACCCCACTTGTGAGCCCCACCTGTGAGGTCAGCCCCATGCCTGACCCCAGTCAGCCCCCTCAGCTGGGTGAAACCTAAAGCTGCCCTTGCCCCAGGCTCTGCTCAGCACAGCTCTGGGTACCTGATCAAGTCTGTGCTTCAGTAGGACCTGGTTTTCTCATCTGTGAAATGCGGTGCCCAGCCCTACCTCGGGGGGTGAGGAAGGTCACTGAGAAGCCACGTGAAGATGCGGTGCTGCTGAAGGTCAGGGCACGATCGCTGCTCCAGGCCCCTTTCCTCAGCTGGTCCTTCCTCCCCCACATTTAGCCGCCGCCCAGGGTCATTGCCATCCCCTGCTTCCCGGGTGCTCTGGGCTCATGCCCACAGCATGCCCTCCAAAGCCAGCAAAACTTCCCCCAAGAGCAGCCACTTGGTGCCGACAATGAGCGGGGGGGGGGCAACAAGACGTGGTTTTAAGACTCTCGTGCCCAACGACCACCTTATCCCAGCCAATTAATTTCCCTCGAACTGCTTTTAACAGTACTTCAGTAATTCTGTTCACAGTCCCCTCCTCAATGACACAGCAAGCTTTACACTCTAGCCCCTACAGCCCGCAGCCCCCTCTCCACCCTCCTCCCAGAAGGACAGCTGGGCACAGATCTCGGAAATGGGCCTCCTGACAAGGGAGTCGCTTTGACGCTTGCCACAGAGCAGGCTGGGAGCCCTTGCTCAGGACACGTTCTGTGATCCTGCGGGGTATGTGTGCAGAGTGGCCGCCAGGCCTTGCCTCCCTGCTTCCCCTCCACAGAAATGCACCTCCCCGGTGCTCAGGTGTCTGGGCGTCCAGATGACCAGGGGCCTACCCCGCAGACCCAACGCTGCAGTCAACCCTCTAGACACCCTCCACCCCCGTCCCCACCCTGGCCTCACACCTGGGAGCCTAACCCATCTCCAGCATACACCGTACTTGGCCCTTGTCAAAATGCGTCCACTCAAAGCATGTGTTCATCCCCTCAACACCAATTTCTGGAGCGCTCACCACCAGGGTGTGGGAGACATGGCGGTGAACCGAGCAGATCGAGGCCCTGCCCACAGGGCCCGGAAGTCTGATGGGAAAGACAGCCATAAAGTACAAACGGGGTGCTTGGGTCCCAGATTCCACTGGAGGCTGAGGGCAAACTCGTCCGAGGAAATGCCACCAACGGAAAGTTCGGGAAAAGCGTTTCCGGAGAGCACACACATGCAAAGGCCCCAGGGGTTTGAGGCACTGAAGAAGCCAAGGGCCTGGGGAGAGTTAGTGGGAGGGAGAAGACAGGGCCAGACGAGAACTTGGGGCTTGCAGAAGCCAGCCCAGCAGCCTCACGGAGGGGCTGGGAGCAGGAAGGGCACAGAGCTGCAAGTGCCCTCCAGGAGCAAGCGGTCAGTGGAGAAATGCCTTCAGGCTCGGGGGTTTCCGAGCTGTGCGGGAAGGCCCGGGCAGCTTCATGGAGGAGGGGGCCCGGGGCCTGCAGGCTGGGTGGCCAGCAGGGGAGCGAGGCAGAGAGGGGAGGTCTCGGGCAGCACTGTGCCTGCAGGCCACTCCTAAGCATGCTACTCCCTGCATGGCTGGAAATAAGCACACAGTAATTTTATCCCTATTAGGGCTGGGGACACTGAGGCACGGGGGGGGCGGGGGGTGCCGAGCCCCAGCGCATCGCTGGCCCACACTCAGCATGAAGGTGAGAGTCCACGTGGAGACCCTGTCCCCTCCCTCCCACTGGTCCCCTCAGCTAGGAAGGCTGGGAGGGGCTGCGGAGGGTCCAAGGACCCCCGAGATCCCCGCACAGGGGAGGCGACCAGTTGTCTGTAGACTGCTTTTCCGTCAGAGAAACATGCTGAACACCATGTGCAAAATGACAGGCCGTCTGGGATGCGCTGCGGGATGGGGGCGGGGGGGTTACAGATGGAGCAAAATTGGCTGAGAGTCGATAGCTGTTGAAGCTGGGGGATCATTCTGTCACTTTCTCTATATTTAGGGATTTTGAAATTTTCCATCATGAAGAGTGACACAGGAAACAAAAATGTCCCAGACCCCCCCCAGTGCTGGGCAGTGCAGAGGTCTGAGCATGGAGGGCAAAGCAGCAGGGCCCCCCCGCCCCGCCCCGAGGGAAGGCAGGACGGGGCGGGCCAGCCACGCTGGCTCCCCACAGGCCCTGGCCGCGGCCCTGCTCCCGCCACCCATCCCAGGTGTGCCCAGCAAGGACACGGGCCCGGAGCAGGGCCGACAGGAGCCCCAGGCTCTGCACGGCTCCCCAGCCACACCACTGTCAGGGGCTCCAGGGACCTGGCCTCAGGGACACGGAGGCAGCAAAGCAGGCCGTCTGGTCAGGAAGGGGCGAGCAGGTGCGCTCCTGCAGGGGCAGAATGAGCAAGTGGTACTCTCCCAACACACCTGCGTTTTAGGCTTCTGCTGATCCTGACCCTCCCTACCTGTAGAACACTTTGGGGGAACCCCCGGTGTGGGGGTGAGGGTACTTCAGAGGAGCTGCATGATTCCACAGAAACATACCCACATCCTTCTCTGCTTGAGCCTCACAAACTCCTATTCATCCCTCAAGACCCTCCTACTGCTCCGTGCCCTCCCCTGTGCTCACGCCCCACACATGGAGTTGCGGTGGCTCATGTGGATGTGTGCTCAGTGCCAGGCACGTGGGAGGGCCCCCTCACCGGTCTCGGGGAATCTGAGGGGGGCTCCCTCTCCTCCTCCTGTGGCCTGGAACAAGCCTATGTTCTTCCTGCCTTAGGGACTCCACACCTACACACATATCCTCCCAAACCACTGCAAGCCGGCACCCACCAGTGCCCCCACCCAGTGTCAGGGACCTCGGGAGCTCCCCTGCGCTCCAGGAGCGCTGTGTGTGCGTGCCTGCATGCATTAGGACACGCTCAGCAGCAGCACCTCGTCCAGGCACGCGTGCCCGGAGGCTGCCCTGGCTCACAGAGTCACCTGGAGATCCATGGCATTCCCCCTCCCGGCCTGGCCACCACGGCCAGGCCACCGAGGCCAGCAGAGCCCACTACAGTCCCCCAAGCAGCTCCCAATGGTCCTTTGTCTTCGAAGGACCGTTGGGAGCTTATGCTTCTGGATCTGCCCAGAGTTTCCCTGCTCACACCCTCCGCACGGCCCTCGGGCCCCAACAGGAACAGCAAGCACTGAGGACGTGGGACTAACCCACCTGGGCACTGCAGGCCCCTCACCGTGAGCTGGGACAGGAGTGCCCACCCCTGGAAACACTGAGGCCTGAAGAAATCACACAGGGTGGGCTCAGCTGCATGCCCGGCAGGCCACTGGACTGACCTGCAGACCCCACAGACTGGACCCCACAGTCTCAGGCAGGATCCAGGCCAGCACTGCTAAGCTCAGTGTCTCTTTGGCCAGAGAAGGAGCCTCTCAGCTCAGACTCATGACTAGACACTAACTGGGGGTCCCCTGGCAGGCGAGATAGCACCAGGCCAGGGGCTTAACTTGACTCTCTCTGCCCAGGGGTCACCCGGCCTCCTCCTGTCTGACCCTGGGGTTGGAAGACCCATGGGACCCCCCAGGCCACAGAGCAGGCTGGGTCCCTTGGTGCTAAAGGTCCCTTGGGGGGCCTGCTGGATCCCTGCCCCAGATCCCAGCCCCTCGCCCCCTTCAGTCTGTACTCAGAGTCACCTGCTCAGGGTAGAACCCCCACCACACGGAGCACTGTCGGACCCCAAGAGGGCAAGGTTCTATCTGCGTGCCCAGCCTGGGCCGCCACCCAGCAAGGGCTCCAAAGGGGCAAGGTAGGCGGGGTGAGGCCGCGTGCCCAGGGCCGACTCCCGCCCAGCACCACACTCACCCCTGCAGACCCAGAGCCCTGCCCTGCGCTGGCAAGCTGTTCCCTGGTGTGGAAGACCTGGAGGGGTCATTCCGGCAGCCCCATAGCATCGGTCACTAGAAGTCTTCAGACCTCCGAGTGCCCCCACCTCCAGCCCTCCGTGAGCCCCGAAACCAGAGTCAAGGAGTGAGCCCCAGTCTGAGGGCATGGGTCCCTCTCCCTGCTGCCGGCCCCACTGGGCCAGAGGCACCACTCACGTCCCGCTGAGCTCTGGGCCTGCAGGAGCCCGGCCCCCGCCGACACAGTCCATGCCTACCTCTGGCCGACAGCTTCTTGGTGTTGATGATCTTGGCTGCATACTCATGGCCGGTGCAGAGCTTGACACAGCGCCGGACCACAGAGAAAGCCCCCCTGGGGAGGAAATGGGGGACAGAGAGAGAGAGGAGAGCCAATTAATGTCCCTGTGAGCACCCAGCACCCGACCCCAAAGCCCAGCCTGGGCAGAGATCTGTTCGGTGCAGGGGCACCAGATGCTCCTGGCCTGCGTCCTGGGCGCCTGCGAGGCCGTGGCCTTGTGGTCCTCGCTGGACCGAGGACCTGCCTGGGGCCTCCCAGCGTGCGTCTTCTGGCTCACTGCACCAAACCGTGAGGCCCAGCAAGTCCTCCCCAGAGCCGGGAACCGGCCTAGCTCCAGGCAGTGCAGGAGGGACCCGCTGCTCCTTCACCTCTGCTGACTGTGGCTCTCCCTGAGCCTATCCTGGTGGGGGTGGGCCCCCTACACCAGTGCCCTCCTGCTCTGCTCAGGGCGCCCCCGCCCCCGGCCTCAGCCCCTCAGGAGACGCCCTCCACCCCTCCGCAGATGCCCCCCATCCACTCATGCTGCCTGCTTTCCGCAGTCCGGCCCCATCCCAGTCTCTCGCTCTTTCTGGGGGCCGCCCCTTCCTCTCCATCCGCACAGGCAAGCCCACTCGTCCCAGGGGGCAGACGCAGTGAACCAGCAGGCCGCCAGGGGCCCGTCAGCGCAGAGGTGTAGGGCTCGCGTCCTCTCTGACCTCCCTCTCCTCCCTGCCCGACCTGTGGCCCCAGCAGCAAGGTCCGGCCCCGCGCTTTCCTCCAGTCTCTGAATTGCCCCCACATGCCCGCCCCCAAAATGCCACATGCAACCTGCCCCTGACGCGCATCACCTGTGGCCGCCACAGCGCCGGCTCCCCGCCGCACCTGGCCGGGAGGACTTGCCCCTCCCTGTTCCGCCCGCACTGCCCACCTGCGCACCTGCCCACCTGCCCAGACGGAAACAGCCTCTGCCGGCCCCGCCCCCTCTGCCCGCCCTGCCCCTGAAAACCACGCCCCTGTCGGCCACGCCCCCGCCCCGCCTCTACTGGCCCTGCCCCCTCTGTCGGCCCCACACCGCCCCGCCCCGCGGCCCCGCCCCCGCCCCTCAATCCCCGCCCCCCGCCTCTCCCAGTTCCGCCCCCTGCCCCTGTCAACCACTCACCTCGCCCCTGCTGCTCCCGCCCCTGCCCCTGCTTCTCAGCGGGGCGGCTCCGCTCTCACCCGGTTTCAGGGCAGACACTGGGGGGCAGCGGCGGCTGCCTCTCTCGGGCCGCCCCCACCCGGGCCACTCCCCGCCTCATTCCGCCCTCCACGCCTGGGCTCGTTTGCACTGCTGAGCGGCGGACTCGCCGGGCTTCGGAATGAGTCGGAGGTCCAGCCCCCACCGCCTAGGTGCCCCCGCCCCCCGGTGCCCCGGGCGACGGGCCTTCCCCGCTGCGACCTTAGCTACGGCCCACGTCCGGACCGGCCTCAGTCCCTGCAAGAGGCCGCTGTATTCCCGCGGGGCCTCAAAGTTTACAGCCTAACAAAGCCAAAAGCCTTGAGTCAAAGGAAAGGACAAAACGGTTGTTTGTTTGGTAAAGGCACCCCACAGTCGGGGATGGAGGTCCGCTCTGGATGGAAACGGCCCTCCTGAGCCCACGGCCGCCGGCAGATCGCCGAGACGATCTTTCTGGAACAGGCAAGGCAGGCAGCAGAAGCACCTGGCTGGTCCTACAGTTTTATCTCCCACTGCAGACTCCTAAGTGGGTGATCGGAAACCTGCCTGAGACTGTACCCGGCCCTTCTCCCGGGCCTGGCCGGCCCCAGACAGGCTCAGCTCAGGGGGGTGCCGGCCAGAGCCCAGGCGCAGCCCGACGCACCAGCCAGGGAGACCCTTCACTTGTTCATTCTCCTTCATTTAAACTAAATCAAGCTGCTATTTATTTGTGTGTCAGCTTACTGCTCTTTCCCTATCTCTGCTTGAAATGAGCTCTTGGGAATGAAGGGACAGGGGTCCCTGTCCCTTTTACAGTTTCAATCTTGACTTAAGTAATTGGGTGGAAAACATTAACTTCTACATGAAAGGGAGGGCTGAGACTGCTGTTTTTTATGTATTTTCCTGCTTATAATAATAATGATATAATGACAATAATAATAAACATAATCCATGCCTCCGGCAGAAAACGGAATAAACAAGATTAAAGAACACGTTGAAGGTGCCCCCAACTTCGTGACCTGTTGGTGGAGTCCCACCTGCTGTTCATGTTTTGCTTTCTCCTCCCTCTAGAAAACTCTGAACAACTCTTCCACAGCTTGATGCGTGGTGGCTGCAAACTGCTTTAGCAGAGGACACCGTCCCGGGGACGCCAGGAGGGTGTGTCAGCCTCTCCAGCCTCCCCTGCCTCCCCTGCCCTGGGGTTGGGTCCCCAACAGGATTTGGGCGAGCATGTGTCCCGCTGGGCAGGAGCTCCAGGTCCAGCTGCAGGAGTGACATCCAGGGCCCAGGCCCACAAGGGCGGCCCATCCCCACCGATAGGATGGCTCTCACTCTGGGGACCGTGCCCACTGAGGGAGGAAACGGGGAAGCGGGCCTAAAGAAGCCTGGCTGGAGACCAGCATGGACAACATTTCATCCTATTTGTGAACACCCACATTCCCGTGGCCTCGGCAGCATCCACGCAAGCCACGTGTGCGAGAGCCTGGTTTGTGGACTGCCTTCCGTGTTGCGCATCACCTCACACACAATCCCCGCTCTCTGACCTGGATCATGACTTGTCCTCTTGGGAGCAGAGAGCATTCCTTCCAGGGGTCGCCGAGCACTTTCTCATCCGCAGGCATCTGGGATGCGTCCGATTTCCCTCCTCATAAATGGCCTACCGTGAACATCTTGGTTATTTCCATAGGGTTATTAAGGCACAAGAGCTGGGCTATTTGTTGATTTGCAACAACTTACACCACCAGTGATGGAAATGCTTGCCCTTCGGTTGCCCCAGTGTCCACCCCTGGCCTTTCTCAGGCCCTCGGAATCCCGGACCTCTGAACCCCAGCAAGAAACTAAAGCCCTGCCCAGTGCCTGCTGTGCCAAGTGTCCTGGGGCCACCTTAGCCAAGCACCACAGGCTGGCGGCTTAAACAGCAGAAAGGTATTGTCTCCCGGGTCCAGAGGCCAGAAGTCCAAGATCAAGGTGCCAGTTCCTCCTGAGGCCATGGGGGAGGGTCAGCGGAGGCCTCTCCCCAGCTTCTGGGGGTTTGCTGGAGATCCCTGGTGCTCCTCGGTTTGTAGAAGCATCACCCTGATCTCTGCCTTCATGTTCACATGTCACTCTCCCTGTGTCCTTGTCTCTGTCCAAATCTCCCCTTTTTAGAAAGACACAGTCATATTAGATGAGGGGTCATCCTACACCAGGATGTTCTCATCTTAACTCGTTACATCTGCAACGACCCTGTCGGGGGTCACATTCTGAGATCCCGGGATTAGCACTCCAACATGTGAATTTTGAGGAGACACCATTAATTCAACTCCCAACACACACTGGCCCTCAAGTCTACCTTAGGCACCACTGTGTACACCAGGCAAACATTTCCCAAATGATGTTCCTCAAGTATTATCTCCACAGGAAGTTAACAGATGGTAGGTACAAACGGGGCTCTGTAGGCAATTAAGTTTGAGAACTAGTAAGTTAAACCGTGTTTTCCTTCCTTCCTCCCTCCCTTCCTTTCTTTTTTTATTGCAGGACTTCTCAGAGCCTTTAATATGGTCATCTGTACTAGGAGTGTCCAACTAGGGAGTATGAGGTGCAGCCTTTCCCTAATTATTTCACCATAGAAATCTTATTCAAGAAGTCTCACGAGGGCCTCAATATTGACCCCTTTCTGAAACTTATGAGATGCACTGATGTCCAGCAACAGACATCTTATGAATGACGCTGAAAAGGAGTAGGTGAAGTGCCAGGAAGGGGATGAAGCGCACATATGGGCAGAAAGCAGTAGGTCAAGTAGGCTGGGATTCCGTGGGAAGTTCTTACCCTCTAACTTCTACTTCTCCCAGCCAAGCCAAACCCTACAGTGACATATATCTTTTTAGTTGTGTTTAATTAGCATCCAATTAACAACAGCCAATTTGTGCTGTTTATCATTTTATGGACCTATTTGCTTTTGTCCTTTACCAATGTACCATATCAATTTATCTTTAAGCCTCTGAGACTCAGCCCTTAGAGGGAAGAGTAGTCTACTCTGAGTCAGAAAGACTGGGTTCTGCCCTGGGACTGTCATTTAAAAGTGGTTTGACTTTCTTTTTTTAGACTGTCTCCCCATCTATAAAGTGAAGATAATAATATTATCCACCCTCTGACCACACACGTGTATCGGATAATGATGCAAAAGCAGTTGTGCGAGATATATATTAGTCTTTGAGGGAGGAAGACTTCCACAAAGTAAGAAACGTGAAGGCAGCACAGAAACACCACCGGCCAGCCAGCCGGTGTCCACAGCGCACCCACGGACACATACCCAAACACTTCTCAGAGCAGTGGCTTCCCTTGGCGTCTTGTGGGCGCAGCTCAGAGGAAGAACCCAGCAGGGCCCCGCCTGGCCACTTGCGCTGCACGCCCTGACGAGATCAGGCTAAGTACGCACGGTGGGGACTAAGCATATCGGGACTTCATGCAGTCACACCAAGTTGGTACAGTCCCGCCCAGATGAAGAGCGCCCGACCTTGACACGTGCCCGCAGTGTTCGGTTTCAGTCCCATGGCTCGCGCCACCTCCCGCAGTACAGCCCAGGGCCAGCACCCTTCCCCAGCACAGCTGCGCTCCCCTGGGTCCCAGGCTAAGATGTCCTTGAGAAGCTTCCTGGAGGGCTCAAGGCAGCAGAGGCGGCGGGACTGAGACGGGCACCAGCCCAGCGGCGCAGCGAGGTCTGGAGGGGTGGAACACAATGGGACTATTTAACGGGGACAGAGTTACTTTGGGAAGACGATGTGCAGCACTGCTGACGTCCTTCACGCGCCTGAAACGGGACGCTCAAACACGGTTAAAAAGGTAAATTTTGTGTTATGTGTCTTTTATCACAAGGACAAAAAAATAAAGGGATGGAGAACACAGGAGCGGCCATATTGATTTCAGAAAGGGCAGACTCGAGCGAGGGGAGTTATCAGGATAAAGAGGCGCCTCACACCATGATCAGGCAGTCATTTCTCTACGAAGACATAACAGCCCTTAATGTGAACTGAAAGAGAGGGTGTCAAACTACACGAGGCAAAAACTGATAGAACTGCAAGAAGTCGATGGATCCACGATCATGGCTGGAGACTTTGACACCGTCGTCCATCAGAAGCGGACGTGCCCATCAGGCAGAAAATTGCAAAGGCCATCACCGAACTCACCAGCACCATCCATCAGCTGGATCTACTGGACATCGACAAGACGACTTCACCCAGCAAGAGCAGAACACACGTTGTTCTCAAGCTCACATGAACATCCACCCAGACCGCATTCTGGGCCATAAAACACACCTTAACAAATTTATAAGAAGAGAAATCATACAAAGTATGCTCTCGGATCACAGTGGAATTCAATTGGAAACAAAACCAGAAAGATAGCTGGAAAACCCCAAAATACATGAAGATCAAACAACACACTTCCAAAAAACACATGGGTCAAAGAAAAAAATATCAAGAAAAAAATTGTAAATATTTTAACTAAATGAAAATGAAAATAAAACTTAAGAAAATTTGCAGGATATACTAAGAGCAGTGCTTAGAAGAAAATTGTGTCATTGAATGCATATAGTAGAAAAGAATACTTAAAATCAATAATCTAAGCTTCCACCTTAGGAAACTAGAAAAATAAGAGCAAATTAAATCCAAAGTAAGCAGCAGACGTAATAAAAGAGAAGAAATCAAAGAAATTGAAAACAGGAAATAGAGAAAATCAATGAAACCAAAACTGATTGTTTGAAAAGATCAATAAAATTGATCAGCCTTCAGCCAGGATAAGAAAAAAGGAGAGAGGGCACAAATTACTAATATCAGAGATGAAAGGGGCCAACATTCATCCCATGGAAATTAAAAGGATAATAAAGGAATACTATGAACAACTCTATGCCCAAAAGTTGATAACATAGATGAAATGGACCAATTCCTTGAAAGACATAATCTGTCAAAACTCACACAAGGAGAAATAGACAATCTGAAGACGCCTCTATCTATTAAAGAAATTGAATCAATAATTAATAACCTTCCCCAAACAGAAGGTACCAGGCCCTACCAGTGGTGTTTGGTAGAATACCAAATGGATAATCTAGTGGGTTCCAGTGGGTTCACTGGTGAATTCTACCAAACACTTAAGGAAGAAGTTATGCCAATTCTCTACAATCTCTTCCAAAAAAAAAAAAGCAGCAAAGGGAATATTTCCTAACTCATTCTGGGAAGCCATCACTACCCAAAAACCAAAACCAGACAAAGACATCATAAGAAAAGGAAACTCCAGACCAATATCTCTCATGAATAGATGCAAAAATCCTCAACAAACTATTAGTAAATAGAATCCAACAATGTATAAACAGGATTATACACCATGGCCAAGGAGCATCTATCCCTGGTACGCAAGGCTGGCTGGTTCAACATTTGAAAACCAACTAACATCACCCATCATACCAACTGATTTAAAAGGAAAATCACGTGATCCTATCAATAGATGCAGAAAAGCATTTGACAACATCCAACATCCATTCGTAATAAAAACTCAGCAAACTAGGAACAGAGGAGAACTATCCCAACTTGATAAAGAACACTGTATTAGCTCCAAATATCACAGTCTGCGTGCCTTAAAAAACAGGAATTTATGGGGCGCCTGGGTGGCTCAGTCGGTTAAGCGACTGCCTTCGGCTCAGGTCATGGTCCTGGAGTCCCGGGATCGAGTCCCACATCGGGCTCCCTGCTCGGCGGGGGGTCTGCTTCTCCCTCTGCCCTCTTCCCTCTCGTGCTCTCTCTCATTCTCTCTCTCTCAAATAAATAAAATCTTTAAAAAAAACAAAAAAACCAGGAATTTATGTTCTCACAAATCTGGTGGCTGGAGGCCCAAGATCAAGGTCCAGCAGGGTCTGGGTTCTTACGTGAGCTCTCTTCTCTTGACTTGCATGTGACCACCATCTCCCTGTATGCCAGCAAGGCCTTTCTTCGGTGGGGGCGCATGGAGAGGGAGCAGGTGAGCTCTCTGGTGTCTCTTCGTATAAAGACACGAATCCTACTAGATCAGGGACCCATTCTTAGGACCTCAATTAACCTTAACCTTAAAGATCTTATCTCCAAATACAGTCGCGTTGGGGGTTCGGGCTTCAGCCTCTGAATTTGGAGGGGTGGGCCACACTTTAGTCCCTACCAAGAATCTACAAAAAACCTACAACTAACCTCATACTTTTGGAGAGACAGTAGATGCTCTCCTCTAAGATCAGGTACAAGGCGAACATGTTCCTTTCCATCACTCCTTTTCAACATCATACTGGGAATCCCAGCTGATTTGCTAAGACAAGACAAGGAAATAAAAGGCCTGCCCTCCATCCAGCTGGTCCGGGCTTCCTGCATGCTGCCTGCTCATCGCCTCCGTCCGCCGCTGTCCTTCCCCCGCTTCTCTCAGGTAACCCACACTCTCCAGGAATGTCCAGCCACAACCACACTGGGGCCTTGCCGAAGCCACGGACCGAACCCGAGCACCGGGTATGCATCAAGCAAAGACCAAAATAAGGACAGAGGTGGGGCGGGAGGTGCTGTGTCTCTGAGGTTCCTCTCCTGCGGGCGCGGGGAGGCCTCAGCCAGTCCAGGGCCCCACGGCTCCCAGGGCCTATGTCCCCGGCAGCAGGAGCGCTGAGCCTGGAGGCCGGCGGCTGGGCCACCCGGGAGGAGCATCCGTGTGCCTCAAGCCCGCGGTGGACTCAGGGTGAGGCGGCATGGCTGGGGCTCCACCAGGAGCTTGCACTTCTCGCCCTGCGAGCTGCCTGCTTGCACCGCAGCCCCATGTCGGTGGGATCTGGGCTGTGTTCTTCGGAGCTGAAGCAGCTCCTCTGCGGGAGGCCATCACCCCTTCACCGCGGGCAGCCCCTGGGGCCCACCTGGAGGGGGCAGGTTCCTCACACGCTCCAGAGGGAGGCAGCAAGCCGCGTTCTGTTCTGTCCCCTAAAATGCACTTGGACACTGCAGGGGCAGGGCCTGCGTCTGCTCCTCCTCGCTCCCAGAACCCGGACGGCAGGGACTCCAGCTCGCCGTGGAAGCTGGTCATCAGCCGGGGGCCAGGTGCAGACGCAGTGACCGCTGGGACAGGACAGGGAAGCCCCGCCAGGCCTGCAGAGGCCCGGAGCCTTCACCGCGCCTGCGTGATGGTGGCACCCACCCTGCCTCGTCTTACCCCGGGCCCTCGCCCTGCCTGGGGGGTGCCTGCACCCCTCCCTGGCGTGTCCCCATGTCCACTCTGCGAGGACCGGGGCGGGTGGGAGATGCGGAGAAAGGGGCATGCGGTGTCCCTGGGCCCTGCCTGCGTCCAGAGGCACAGAGAGACAGCCTTGCCTCACCAGCCTCCTGCACACATCTGGGGTGCCAGGCGCCCCCGCCCCCCACGAGGCAATGTGCCCCAATCAAGCGCTACAGGGTGCTGCCTGTAATTGCCGGGCGAACCCTCATGGCCCACAGGCAGAGGGCAGCCCATCCTGAATTACCAGGGACCGAGGACCACAGAGGTTCCTGGAAGCACTAGACTTTCCGTGTTTCCCGCGGGCAGAGCGGGCTTAGAGCGGGCCGGGCCTGACCCCGACGCCCACACCCGCCCTGGCTCCAGCCGTGGGGGTTTCGGGACGAGGCCGGGGTGCCACATCCTGAGCCTCCATCTTGCTCGGGGCTCGGACAGAGAGCACCAACTCATTCTGCCCACAAGTTACTATAAACACTTCTGTATTTTTAAAACATGGCTAATCATCATAGAACCATGTGGCCGCGGAGCCATGACCTCGCCTGAATCTTGGTGGCGCACACCTGGGGGACTCTGGGACCTGCCACGGCATCTCCAAAGGGGTGCTCAGGGGGTAGTTTGAGACATGGCACGTGGGAACCCCAAAAGGTCCTCCTCCTCGAAAGCCTGGTCCAAAAGGAAAACTGCAGTGGGGAGTGTCCGAGGGATCCCCCAGGGCAAGGGCACACACCCCGAGTAACCTGCCCATGGTCTCTGCCCTCCACGGACCGCCAGGCCCGGTGGGCCCAGGACGGTCCAGCAAAGGCCCCGAGGGAGCAGGTGCAGGAGGCCACAGAGGGTCCTGGGCACCTCATGCTGAGGCTGCCTGCCCTGCCTGGGGACAATGACATCGTGTCCAGGCCACTGTGCTCTCGAGAGAGGGCACTCCCAGCCTCCGGCCCACCCTGTGCCTCCATGTCCCACTGCATGCCCAGGGGCTGCCCCCGACAGGGCCTGAGCCCGGCTCCGTGTCCCCACCCTTGGGATGGGCCTGGCACCCCTCCCTGGAAAGAGGTCTGTGTCGCTGCCCCACCAGTGTGACCAAGGACAGATCCGAAAGCCCACCAGGAAGAAACAGGACCACCGCAGTGATGGCTCCCCACAAAACGGCACCCGGGGCTTCCTTCCGGCCGGGGCTCCATGGGGGCCAAGCCACAGCCGCCCCAGTGACCCAGTGCCAGGCAGTCAGGTGAGCATCTGACAGGTGAGCTCTGTGGCAGGTCTCGGAGCAAAGGTGTGGGTTTCCACAGAACCAACACACAGGGTCAGGAGAGACCCCAGAAAGTCTCTGCCCCAACCCTCCTGGTTATAGATGGGGGACTGAGACCAGAGAGGTTCCATGGAAGCCCACGGCCACACAGCCAGTATTGTGAAGTTGTACCCAGAAGGAGGAGACCACATGAGTGTCTTTTAAAAATGTCCTCTGCACAACGTGAATGGCGGCTGGGAGACAGAAACAACCAGAACGTCCACCAACAGATGAACGGAACGTGGCCCATCCACACCGTGGCCCATCCTCAGCCTGGAAGAGGAAGGACACCCTGACACCTACTCCAGCGTGGATGAACCCTGCTGTTCCGAGGGTCCGAGCGGTGCTGAGTGGAATGAGCCACACACACAGGACACACGGTAGGGTTCCCGTTCTGGGAGGTGCTGAGAGGCGTCCAATCCACAGGGACGGAGAGGAGACGGTGGGCAGCAGCGCGGGGGCGGGGGATGGGGCCTAGCGTCTCACGGGGACAGAGCTTCAGTGCAGAGGAGAAAGTTCTAGGCACGGCCTGTGGTGGTGGCCGCCCCCCAAGTGGATGTGCTCAATGCCACTGAAGTGTGCACTTCGAGCTGGGGAGGACGGGAGTGCTATGCCGTGTGCATCTCACAGAAAACTGTCCGCGTGGGGTAGGCAGCCCAGTCTGAGAAATCATCAAGAAGGAAGGAAAGAAACTTGTAATGTTTTGTAATGAAAGTACTTGTAATGCTTTCTTGACAACCAGTTTTTTTTTTTTTAAGATTTTATTTATTTATTTGACAGAGAGAAACACGGCGAGAGAGGGAACACAAGCAGGGGGAGTGGGAGAGGGAGAAGCAGGCTTCCCGCGGAGCGGGGAGCCCGATGCGGGGCTCGATCCCAGGACCCCGGGATCATGACCTGAGCCGAAGGCAGACGCTTCACTGACTGAGCCACCCAGGTGCCCCGACAACCAGGTTTTTAAGAAGTCTTCCTTCCGTACACGTGACAAGCCCGACCTTGTGCTCTGCGCGCACGCATCTGAAGAACTCGGGGAGGGTCCAGGGCCCAAGAACACGAGAGGACGGATAGGAGCAAGTGTCTGCGGTGGGCGGCCCGGCACGGGCGTGGCCGCTGCTCGGCCCCAGGGGCTCCCCGGTTTGGGCGCAGAAGAGCGGCCGGTCCACAGCGCCAACCACGCCGCACTGGGGGTCGGGGCGGGGCGGTCTCCGGCGCTGAGCTGGCTCCTCCTCCCAGCCCCGGAGAAATGCTGCCGCCACCGGAGACCTCGAGACCGGGATGGCACCCGGGGGACACGGGGGGAGGGCCGTGCGTGGCTGTGCCCTGCCGCAGCCTGGACTGGGACGGGCGGCCCCGGGGCTGGCTCCCTGCACACTTGCACCCACCCTCACGACAGCTGGGGCTGTGAGGGGTCCCAGTCGGCCCGCCGCCCGGCCGCCGGAGGAGGAACCAGCCCCCGCCTGGGCGTGCCCCGCGAGGCCCCGCCCAGCGGCGGGCTGCGCGGAGTCTGGGCCCCGCCCAGCGGCGGGCTGCGCGGAGTCTGGGCCCCGCCCAGCGGCGGGCTGCGCGGAGCCTGGGCCCCGCCCACCGGCGGGCTGCGCGGAGTCTGGGCCCCGCCCAGCGGCGGGCTGCGCGGAGTCTGGGTCCCGCTCGCTGCTCTGGGCCCGGGAGGGCCGGGCTGGCTTCCCACCGGGGCTCTGGGGCAGGATGCACCGCTGTGGGGACAGAGGCGGGGACCCCACGTGGGACAGCACAGAAGACGCGGACGAGGCCGGGAAGCGGACGTCCTGACCCTCGGAACAGCAGTTCAACCCCGAGGGAGGACCCTCAACGCCCCGCCCACGGTCAGGGGCCACGAAGCCCGCCGCGCCCCTTCCCCAGGGTCTGCTGAGAACTGGGGGGCAGGAGAAGGCGTGGTCCCTAGGACGTCATCAAGGGGGACCCCGAAGGACCCTTCAAGGTCAGGGAAGGCGGAGGGGGAGGGACAGAGAGGGACAAACCCGGCCCCGCCCCGCCGGACCCCCAGCAATGGGAGGGGACCGCCCATCGTCGGTCAGCGCCGCAGAGCCTGGCAGCACACGCAACAGCCAGGGGAGGTCGGAGCCGGGGTGCGGGTGAACACCCCGCACAAGGCAGACCGACCGGCAGGCCGTTACGACTGGCTTTTGCTCCCGTCCTACAGAAAATCCACCGTGCCGTCCTGGCTGGCCACAGGGCTGGGAAGGCACCCCGAGGTGTGTTTTACCCCACAAGTCCCAGTGCTGCCAGGAGGGCCCCACGCAGACCCGCCGGGGAGGGCCCCCGGGGCGCAAGGCCCTGGCTCGGGAGTCCTGGATGGGACAGTCCAGGGCCACTGAAGCCAGAAGCCAGTGGAGCCCCAGAACGCAGGGCTGTGCGGGGGGGAACACAGTGCCCTGGAAGCAGAACCCAAAAGTGAAGTGTTTCAGAGGTGCCCTCCCCTACGTGGGTGTCCAGAGGGGCTGGAGGACCCTCATCCCACGTGGCACCCGGCAGCTGGATTCGAGTTGAGAGCACCCCAGCCCAGGCCCTGCTCCGGAGGGGCTGGGGGTTCCTGGGCCTTCCTGGGTTGGCAGGCACCTTGGAGGGTGCCTGGGGACAGCGGGAGCCTGGAGGATGGGCGGGGGAGAGGGGAAGGAGGTAAGGAGAGGCACAGGAAGGGAAGAAGGGAGAGAGCCCCACTGAGGACCCGGGGAGGCGGCCACATACTCAGGAATAACAGAATCTGGGTTCTGGGGTCCCCGCCGGCCCCACTCCGGCCCTCCTCTACTCGTCATGGCCAACCCTGCTGACAGCAGGTCCCCCTCCACCGCCCACGCCTGTCACCACACCCACTGGGACTCACCCTCCCCGCCGCCTCCAGGGGAGCCTTCCCTCCAGAGGCAGGAGAGCAGGCCTCCCGCCAGCACGGTGCCTTCCAGAACCAGGCGCGTGGGCCTTGGCCCCCGTCACGCCGCTCTGTTTGCTCTGAGACCGCTGTGGACCAGCGCCAGCCGGGCCGGCGTCAGAAACACGGAGAACAAGAGGCTCCAGCCTCTGTCCAGCCTCTGGGCCTCCGCCCTCCGCTGCCCCCACAGGTGCCCCAGCGTGGGAGACAGTGAGCGGGCGGAGGGCCACGGGGGCGGCCCACGCGGTTGGGCCACGGCCCCGCCTCAGGCACCACGGTGACAGCACCAGGGAGCGGCCAGCCAGCGCCGCTCTCCCTGCAAATCTCACCTCCCAGCAACTTGGGGGTTGAGAGCCAGATGCTAGAGCTCCCTCTTTTTTTCTACATCGGTTTTATTTAGGTTTAAACATCTTTATTGAGATATAATTCATGAACCAAACAATTCACCCACTTCATGTGTGTAATTCAATGGTTGTTACTACAGCACAGAGCCGTCCGTCCGTCACCACTTATGGTGAAGCTAAGCTTACATTTCCATCACTGGGGATGCACCGCACCCGACGCCGCCCTCCCCCCTGCACCCCTGCGCCCCGCGCTGCCCTCTGTGCCCCCGAGCTGCCTGCTCTGGATGGGTCAGGTAACGGGACCATAGGACACGTGGGCCTCCAGACTGGCTTCTTTCCATGCTCCCCCAGGCCGGGCCATGCACCAGACGCGCTAGACCTCATCTCTTTTTATGCCCGGGTGCTTCTCCATCGTGCGGGCACGACCCGTTCTCTTCACCCCTTCAACAGCTGATGGGCATTCGGGTGGCTTCCACTCTCTGGCTGTTAGGGTTCCGGCTACTAGGAGCAGGATTTTGTGTGGACCTGGGCTTTCCTAGCTCTTGGGTCCATGTCTAGGAATGGAACATCTGGAGGAACGGCTTTCCACGGCAGCAGCGTGTGAAAGCCCCAACCCCACACCGTCACCGACACTGGCCACCATCGGCCTTCATGATGCTCGCCATCCTGGCGGGAGTGAGGTGGTATCTGCTTGGGGTTTTCATTGGCATTTTCCCAAATGACTATCTTTTCTTCCGCTCATCGTGCACTTGGACATCTTCGGAGAAATGTCTATTCAGGTCCTTTGCCCAATTTCTAATTGGTTGTTTGTCTTCTTACCGTTAGATAGTATGTTCTTGGACTAGTATAAATACAAAGTCCTTATCGGATATGTGATGCGCAAATATCTTCTCCCATTCTGCGGATTGTCTTCTCGTTTTCCTGAGGGCGTCCTTGGAAGCACAAAACTTTTCAATGCTGATTATGTCCTCTTCTTCTTTTGTTGCTGGTGCTTTTAGTGTCGTACCTAAGAAACCATTGCCAAATCCTGGATCACAAAGATTTACTCCTATGTTTTCTTCCAAGAATGTTATGGGTTTAGCTCCTACAATTAGGTCTATGATCCACTTGAGATCATAGTGTTATGGTGTTAGGTAGGGTTCCAACTTCATTCTTTTGCACATGGACACCCAGCTGCCTGTTTGTTGAATGGATCATAGTGGGGAAAGACCATAATCTTTCCCCATTGAAGTGTCTTCTTGTCCTTGTCAAAAATCTAATGGCCACAAGATGTCTGGGTTTATCCTAGACTCTCAGTCCTTTTCCACTCATCTATGTGTTTATCCTTATGCCAGTACCCACACTGTCTTGATTGCTGTGCCTGTATAATTAGATTTTTTTTTAAGTACTCTCTACCCCCAACGTGGGGCTCAAACTCACAACCCTGAGATCAAGAGTCGCATGCTTCCCTGACTGAGCCAGCCAGGCGCCCCTAGTTTTGAAATTAGCAAGTGTGAGTCCTTCCACATTGTTCTTCCTTTTCAAGAATGTTCTGGCTCTTTCTGGGTCCCCTCACATCTCTATATGAATTTTAGGATCAGCTTGTCGATTTCTTTAAAGGCAGCTGGAACTTTGACAGGTATCATGGAATCTGTAGGTCAATCTGCAGTGTCCCACTGTCTTTACAATATTCAATCTTCCAGTTCATGAACATGGGATGTCTTTCCATTCTCTTAGGTCTTCTCAAATTTCTTCCAATAGTAGTTTGTGGTTATCAGTGTTCAAGTTCTTGCACTCCTTTTATCAATTTATTACTCAGTATTTTATTTAGATATTATTGTGAATGGAATTTTCTTAATTCCTAATTTTATCTTGGGATCAAATATTGCTAGTGTAAAAAAATATAATGGAACTTTGTATCTTGATCTTGTATCTTGCAACTTTGCTGAATTTACTTTTTGTTCCCATAGCCCTCCCGGGAGTTCCTTAGGATATTCTATATATAAGACGATGTCAACTGCAAACCCAGAGATAGGTTTACCCATTCCTTTCCAATATGGGTGCCTTTCCTTCTTCTTGCCTAACTGTCCTGGCTAGAACCTCCTGTAGCACGTTAATAGAGGTGGAAAGAGCAGATATCCTTGTCTTGTCCTGATCTGACACTGACCTTGGGAGAAAGCATTCAGTCTTTCGCCGTTCAATATGTTAGCTGTGGGTTTTCCATAGATGCCCCTTATCAAGTTGAGAACGTTCCCTTCTATTCCTAGTTTGAGTGTTTTTACCAGCAAAGAACAGTAGATTCCGTCGAATACTTTTCTGCATCTATTGAGATAATTATATAATTTCTCTATTTATTCTATTAATATGCTGTATTATGGTGACTGATTTTTGTATGTTGAACCAATCTTCCATTATTCCAGGGATAAACTTTCCTTGTTCATAATATATAACCTTTTTCTATGTTGCTAGATTCATTTTGTTAATATTTTCTTGAGGATGTTGCATCTACATCCATATCGGTCCATAGTTTTCTTTCTTATGGGACCTTTGTCTGGTTTTAATATCAGGGTATTATTGGCTCCATAGAATGAGTTGGGAAAAAATTCCCTCCTCTTCTATTTTTTGAATGACTTTGTGAAGGACTATTCTATTAATTCTTCTTTAAATGTCTGATAGAATTTACCAGAAGCCTGGGCTTCTCTTAGTGAGACATTTCAAAATTTCTCACTTACCAATGAGTCTCTGTTGTTGTTATAGGCCTATTCAGATTTTCTGTTTCTTCTTGAGTCAATTTCAGCTGCTTGTGTCTTTCTAAGGATTTATCTGTTTCATCTAGGTTATCCACCTGGCACACAGTTGTTCACGGATTCCCTATCATCTTTTCATTTCTGTAGGGTCAGGTGTATTGTCCCTTTTCCATTCCTGATTTTAGCACTTAGAGTCTCCTCTCCTTTGACATAGCCTGACCACCCCTTTTACAGCTGCAGCCTTCCTCCTAAATGGCACTCCCGAGTTTTTGTAATTATTCCCGGAGCAGAGGCATTAATCACCTTCCACCCATCATAGAATGTGTTTAGTGTTTATGTTTGAACTTGCCTCCCCCACCACCATAAGCTCTGTGGGAGCAAGCATGCTTTGTTCACAACTGCTCCCCCCGCACCTAGAGAGAGCCTGGTAAACAGTTAAGTGTGCAAGCAGACTTACGGGATGAGCGAGTCTACAGAAGAGCAAAAGAAACCAGAAAAACTGCCAAATAAATAAGTAAATAAATAAATGGCCCTGATGCTCTAGACATGCCCTATTCAGTGTGGTGACCGCGGCCTACAAGCAGCCATAACCACCTCAGATGTGCCTGGTCCGAACTGAGACATGCTGTAAAGTGCACAACAGATTTCAAATACATAATATTTTTAAAGATATAAAATAGCTTAACAATAACGTTTGCATTGATTTTGTGTTGACATTAATACTCTGGATACACTGAACTAAATACATCTGTTAGTTAAGCTTCCTTTCACCTGTTTCTGTTTAAGTAGTAGAAAAATTTTAATGACAAGTTGACTTACATCCATGGTTCGAATTTTATGTTTCTTCTGGACAGCACTGCTCTAGACAAACAGGATCAGGAGTAACATGGCTGAGTGTACGGAAAAAGGTGGCCAATTCCACACCCACGGTCAGGCGAGGCTCATACAGAGCCCAGGGACGGGGAAGGAGCCTGGGCCTGGCCTCAGGTCTGTGTCTGTGTCTGTGCTGCCCATTGCAACGCCCCTGAGACCTCATCCCCCTCGTGTCTGACTCAGCGGGTCTGGGGAGGGGGTCCCTACTATGTAGAGGGCTGGGAACCACTGCGTTGGTCACCTCTTCGGCAGGTGCGTTCCTCACTAGACCAGCGCTCTTTATCCAGAAAGCCCTTAACAGACAACCTGGCAAGGGGCGCCTGGGTGGCTCAGTCGGTTAAGCATCCGACTCTTGATCTCGGCTCAGGTCTTGATCTCAGGGTCGTGAGTTCAAGCCCCGCGTTGGGCTCCACGCTGGGCGTGGAGCCTACTTAAAAAAAAGAAAGAAAGAAAGAAACAGAGGGCGCCTGGGTGGCTCAGTTGGTTAAGCGACTGCCTTCGGCTCAGGTCATGATCCTGGAGTCCCCGGATCGAGTCCCGCATCGGGCTCCCTGCTCGACGGGGAGTCTGCTTCTCCCTCTGACCCTCCCCCCTCTCATGTGCTTGCTCTCTCTCATTCTCTCTCTCTCAAATAAATAAATAAAATCTTTAAAAAAAAAAAAAAAGAAAGAAAGAAAGAAACAGAAACAGATGGCCTGGCTCAAGCCAATGACTCTGAGAACCAGGAAGCACCTCAATATACAAGAACAGGACCCACATGAAGAACGTTATGAAGACATGGAAAGAACGCTGCAAACTCTTGGCGTCAACCCCGCGGCAAGCCCCTCAGAGATGCCTGCCCCGCAGCCACACCTCACCAGGTAACAAGACAGGTGACCCCTCAAGCCAGGTGTCTGAGTGTCCCCGGGACCCGCAGAAAATGTTGGAGGCCACTCTGTAGGGCACCTACCACGTGCCTGGCTCAAAGCCCTGGAATTCAGGGTGGACTGGGTGATGGAGAGGCAGAGACTGCCCCTCAGCTCCTCGCTGGAAATGGGCATCACCCTGGACGGGCTGGACCCGTGGAGGGCGTTACCTCAGGGGACCTGGTGACTCTCCTGTTTGAGGTCAAACCCGCACCGGCTGCTTGTCAAGTGGGAACGGTGGTGGCCCTGAAATCAGTCGTCCCCCACCCCGCCCCCCGTAGAACAGTGCGGTTTATGCTTCCTCCATAAAATTTTCTTAAATCTTCGCCCAGAGATTGCCAATCTGTTTCAGAATTCAACAAATGCTGTATCTGGCTTAACAAAGAATCGTTGCCTTAGTTATGTCAGGATCATTATGTCCGAACGAAAGGATGACGTGCGGCAGGAGCAGAGCCCCTGGCCAGGCTAGCGACCCTCCGCACACCAGGGGACAAGGGGCCCCGGGGCTTGGCAGCGAGTCCTGCCACTCTAACGTACAAGGATGCTTTTATTTTAAGTAGATTCAGACTTTTATATGAATAAAATATACATTTCTATGTAATATGCCAATATGATAATTTTTGGAAAACCAAGTTGATACATAATGCATTTTTATGTTTCTCCACTAACAAAGTGACTCGCAGCTGTGAAAGATGCTTTAAAAATCAGATTCCATTTTTGTGGGAGAGGAAGAGGGAATTAAATTTTTTGAAAATATATTTGCAATCTCCAGAAAGGCCACATCTCGTGCCTTGAACCAGGGCCTTGGAGAGCAGAGGGAGGATCAGAACGTGTCCAAGGAGCAGACACCATTCACCTCTGCCCGGTTGGTCCTGGTCAGCACCTGTTAGACCCCCGTGGGGTCAACACGGACTCTCAAGGGAACAATGTCTTTTTCTGTGGAAGGAAAACAATCTCTCTCCCTTAGACGAGAGAAAAGGTGGGGGGGGATATGGTCTTGGGTTCTCTCTGAAGGAGGCTCCTGCGCCCGGCCAAGAACAGACGATGCCTATCCTCCTCCCTGCACAGTAATCACGTCCTCCAAGAAAGCCTGGGAACCCTGACATCACACACGGGCCCTCTCATCCCCCGTCATGCTTATCAGAGGACGGGGCCCATCTTCGGCTTAAAAACTATGGCCGGCACACGCCGGTGTGACAAGGAGCACGGATGGGCCCTGAGCTGTAGGAAAACGCTCCGACTGGAGGGATCGCTGTGAACAGGTGTTAGAGCAAACAAAATGCAGAATCACATACACGGTGATTCCATCTGTGTTTTTAAAGTCAGATACATATGTGACCTGTACGTGCGTGTACGTGAGCACGTGTGTCCTTATACCAACGCTAGTCCGCCCGGGCTCCTCCAGGCTGAGGAAACTGTCAAAGAGCCGCTTTTACTGCACACACATGTATATTTACTTCTCTTTATAAGACGATATTGTCCTTGCACTTCGTTTAATTAATGCAATAAAATCTCAAGCCTTGCTGGTCCAAATGCGGCAGAGTCTTGGTTGTCGCGGAAGGACGACCAAAGGAAGCAAGGTTTTTACAGAAAGGAACCAGGGCCTGGAGAAGCACAGCGGGCGTGGTGAGCAGCCTGCCAAGGACAGGTGAGTCCCGAAAAGCCGAGGGTCGAAGTCGACCACAAGCGGGACGTGAGTCAGCGGGTGGAAAGAACAGAGTGGGGGCACGAGCTTCTGCGAGGAGCAGAAGGCGGACTCCGGAGCCCACTGTCCAGATTCGAATCCGGGTCCACGCGGCCTTGGCCCCGGATGGAGCGTCTCGGCGCCTCCGTCCACCTGTGCCATGAACCGGGAATGGTCACAGTGCGGATTTCACGGATGAGCACGCTGATGTAATAAGCACCACTTAACTGCTGGGACCGTTACCAGGAGAGAAAGAGTGCAGGTAGCAAGTGCGAGAGGTATTCTTAGCTCCCGGCAAAGTAGGTTATGGTATAAAAATACCGCTCAATAGTAACTACAGGAGCGTCACCTTCATGTGCATCCTGCCGCAGCCACGCGGGTGTGACTTTTTCCCTAAACACCCTCCACTAAGGATGGGACTCCAGCTCTAGGGGCCAGTTTGCTCACCCCTCCCTCGAATGTGCAGCCCCGGGCGCCGTGGGCAGGCCTGGTGCCTAAGGGGCCTGCACCCCACCCGCAGGCTAGTGGGGGGCTGCCCGCGTGTTGGAGGGGCTGAGGGCTCTGGCCAGCCAAAAGCGGGGCGAGGGAGGGGTGGGCCCCAGGGGGGGTGTCTGGGGGTGCAGCCGGGGCAGAAGGCAGCACTGGCATAAGGCTCTGGGGCGGGAAGCGCTCGCTGGAGGGGAGGCGAGAGAGCAAACAGCTCACTCCTCCTCCACCAGCCCTCTCTTCCTTTCCTGGCAAGTGGCTTCGCAGCTCAGGAGACTCAACCATCAATTTGCTCTGAATATCCTGTTTATCTATTAACTCCCTAGCAGGTCACTCACTGGCTGAGACAAAGGCCCATCGCCAGCGAGGGCTCACGCCCCAGGACAGGGCCTCCTGTCGTCTGACCGGCGGGCTGCAGTCAAGGACACGCCAAGGTCAGCTCTGGGCCTGGCAAAGTTCAGGGGGAGCTGGGAGGGGTGGGGTGCCCTGGACTGGAGGCCGGCCCTCCTCGCTGCTGGGACACACAGCCCATCCTCCCTGAGCCGTGGTTCTGGGTCTGTAAAATGGGGCAGGAGGGCGGCTTCCTGGTCAACTCGAATCAAGTGACATGCACTTTAGAGGTGGTTACAGCGGGGCCACCTTACCCCGGGGAGAGCGTTCAGTACCCCTGAAACCCGAACCTCGTGGGAGTTACTTTCTTCCGTAGAGATAACCCACATTTTAAAGGAGATGACCCCCAAGGTGGAAGATTCGGGAGCCCGAACGCAAAGACCTCTCCCTACCCAACCAACTGTCCAGCAGCTGAGATCTGCCAGTGCTGATGCACACGGACACAGGGACCCCCACCTGCAGCCCCACCGCCCGGGGACCAAGCCTGCAGAAGCTGTTGCGCCTGTGCACCAGCGAGCTCGCAGTGGGCCTGGGGAACGCAGCACCGGGAGCAACGTAGGCCTCCATCTAGAGGCTACCACGGGCCTCAGGCCAGCAGCCACTGCGGTCGGGTGCGCTGGGCACGGAGCTGAGTGAAAACACGGATCAGAACGGTTCTGGAAAGTTACAACAAGTCACACCACAGAACCCTACACGTTCGATTCGGGTGCTCCTATCTGTGTGTAAATGAAGCAAAAACTCTGGAAGGATCAACTGCAAATACGGGACAGTGGTTGCAGGACAAAGCTTACTGAGCGCTTTTTCCAGCTTTGCTGGGATGTAATCGACACACAACTTTGAGTACGAGGTGTACAGCGTGATTGATAGGTGTGTGAGCATCATGGGACGACGCCCATCACGGTTAACACGTCTGCCGCCTCACGGAGTCACTGCCGCGTGCGTGCGCGCGCGTGCAGCGTCTGTGTGCAATGTGTGCATGCGCGCGCGTGCAGCGTCTGTGTGCAATGTGTGCACGCGCACGTGTGCGTCTGTGCGTGCAATGTGTGTGTGCAATGTGTGCGTGTGCGTGCGTGCAGCGTCTGTGCGTGCAATGTGTGCGTGCGTGCAATGTGCTTGCGCGCGCGTGCATGCAGCATCTGTGCGTGCAATGTGCGCGTGCGTGTGTGCGTGCAATGTGCGTGCGTGCGTGTGTGCGTGTGCAGCGTGTGTGCGTGCGATGTGTGCGTGCGTGCAATGTGCACGTGCGTCTGTGCGTGCAATGTGTGTGCGTGCGTGCAATGTGTGCATACGTGCGCGTGCGTGCAGCGTCTGTGCGTGCAATGTGTGCACGCGTGTGCGCGCACATCGTTAGAATTTTTAAGACCCACTCTCTCAGCAAATTCCAGGTACACGACGTGGTACCACTCCCCAGGATCACCAAGCTGGACGTCAGGGCTCCAGAACTTACTCGGAATTACTTAACACTTACTTGTCATAAAAAAAAAAAAAAAGAACTTAAAGCCAAAGGACAAAAAAGTAAAAGTTTTCAGTTCTTGGTAGGAGAGATACAAGTGTTCTTTTGTTACTCCCGGAATTTTTCTCAATTTTTAAAATCTATCCGCCATAAAAACGATGAAAACCGCATGGCTGCCCAGTCGACGCTGTGCCAAGCGCTTCGCTCCCTTGCTGGGTGCCTGTCTGGGGACCTCCAGCTCCAGGTGGCTCTTGACCCAGGTCGTGGGCCTCCTGGCGGGCGTTCACCAGCCCTGGCCTGGCGACCCTGCCCCGCTAGACCAGGAAGGGCAGAGCCCCAGAGAACAGCCCCCTTGGCCCCCGGATCCTGCTCCCCGGGGCCCCCAGGGAAGGATTCTGAGCAGGGCAGGGAGGGGAGAGGGGGTGGCCACGTCTCACAGGCAGCTGTGGGCCCGTGGCCCGGCCCTTCCCGGGCACAGAGCTCCGCGTCCTCTGACTGGTGCCAGGGGCTGCAGCTTTAAATAAACTTGGACTCATGCACCTGGGGCCAGGGCAGCAACACCCACTGCCTCGGGCAGGCGCTGTCAACAAGCCGCAAGCGGGCATCATGGCCACCTGGACCCCAGCCCTGGGCGGAGGGGCGGGCCTTCTGCTCCCTGCCCCGCCGCGGCTCCCCCTGCACTTGCTCGGCCTCTCCTACCCGGGATGCCCCAGCAGGGCTGCGACAGGCCCCCAGGGCCCTCCCTGGGCCCGCTGCCTGAGGGGCTCCACAAGGGAATGCTGGGCTTGCCGAAAGCCTCCTGGTCCCAGAGGCGGGGCCCCAGGTCCTGGGGCGTGTTCCCTTCCCCTGCCAGGCCCCTGCCCACCCCGACGGCTAGGGCGCCTCACCCACTCACCCTCGGGGCCCGGCCTCACCGCCCGCGGGCAGCCACGTGGCTCCCTTCTCGAAGCTGCTCCGGCTCCTGCTGCTGGGGAGGAGCCTGGCCTCCACGCGAGGTCCCCTCCCGGCCCCTCGCCAGGGCAGTCGAGACCTCCACTCCCCGGCGTGGGTGTGGGTGGCAGTGGCCAGGCTTAACAGCGGCTGCTGGAACCGGACGGAGGCCTGCAGTTGGGTGGGCCACCCTGTGCCGTGTGGGACCCACAGAAGCTCGCAGAAAAGTGTAGGGGAGTCAGCAGAAGCAGTGTCAGCTTGAGAGAAGTGGTGCCTGGTTTAGGGTCTGCGTGCTCCTGGGCAAGCAGAAAAACGGCAAGAAGGTCCCCTAGAAAGGGTGACCTCCTCCCACAGCCACCCTCTGCCTGGGAGAACCGCTTGCCTCCGTCTGGGGACCCCCAGCCCACTGCCCCTTCTAGCTTCTTCCCAGCTGTATTCAGGGCCTCAGGGCTGCGCACAGTGGGGGTGCCGGACCCTCCCAACCATCTGCTCGGCTCTGCAGGCCCGCCAGCCTCGGGGCCAGGCCCCCAGACAGCACCCACCGGATGTAAGGGAGTCTCTGGGCCTGCAGGGCACGGCCTTGCCCCCGACCCCAGGCCAGGGCGTTCCTCCATTCGGCCCAGCTCCCCAGCCCTCAGGCCTGACCGCATCCTCCCCCACATCCAGGGAGAACTGGGGAATCTGCAAAGCCCCTCACTCTGCCCAGACCAGTACCCACCATTACCAACCATCTTCAGCCCTCACCAACACAAGCTCTATCACAAACGCTTTTCAGAAAAGGAAAAATAAGGCTCGGCCGCTGGATGTGTAAAAGGAATCTTCGCCAGCGCCCCCACCACGCGGGAGGGCTGGAGGAGGATGGAGGACGACGGGGCTCTGGCCGCGCCAGGCTGGAGCCCGAGGACTCAGGAGTTCTGGAGCCCGACTGAGGGAGGCCAGGTGCAGCCGCCCCGATTCAGCCCGGGCCAGAGGGCAGCCCCTGACGGACTCGAAGTCTAGGCGCCCCACACCGCGCGCGCTGCACGCCAGACCCCACGAGCCACCTGTTCCCCAGGGTGAGGCCCTACCTGAACAGAGCCTTCAAAGCTCCTCCCCATTTTACCCCCCCTCCCCCCTCCCCACAGGCGCGTCAATAACTCTCCGAAATCCACCCCCCATCGCCCCCACCCCACCCCCGCCGACTTCGACGACCCTGAAATGAAGAGCCCATCCGGCTCCCCACCTCAGCCCCTCATCTCCACCCCAGGGACCTGCCAAGCTTGCTGACCTCAGCCCTCAGCTCTCCTGACTCGGGTTTCCAGAAGAATCTGGGGGAAAATCCTCCAAAACCCTGATTCCACGGGGGACCCGCAGCAGAGGCTGTTCCCACGCGGCCAGGATAGCAGCGGGCACCCCCCGCGCGGATGGAGCCACGCGGAGGAGCGGCGCTGAGCAGGTCCCGCCGCCCCCGCGCCCGGCCGCCGGCGTGGGGGTGGGGACAGCGCGGCCCGCGCCAGGAGCGACCCTCAGGCCAGAGCCGCCCCCTCCCCCGCGCTCTAGGCCCCGCGGCCGCCCCCGCGCGCCGCTCCTCTCTGACCTCCCGCCGCCAAATGCGTCACGTCTGCCCGGCGCTCCGGGGACACCTGCTGCCGCCCCCGCGGCGCCGAGCCCCGCGCCCCGAGTCCCGGCCTCTGGCCCGGCGGCCGCGCTGAACAGGGCCCGGCAGAGCTGCGCGCGCCGAGGTCCGGCAGCCTGGCCCAGGGCCCGGGGGTCGGGGCCGCGCGGGGCCGTGCGCTTCGGGCCCCGAGCCGGGAGGAGCCGGGGGCGCGCGGGGCCGCAGTGCGCCCGGAGCCAGCGGCGCGGAGGGTCCTGGTCTCCGGGGTCCCGGCCCTCGGCGCGCGGCGCCCTCCCGGGTCCCCGCCCGGCCCGCACGCGCCGCGGCTCTTACTTGCCAATATCCTCGTAGAGCTGGTACTCGTCGGTGAAGCGGGTGCAGGTCACCGTGGTGGCCATGGCGGCGACAGACGGGCTCGGCGTGCGCTCTGCTGCGCTCGGGCGGCGGCGACTCCGGCTCCCGCTCGCGGGCACGGCGGCGACACGGGCGCGGGCGCGGGCGACACCTCGGCTCGCGGCGCCGGGCGGGGGCCGGGCTGGGCTGCGCCGGGCGGCGAGCGCACGCGAGATCTGCGCGCTCCGGCCCCGCCAGGAGCGCGCCGCACACCTACGCGCGGGGAACGCGGGCGCGGCTGTCGCCGCCGCCGCCGCGCCCGCCGCCCCTGCACGCGCCCTGCACGCGCCCCACACCCGCGCAGCTCCCGCGCCCTGCACACGCACCCGCACGGCTCCCGCACCCCTACCTTGCCCCCGCACATGCACACGCACCCGCACCCTGCACCAACACACACACTGGGCACATCACCTGCCCCACTCCCGCACCCGCGCCCGCACACGTGCCCTGCACCCAGGTCCTCGCCCTGCACACGCTGCGCCCCGACCTGCGCAGGTGCCTGCGCGCGCACGCACACGCACACAAACACAAACACCACAAGCCACCTAAGTCAATTTCTCTGTTCCCTGCTGGAGACCCCCTTGAACACACACAGGGGACTGCACACAATGAGCCCCGATCCCCCTCTCTTCCCTGAGTGTCCACCTCGCGACCACCGGAGGAGGGGACTCAGGCGCCCATGGGTGGATGGGGCACGTGTGTCACCCTCCACAGGACTCATTCCTCACACCCCCAGGAGGAGATGCTGCCGCCACCCTCCTGTCCTGTCTCCAGCTCTCCACACACCGCACAGCCTTGTCCCCCCCAAGCCCCCCCACCCCCGGCAGAGCTGCCCGGGGGCCTTCCAGACCAGGCATACACACTGGGGACAGCGGGTAGGAGGACGAGAGGGTGGGGGCTGCCTGCTCGCCGTGATTCCAGGGCCCTCTCGCTGGATCCCTGGAGATGGGCCGCTGGGGTGTCCCAGTGGAGGAGGGAAGGCAGAGGGCCCTTGAGTCAGGGGAATAGGGCCGCTTGGGCAGTAAGTCAGGAGTCGTGAGAGTGCACTGCCCTGTGCCCAGTTAGGGGCACACATGCTCCCCTCCCAGGCCTAGTCCACCTGCCTGGCCCTGCTCTGGCCTAGAAGAGGGTCCTTCCTGAAAGTGACCCTGGAACAGAGGAGGCGGAGAGAGCAGGAGGGAGGGGCAAGAGAGGCTGGACTGACCCCATTTCCGACAAAAGAGCCTTCCCCTAGGGCCACACCCAGGCTGCTGTCTAGAACGGGGACTTCAGAGCCAGCAGAGGACTCCCACACTCTTCTGAGGGGACAGAGCCGGGGTCTGTGCTGGGCAGGCCCTGAGCACAGAAGTTTCCAGCAGCCAGCTCTCGATCTAGGTCGTGCCGCCGCCCTGATCTGAGCTACTTGCTGTACTGAGAGCTCCCCAGGCATAGGGTGCGGGCCTGTCCTGCGCATCTCGCTCACCTGGGTCTGGGGCTCACCCCAGAAACCACAGTAAGCGCTTCCTGAGTAAAAGATCAGATGAAGGGACTCTGGGGTGGGGCAGCCAGGGCCTCCCCAACCTGGGGGCCTGGGGCACGCGGCTGTCAGACAGAGGAGCAGACCTGGTGGTAACCAGTCCTCGTTCTGGGTGGTTTTGCAGAACCGACGGGCACCGGGAGGTGGCCAGAGGCTGAGGACTACTCTGGCTTGGAGCAGGGGGCACCCGGGGGAAGGAGGGCCTGACCTTGACCTCAGCGGTGCCAGGCCAGAGGGGAGACCACTTTCATGCCTCAAGCCAGGACCCGGGCACCTCCTAATGGGCAGATGTCCACCTCTCTTGGGAAGGCAGGCGCTGTGGGTGTCCAACCTCGCCCGCATGCCCGGAGAAGGAGACAGTCCCTCGCAATAGAATACAATTAGCAAAACAAACAAAACAGAATTGCACCCCTCGGCAATTCGGCCTCTCCCCTGGCTGCCGCTAGACCCTTTGTGCTGCCGAGGTCACACACACTCCTGCTAGCACGAGTCCAGGCCAGGGTGAAGTGATATCAAAATCATGGTGACAGCTGACACTGATTTGCTTATGTGCATTTTACACGTACTCTCTCATTTAATTCTCAACCCCACAAGGCATATACCATATTGTCCCCATTTCTCTAGATGGGACAGCGGGGAGACAAAGGTGAAGTCACACAGCCAAGAAGTGGCTGGGACTCAAACCCCCCCTGCCCAGAGACCCTCCCTTGTCTTGTTTATTTTCACACACATGCACGCATGCACACACAGAATACACACTCACATGCACACACGCACACGTCCTGCAGCCCCGGGCAAGGACACAGCAGCATTCTGGGTGGTCTGCGTTAAAGTCCCTCTTTTCTCTGGTTGGGGAGGCTGCCCGAGACCCAAGTTTCCCCAAGAAGTCAGGATCACTAAAGGGGTGTGGTTTAAGGCCCCTGTTCTACTCCTGTCAGGAACTGGGGTTCCCCCAAGTAGCCCCTCATCTGGGCTGGAATGTTCAAGGAGTGATGTGGAAGGATGCAGAGGAAGGCAGGAAGGGCAGGCTGATCAGGGCACCACAGGGGGGAATGGTTGAGCTACTGAAGGGACCCAGACGACCCCTTCCTACAGAGCCCAACCCTCCACCCCACTCGCAGAACTACCTACTCTCCGCCTCCAGACTCAGAGAGCTCCTCCCCAGCAGAGTAGAAAGCTGGAAGGGAGAAGAGCTGCCAGCCATGACTCCTTCTGGAGTCCCAGGCCCCAGAAGCCCTGTCATCTGGCTCCGTCCCCCCAGCCCTCCTTCAGGAAGGGCCCTCTTCCACCCGCACCCCCTCATCATCTCTGCCTCCCACCTTATCCTCTCTAGCTGGTTTCATCGGCGAGGAGGGCTCTCCCTCCCAGGTGGCAGCTGGGGCGGGTGTGGGGAATATCAGTTCTGGGAGGTTATTGTTAGGACAGTCACCATGGCAACAAGCATCACATCTGCAGAGCCAAAAGTGCTGCACGTGGGGCTCATTTTCCCAAGGAAAGACACAGCCTTCCCTGTCCCCCTCACCTCCAGGAACCGATGTCACTGCCACCACCTCTCCCAGGCCCGGCCATCTGCCTGGAAGAGCAGGCTGTGGTTTCC
>NC_138380.1:93136015-93191933 GCF_054177405.1 Leptonychotes weddellii | reverse complement strand
TGGTGATGGTGATGATGATGGTGATGAAGGTGATGATGATGGTGGTGATGATGATGATGGTGATGGTGATGATGGCGATGGTGGTGATGATGATGATGGGGATGATGATGATGATGATGGTGGTGATGGTGATAGTGATGATGGTGATGGGGATGATGGCGATGATAGTGACGATGGTGATGATGGTGATGGTGATGATGGTGGTGATGGTGATGGTGATGAAGGTGATGATGGTGATGATGATGATGGTGATGGTGATGATGGTGATGATGGTGATGATGATGATGGTGATGGTGATGATGATGGTGATGAAGGTGATGATGATGGTGGTGATGATGATGATGATGATGGTGGTGATGGTGATAGTGATGATGGTGATGGGGATGATGGCGATGATAGTGACGATGGTGATGATGTCGATGGTGGTGATGGTGATGATGGGGATGATGAAGACCATAGCTACAATTTACAATGCACCTGCTACATGCTGGAAACTTCTAAAGTTTCAACACCCACCACTTCATATAAACCTCATAGCAAGATACACTTATCATTTAACCTCCTTTTACAAGTGAGGAAACTGAGGCACAAAAGGACTCTGTAACAGGGCTCAGGTGACACAGCCGGTCTGTGGCAAGACCAGTATTGCCATTCAGATCCCCATGACTTTATAGCTGGTGCTTTAACCACTGTGCTCTGCTCATGGGTGACCACTGGTCTTGTTGGTGGCCACCATGTGCCAACTCCGTGCCCGGCTCTGCCCAGGCACTGGGTCACACCAGGGAATGAGGTGGACAAGGTTGCTGCCTTTGCAGGGCTTACGCCCAAGACCAACAAGACGCAAATCAGAAACCACTGAGTAGTCATATGTAGATTTAAAACAAAGTGGTTTGCTAGATTCTGACAG
Source organism: Leptonychotes weddellii (assembly GCF_054177405.1). Lineage (NCBI taxonomy): Eukaryota > Metazoa > Chordata > Mammalia > Carnivora > Phocidae > Leptonychotes > Leptonychotes weddellii. Next base: position 93,191,026 of record NC_138380.1, on the reverse strand, counting down.
GGTGGCAACTTCAGAGCGCGTGCTCAGGGCCGGGGGGTGGACCTCTCTGAGGAGGTGACATTTCAGCTCAGATCTGAGTGACAGAGAAGGGGTGAGGGCAAAGGGCATTGCAGGCAGAAGCAGCAGCTGAGCAAAGGCCCTGTGGCTGGAACCAGGAATGAAGAAGGTGAAGAAGAGGGGGCTGCAAAGGTACCCCACACCCTGGCGTTTGTCCGTCTGCATCTTCTGCTCAGCACCTGAGTCCTGCAAGGGGGTGTGAGCCATCTGAGCGACTGACAAGCAAAGAAACAAAGTTCTAGCCAGTAAGCCGGCAGGACATGGGCGATTTCCTTGGGCCTGCACAAAGTTCTGCCCAAGACCTGGAGAACAGAGCCTCCAGATCTCCTCCTGTCTCACAAGGCATCCGAGCACAAGGTGGGTGGCACTGTGTGTCGGGAAGATGCCCACTCTCTGGGCAGAGGGCGTCACTCCCCAAACTCCTACTGAGTCCACTCCTAGGCCAGGCGGTGGCCCTGCTCCTGCTGGCTTCCTGGCACCCCTCTCAGGGCTCTGGCTGGCCCCCAGCAAGGGGCCCTTCCTGTCGAATTTCGTCCTAGTTGGTGTCCCTGCCAGCCTCCTAGAAATGCCTCAGGCCCTGGGCCCCAGAAGGCCAGGGATCGTCCCAGCCCAGTTCCCCGACCCGGTGTCCAGCTTGCACAGGTATCCCCAACAAGCGGGGCCACTCAGGCCAGCAGAGACGGGCAGCATAGCAGGGGTGTCCCCAGTGGCCAGGAGGGGCCAGGGACGCACCCCCAGCTGCTGTTTCCCTCACCATGAACACCAGGGACTTGTCGTGGGAACTGCCTCCAGGCATGAGTCAGGCACCCCCCGCACCGTGCCCACCTGCTCACCATCCACCCTCAAGCTTTGTGGGCTTGGGCTGCAGGCCTGGGGTTCCCTGTGCGGATCGGCCTGGGGCTTTTATGAGACCGACAGAGGTGGCACCCCTGGGCACAGCTGGCTGGGCTCTGACCCTGACCCCAGTTAGGAGACTCTGCATTGTCAGGATTTACCAATGTGGACAGATGCAACACACGATAAAGAAAACGTGCATCAATATGGGACAGCCTCTCTGGAGAACCATTTGCTAGTTTCTTCTAAAACTAAACGAATACCTTCCCCGCGACCCACTAATTCCTCTCTTAGGTATTTACCCAAAAGAAGTAAAAACATAAATCTAAAAAAAAAAAAGAAAGAAAGAAATTTGTACAAAAATGTGATAGAGCTCTGTTCAGAGTAGCTACAACCAGAAGTGAGGTAAGCGCCCATAAACAGGTGCGTGGCTCAACAAATCGGTGTACGTACGTGAGAAAGAAGGACTCCTGGCTCACACAGCGGCACGTGAGTCTTCGGAAGGAGCCAGACACAAACACCACACTGCAGTATCGCGTTCCACGTAATTCCGGGATAAGCGGAGGCTGCCGAAATCGGCACAGTGGCTGTGCCCACAAGGGGCTCAGGCTGTGCTGGGATGGACTCGGAGCGCCCAGGGGAAGCTCCTGGGATGGGAGAAATGCACTGTGTTTTCGAGGTGGATACGTTTGTCAAAAGCCCAGCACGCCGCCGGGGGACAGCGGGTGCGTTTGTGTGTAGGTGTATTTCCAGGCCAGTTGCATCGGTGCTGGGGTCCCCTGCGGAGGAGACCCCTCCCCACAGTCTCGCGGAGGAGGCTCCGCGCTTGGCCCGGCATTACGAGACAAAGGACATCTCACAAAATCCTACAAAAGCAGGCATTAGTGTCAGTCGTGCACTGAAATAAAAAATAAATAACCAAAGGAAGCCAAATAAATACACCCCACAGGAAATTTGAATTTCAAACTTTGGAAACTATCAAAGTGTAACTTAGGAACGGGCCCAAGCGAGACCACCAGGCGCCATGCATGATGGGGACGCAGCCGCGCCCCGCTCAGGGCGACTTACTAGCAAACAAGCAAGACTGAAAATAAACCAAGGTTTACAGCTGAAGAAACTGGGAAAATATAACAAAATAACCCCAAGGGTAAAGGGAGGAGTTTCATAAAACCAAACAGAAATTAGTGAAATGAAAAACAACCAATAGCACAGCTAACTGGTAAGACCAAAAGCTAGATCTTTGGGGGAAAAATTTTTCTTTTAAGATTTTCTCTTTTTAACTCATCTCTACCCCCAACGTGGGGCTTGAACTTACGGCCCCGAGGTCAAGAGTCGCGCGTTCCTCCGAGTGAACCGGCCAGGAGCCCCTGAAAAAATTTTTTTAAACAGTAAAATAGACAGATCTTGGACAAGTCTGGTTAGTAACAAAAATAAGCCCCCAAAGTAGGTATGAAAAGGGGGGCAAAAGCAAAACAAAGAGATGAAGGTTATAAAACTACAGTATGCACAGCATTTTGCCAATAAGTGGGGGAAAAAACATAGTTGAAATGGAAATTTTTCTAGGAAAATACAAATACTCATATTGACTCAAAAAAAGTAAAATGCCGTAGAAGAATGTAGAAGCCGTGACGTTTGCACAACAAGAATGTCTTCACTTATATTTGTAAGGAGTGCAGAGCGTGGTTGAGGGAGGTGAGCACGGACAGCCCACAGGTGTGAGGAGGGAGCCCGGCCTCTGCCCAGGTGTGCCGTGACCTTCTCCTGAACATGGACGAGTGCAACGTCAGCAGACCCTGGGTGCTTCTCCTTCACTGTTGATTCAGGGTCACGTATGCCCATGAACCTGGAAGAGCCTGCACTCCTGGCCCCCCACCTCGGTCCAGCACCACGAGGGGCCCGCACAGCGCGGGAGGGAAGGGCCAGGGAGCTGCGCTTGCTCGCTGAGTCCTAGGCACCCGGGCGGGTGTGGGGGGGTGCTCAGTTATTCAGGGTTTCAGAGGAAAGAAGGATTTGTAATAAAGACATGAACAGAGGTGCTATTTATAACCAGGAAAACTGGAAACAACCCAAATCGCCCCCACAGGGACTGGCCTGGCAGATCCACAGATGGGGGGCGGGGGGGAGGAGATTCTGGCCACGTGACGCGTGGGGAGGGGGAGCTCAGTGGCGACAGGAGCCTCGTGCGTGGGGGGAGCCGAATATGATGCAGTTTGCACACAGCGACCGTAATTACGGGACACTGCAGCCTCACGCTGTCCTACAGGTGTCAGGCCAAGGCCGAGCCGAAAGCAGCCTGGGCAGCTCCGGGGCGGCCCTCAGCCCGCAGGGACCCTGTCACCTCCCCGCTTGGCAGAGGCGGACACGGGGCTCTGAGAGGCCGGCAGTGTGCCCCGGGCAGCCCCAGCCCTCGCGGGCGGTTTGTGCAGCAAGCCACCGGCAAGGTCCGCAAACGACGGAAACAGACATTAAGATCCTGGGCCTTGGCTCAGGGAGGCAACGCCCGCCTCTGAGCTCCCCGCCGCCTCCCCGGCAACGGGGGTGGTGGGTGTCCAGCAGCAGGAGAGGAGGTAAGACTCGAGGCTCCCCTGGAGAGGCTCCCCTGCCCCGCCACATCCTGCTGGAACTGCCCCTGCTCTGAGGGGCACCCCAGGCTCAGGGTTCCTGCCCTGACGGTCTTCACTCAGGGACTCCAGGCTTCCGGACACGCGTCCATCCAGGGGTCCTGAGGGCAGTGGCGGAGGAGGGCCTGGCAGGTGGCCCCAGCCAAGGGGTCTCGGCCTCTGTGGGCTGCTGCCTGCAGTTGGCCTCCCCGGGCTCAGCGGAAGCTTCCTCCCGTCCCAGTCCCCAGGCCCTGCCCCAGCCACCCCACCAAGCCAGCTGCCGTCACAGCACCACAGCTCCTGGGCCTGGCGGGCAGGGGCAGCCCGTTGCCCCCACGGTCAGGCCTCTATCAGAGTGTCTGTAGCCAGGGCTCTCTGCCCAGCCGCTGACCTCTGCGGGGACCCAGGGTCTCCTGAACGCTCCCCGCCTCCCCGAGGGAAACCGGCAGGCAGGGACCACAGCCTGGAAACCGCCCATCTCACCTCCTTCACGGTGTTGCGGTTAAGACTACTAACAGGGGGGCCTAGAAGGATCCATCTGGAAGCGTGCTTCGGAATCAAGGCTTGGGGGCCGTGCCGCTCAGCAGTGAGTGTGGGGTCCTGCTTTGGGCAGCGGGGTGGTGAGAGAGCAGTGAAGATGGGAACCGAAGGGACACACAGGACCGTGGACGTGGGGTCAGGAGCCACAGTGCTGGGAGCCACCAGCAGGAGAGAGAAGAGGGGGGCGCCGGGGAAGCTGGCGTGGAGGGGAGGCCGCAGGAAGGGGCGGACAGAGTACGAGGGGGCCAGGACGGACGCGCACGGGGAGCCCAGGCGGAGGCGTCTCTGGGCCGTGGGGCCAGGGCGCGTAGGGGCAGTGGGTGGATACGGAGCAATTTCCTCTCCGGCACGAAGTGGACGCGTGACTTCCGTTTACAGACATTACGGATTCGCTGGTACCAGACCGGCCCTCTGGTGGGAGGGAACCATCACCCCGGCAGAATGCAGGAGACACCTGCTTTCAGGCGTGAACGCCAGACAGTGCCAGACTGGGGGCCCCAGGGGGGGCCACTTACAAACGCTGTCGCCTGGAGGCAATCCGTGGCGGGGGAGTGGGGGGCTCGCAGCACCGGAGGGCATAGGTCATGTGGACCGTGGACCGGACAAGGACCGGACGAGGGGCCGTGGCAGCAGTGGGGATGTGAGGGGCAGGACATCGGGGAAAGGGTAGCTGTGGGCGGGGTCCCCAGACCCCCCCTGGGGACCCGTGAGTCCTCGGCTGCCCATACACGGGGCAGATCTGGGTTGCACCAAATTACAGGGCCCGGGAAGCACCTCAGATTTTCCGGGATCTGCGATAACAAAGCACAAAGCCAAATCCAAGGTCAGCAGCCAGGACTGAACTACCTACAAAAGCAAGCGTCAACATTCTTCAGAGGAAGTTAACAGAATCTTGAGCTTCACGTTTCAGCCACCAGGTCCATCCACTATTCAATTAAAAAAAAAAATCATTTAGGAATACAAAGAAACAGGAAGATGAGAGCCCCAGGCAAGAAAAAAGTCGTCTACAGAAACTGAGACACTAACCCAAGATGATCCAGATGCTCGACTTTGCTGACTTTAAGGCCGTTGTTACAAATCTATTTGAAGAATTAGAGAAGCTGCAGTCTTAGTGAACGGGTGGGAAATCTCACCTCCCACACAGATCAGTGGGAATGATGTAACCTGCAGATGAATGAGCACACGGGCTGACCTTGAAAAACAAGGTCACCCGGTTCCATGCTAGGGTCCCTGGAGTCTCCAGACAAAGTGTGAAATTGAGGCAGAATACATATTTGAAGACACGATGTCTAGGAAACTTCCCAAATTTAATGGAAAACATGCATTTACATAGCCAATAACCTCCACAAGCCCCAGTGAGGATAAATATAAAAAGAACAACAGTCACAGAAAGTTCCAAAAGCCAGAGAAGATCCTGGAGGCCGCCAGAGAGAACAGACGCATCACTCCCAGGGGATCCGTAGGAATCAGAACTGACTTCTCACCAGAGGCCACTGAAGCCAGATGGTGACAACAGGGCATCCTCCCAGTGCCCCCCAAGTTCTCATCCAGTAAAAATGTCCCTAAAAAGCAAGGTTGACATAAAGGAGGCTAAGAGAAGGTGCTGAGCAGCAGTGCAGTCCAGGCCGTGGACGGCCCTGGCTCGAGGTGCATCTGCAGGAAGGAACTTCGCTGGGAGCAGGACAGACGGACATCACCACCACTGATGAGGAAACACGGGGGACGTGAAACAGGACTCCTCCGCTAGGCAGCTGACCTCTGCCCTTCAAAGCCCATGAGGCCCGTGAGGCCGGGATAGCTGCTGACTCACAGGACAGCCACGTGCAGCGCGGGGTCCTGGGCTGAAAGCTGAGCTGGTCAAGGTCACAGTGAAGGCACCATTGATCCTGGCGTGGGGTCTGCAGAGTCAATGGTGATAGCGGAGCCAGATTCGTTCCCAATTTTGACAGTTGTACTGTGTTTATTTATTTTATTTTATTTATTTGACAGAGAGAGACACAGCGAGAGAGGGAACACAAGCAGGGGGAGCGGGAGAGGGAGAAGCAGGCTTCCCGCGGAGCAGGGAGCCCGATGCGGGGCTCGATCCCAGGACGCTGGGATCATGACCTGAGCCGAAGGCAGACGCTTGACGACTGAGCCACCCAGGCGCCCCTGTTTATTTATTTTTAAGATTTATTTATTTATTTGACAGAGAGACATAACAAGAGAGGGAACACAAGCAGGGGGAGTGGGAGAGGGAGAAGCAGGCTTCCCGCGGAGCAGGGAGCCCGATGCGGGGCTCGATCCCAGGACCCTGGGATCATGACCCGAGCTGAAGGCAGACGCCCAATGACTAGCCACCCAGGCGCCCCAGTTGTACTGTGTTTATAAGGGAGAGGATCCTTGTCCCATATGAGGGCATGAGGGAATAAGGGGTGTCATGCCCACAGCTCATTGTCAGACGAGTCAGAGAAATGCTCACCCACAGAGAGAAGGACTTACAGGGCAAATGTGGGGAGATGTTAACAATTGGGGGGTGTGGGGCAAAAGCATATGGGAGCTCGTCTGCATTTGCAACTTTCCTATACATTTGAGATTATTTCAAAAGAAGGCATTTTACAAAGCAGCAGCTTCCTTGGGGCAAGAAGGAAGAAGAGAAAGCAACAGAATGGATCAGGGGCCACAGAAGGGTATTTTTGCTGAGGTCTAACATCTGCACAGACGAGTGCACAAGTCACTGACCCTCCGCCTGCTGGTCTGGTCTGGGAGAGCTGAACAATTGGAACTGCATTTTCCCTCGTGTCTGGCTTTTCCTCCTCGAAGTTATGTTCATGAGACGCAGACATGCTTCTGTGTCTAGGAGCAGCAACATTTTTGTTGGTGCAAAGTGTCTGATCGTGTGACTACATTTGTGCATCAATCGTGCTGCTGGGAACATCCTTGCTCATGTCTCGGGGAGCACACGTGTGCAAACATCTAGGCGTGAGATTTCAGGGTCGCTGGGCACGAGTGTGCTCACCTTTCATGGACCCGGCAGAAACTTCCTGAAGCGGTGGCACGGAGTTACGTTCCCACAACACAGCGTGGGTGTCCTGGCCACCCCACCGTCTGGCCCATGAGTCCTGGAGCTGCCAAGATTGGGACATTCAGCCAAGTATATGTCACATGGCGATCTTAGCTTCCATTTCCCCGAAAACTCGAGGGTGAGCATCTTCTCACGGTTTTGGACCATTCGGGCCTTTTTGTGAAGTGAAGCTGACGTCTTTCCCCATTTCTCTACTGGTTGTTTCTCTTTTTCTTAGTTTGTTTGTTTGTTTTTTTTAAAGATTTTATTTATTTATTTGACAGAGAGAGACACAGCAAGAGAGGGAACACAAGCAGGGGGAGCGGGAGAGGGAGAAGCAGGCTTCCCTCAGAGCAGGGAGCCCGATGTGGGGCTCGATCCCAGGACCCCTGAGATCATGACCTGAGCAGAAGGCAGACGCTTAATGACTGAGCCTCCCAGGGGCCCCTTAAAGACACTCTTAAGTGTTTTCCCTACTGCTTCATTGTTTGTGCCTCCTATTGACTTCTATGACCGTTACGAATGAGGTGCGTGCCCCTGTGTGCGTGCATGGATGTGTAGTAAGAGTAGGCTCAAGAATTGCTTCCCACACATGTACTCAATAATTTTGCAAAAAACACTTCTTCCCCTAATTATTAAGCAAGGGTCACCTTTGCCCACGTCTGGATTCCATTCCATTGGTCTCTTGTCTGTCCTTGACCAAGGACCGATGCCACCTTATAAATCACTGTGGCTCTGCTGTGTGATGCCTGCCGGCCCACATCCTTCAGCTGAGCTGCTCTTGTTCCTCCTTATCCTCTAATTCATCTTATCTGTTCTTGGTCCTTTGCAGTATCAGGTAGATCCTAGTATCAGCTCGTCATGTAGACACACACACACACATCAGTATTCTGGGGGAGTAGTGTGCATTAAATTAGCTCAGGTGGTAGAAAATTAAAATTATTTCCATATCGAGTCTTCCAATCCACAAGCCTGGTATATACCCTTCCATTTATTTAGGTGAACTTCAGTTTACCTCAGTAAAGTTCATAATTTCCTGTGTAGAGGTTTTGCACATCTTTGTTAGATTTACTACTAGGTATTTTACGTTTTTAAAATCATATTATAAATAATTCCTTTTAAGTTTTTTTTTTTATTAAGTAAACTCTACACCCAACATGGGGCTCGAACTCATGACCCCAGGATGAAGAGCTGCACGCTCTACCAACTGAGCCAGCCCGGCACCCCATTATTATCAATAATTCTTAACACATTTATAATTATTGCTAGTACATATAAATAAAAATTTCAAAAGACTTACATTATAGACAGCAGCCCTGCTAATTTCACATATCCTAATAAGTTGCCTAAAATTTTAGGGGATATTCCATGTACACAATAATGTCATCTGTAAGTAATGACGATTTTATTTCTTCCTTTCCAAACTTTTGGTCTTTTCCTACATTTCCTTTCACACTGGCTACATTCCCTAAAACAATGTTGAGTAGTAATGGTAAGAATCTCATCGCGAATCTCAGGGGGAACATTCCAGAATTTCATCAAGACATACACAGAAGGAGCCACGACATATGTGGCTCATGTTTTCTACCCCTTTATGGCCAACCTCTCTGCGTCCTTCTATTTAGGGTAGGCCCCTCATAGCAATGCACAGTGCGCTGTTTAGTTTTGTTCCAATACAGTCTGTCCCAGCCTTTCATTGAAAGTAATTAGTCCACTTACGTTTAATGTTGTTCCTGATATACTTGAGCTTACACCTACTGTGTGAGTGCTTGTTTTCTATTTATCTCACCCGTTTTGTATGATTTTAATCCTCTTTCCTGCCTCTTCTTGTTTTTTATTATTCCATCCCCCCAACTAGTAGCCTAATAGCTATGCCCCCCTTTGCTATTACTTCACTATCTACTGTGCACATTCTTTTACTACTCACTTAGTGGTGGATGAGAACATGCACCCTTTACTTACTCGGGTCTGCCACAAGCCGGCATGCTTTCTTTAACCTCTTCCCAGGCCCTAAAACATTCTATTGGCTGCATTTACATCCTTCTCACTTCTGTTGTTGCTACTGTCACACATTTTATTTTTACATATTTTCCACCATGGGCGGCATTACTATTGTTATAGAATCAATATTCATCTCTGTTCACCCTTTCTGTCTGTTGCTCTTTATTCCGTCCTGAATTTCCACCTCCACTTTTGAAGAATATTTTTGCTGCAGAATTCTATAGAAGTCTATGTTGTCAGGGTTTTTCCCCGGTTCTTAAAAAGTGTCATTTTATTGCCTTCTGACTATGTGTTCGTGTTGGAGAGTCTGAGCTGATTGTTACTCTTTTGAAGCTGCTTTGTAGTCCTTCTTGTCACTCTAGCTCCTTTGAGACAACTTTGTGCTTCTCCTGGTGGGGTTCATGAAAGTGCTTGAATCAGTGGACTCATGGCACTCTCTCGTTTTCAGAATTCTCAGCCATTATGTCCTCTAACATTTCTTCTGCTCCAGGAAGAAATCTTTCTTTTCTTGCTTCTTTCTGGGACCCAGAACTTTTCAGCATGTTCCACGATCTCTTACACTCTTCTCCGTATTTTCTCTCTCTCTTCCATATCTATGCCATCAGCCTTGAGACTTCCTCCAGTCCCATCTTAAAACCACTCATTGCATTCTAAATATAAATTACTGTGTTTTCAGCTCTAGAATATATGTTATTGAAATTCTTCATTTTATTATTTTCTTTAAAATATTAATAGCAGGGCGCCTAGGTGGCTCAGTCATTAAGCATCTGCCTTCGGCTCAGGTCATGATCCCAGGGTCCTGGGATCAAGCCCCGCATCGGGCTCCCTGCTCAGTGGGAAGCCTGCTTCTCCCTCTCCCACTCCCCTTGCTTGTGTTCCCTTTCTCATTGTGTCTCTGTCAAAATAAATAAAATCTTTAAAAAATATATTAATAGCAATTATTTTAAAGATTTTATTTATTTATTTTAGAGACAGAGCACAAGAGGGGGGAGTGGGAGAGGGAGAAGCAGGCTCCCCGCCGAGCAGGGAGCCCGATGCGGGACTCGATCCAGGGACTCCAGGATCATGACCTGAGCCGAAGGCAGTTGCTTAACCAACTGAGCCACCCAGGCGCCCCAATAGCAATTATTTTAAAGTCTGTCTGATAACTCCAGTATCTGTGTCATCTGAGAACTTTTTCCCTGTTTTTTTTCTTGGTGTCTAGTAATTCATAATTGAAAGGTGGACAGTGTCCATGAGAAATTACAGAGGCTTTCTCCAGAGAGGGTCCACCTCGTCCTCTGGGCACAGCTGGGTGTGGGCAGACTCCCTCAATCCAGGTACATGAGGCAGGACTGCAGTCCTGGTGTCTCAATCTGTCCATGGCTCATGCCTGTCCCTAATGTGTAGCTGTCCCCAGGTCCCAACTCAGTTCCTGAACTCCAATTTTTATCTCTTCATAAGTATGAAATCATTGAAAACATCACTCAGCTTTTCACCAGCTACCTTATTAGCTTCTTACCATGTGTATTTGATATGCAGGTGAAGGCTTTGGGGGAGAAACGCCCGAGTTTGGGGCCTCCAGCCTCTTCAGTCCTAGCCATTTCAGCACTGTAATTAAAATCATCTCTCCTCCTCCATGAACTTGCTCAAGCTCTGCTGGCTTCCTCACCTCTTGCAGGGGTAGCCCTAGGCTCAGCTTCCTACCTCTCTAAGTTAAGAATCAGTAAACACCCAGAGGGGTAGATAGTGTGCAAAATGTCCACTCACCTCTCTCCAATTCTCTTCTCTTTGGAGACTGGGGTCCTCAACTCCTGATCATCTGCAGCTGTCTGATTATCTAAACCAATTTTTTTTTTCTCATCTGGGTTTACTAGTTGTTCTCTGTGGAAACGGTAATCAGCCCAACTACTCCACCATAATTGGAAATGGAAACTCAAGGAAGGGTCATTTTATAGATAGCACAAAATTGGATGTCTGTCTAGACAGAGTAAAAATAATAAAAATGATAGGGGCGTCTGGGTGGCTCCATCAGTTGAGCATCTGACTCTTGGTTTTGGCTCAAGGTTGTGAGATCAAGCCCTGAGTCGGCTCCATGCGAGGCAGAGTCTGCTTGAAGATTCTCTTCCTCTACCCACCCCCGCCCCCAGAAAGAAATAAATCTTTTTTTAAAAAGATTTTACTTATTTATTTGAGAGAGAGAGAAAGTGAAAGAGCACAAGCAGGAAGAGCAGCAGAGGGAGAGGGAGACGCAGGCTCCCCGCTGAGCAGGAAGCCCAATGCGGGACTTGATCCTAGGACCCCGGGATCATGACCTGAGCCAAAGGCAGATGCTTAACCGACTAAGCCACCCAGGTGCCCCTAAAAGAAATAAATCTTTAAAAAATAATAATAATAGGGGCACCTGGGTGGCTCAGTTGGTTAAGCGTCTGCCTTCAGCTCAGGTCATGATCCCAGGGTCCTGGGATCAAGCCCCATGTTGGGCTCCCTGCTGAGTGGGGAGCCTGCTTCTCCCTCTCCCTCTACCTGCCACTCTCCCTGCTTGTACTCTCTCTAATAAAAAATTTAAAAAAATCTTTAAAAATAATAATGATGACAGTTCTCCTTATGGTGTCCTTATTACATAACAGACTTTGTGTAAGTGGTTACATGTGCTATGCTATTTGATGCTTACAGTAACTTCATGAAATAGGTAATACGTCTGTTCCCATTTTACAGAGGTGTAAACTGAGAGGTAAATTAATTTGTACGGCAGTCTGTCTGTTCCCAGGAGCCAAAATACACAGGAAAAATTTCAAAGTCTTTGTTATTGTGATAAAACAATATGTAACCTAAAACTTGCGCTTTCAATCATTTTTAGGTGTGCAGTTCAGTGACAGTAAGTATATTTATGGTGTCATGTCACCACCACCACCTCTTTCCAAAATATTTTTCTTGCCTCAAACAGCAACTCCTCACCCCTTCCACCATCCCCCCAGCCCCTAGGGGCCTCTAACCTACTTTGTCCCTATGAAGTTGTCTGTTCTAGATATTTCAGATACGTGGAACCATGCAATATTTGTCCCTTTGTGTCTGGCCGATTTCCCTTTGCACAATGTTTTCAAAGTTCATCCATGTCATAGCAGGTGTCTGAAATTGTAGTCCTTTTTACAGCTGAGCAATATTCCATTGCATGTCTACACCACGTTTTTTCTTTCATCAGTTGATGGACATTTCAGTTATTTCCCCGTTTGGGCAACTATAACTAATACTGCTGTGAGCAATGATGTGTGATCATAAGTTTGAGTCCCTGTTGGTCCATTTGGGTAGATACCTAGAAGTGCAGTTGCTGGGTCACAGGGTAACTCTGTGTCTAACTTTTAGAGGAACCACAACGCTGCGCCATTTTCACCACCAGCAGCCCACGAGGGTCCTGATTTCTCCAGGTCCTTGCCGACACTTCTTTCTTTTCTTATCTTTTTTTAAAGACTTATTAAATATTTGAGAGAGAGAGAACCAGAGAGCATGAGCAGGAGGAGAGGCAGAGGCAGAGGGAGAAGCAGGCTCCCCGCTGAGCAGGGGGCCCAATGAGGGGCTCGATCCCAGGACCCCGGGATCATGACCTGAGCCGAAGGCAGATGCTTAACCCACTGAGCCCCCAGACGCCCCTGTATTTTTACTTTCTTGATAATACCTTTTGATGCACAAGAATTTTAATTTTTTTTTTTAAAGATTTTATTTATTTGACAGAGAGAGACACAGCGAGAGAGGGAACACAAGCAGGGGGAGTGGGAGAGGGAGAAGCAGGCTTCCCGCTGAGCAGGGAGCCCGATGGGGGGCTCGATCCCAGGACCTTGGGATCATGACCTGAGCCAAAGGCAGACGCTTAACGACTGAGCCACCCAGGCGCCCCAAGAATTTTAATTTTAATAAAGTCTATTCCTTTTGTCATTGTTGTTGCTTATGCTTTTCTTGCCATATATAAGAAGCCATTATCAAATCCAAAGTTAGGAAGATTCATGTTTCCTTTTAGGAGGTTCATGGTTTAACTCCTATATTTAGGTGGTTGATCCATTTTGAGTTAATGTTTGTGTGTGGTGTGAGGTAGGGGTCCAATTTCATCCTATGAAACATGCGGATTCATAGGGACAAGAATTAGATTAGTGGTTGATCAGGCCTGTAGGTAGATGGGGTGATGGGAAGTGACTGCTGATGGGTGTGAGGTTTTTTGGGGGGTGATGAAAATATTCTAAACTTAGACAGTGGTGATGGTTGCATAACTCCATGAATACATTAAAAACCACTGAATTGTACACTTGAAAAGGGTGAATTTTATGCCATGGGAATTATACCTCAATAAAGCTGTTATTAAAACAAACAAACAAAAAAGAACAGCTGGTGGCCCGTAGGAGGGGACAGGCCTGGCAGCCCCACCTCCTGCTTCCAGGGGAGCAGACATGCTGTGGCCCCCGTGGCCCGTGGCTGCTGGCCAGGCTCCTGCCCTACACCAAACACGTGGCCCAGGCCCGAGTCTTCCTCCTCCTCAGTGCCACATGTCAGGCAATAAAGGGTCTTCTTTCATGAACTTTCCTCCCACTTTGGCCTCAAGCCCAAATGCTGTCAGCCCCATTATCCTGGCAACTCAGTCCAGAGAGTAAAAGAGGCCACAAGCAGCCACTCCCGTGCCCGCCTCTCTTCCTGGGGTGTGGATGGAGTCCGAAGGAAAGGCAGGGGCACCAGTGGTCCACTGGATTCCTGGGCGAGGCGAGGCGTGGCTGGGCCCCGTGTCCCATCTGTGCAAGGCGGGGCTGGGACTCGGTCTGTCCCCTGCCGTAAACAGAGCTGGTGAGCTATCTGTCTTCCTGCTGCCAGGGCCAGCCTGGGACTGGGCATGGGTTCAGTTGTGACCAGGCCACCTTGAGTTCCAACTGGGATCTGAGCATTTGGATTTGTGGGCAAATTCTTGGGAGCCCGCACTTACACCGGTCAGTTGCATGAGGCCTCTCTGTGGGTGCTTTTGGGGGTGGGAGGATGGGAAGTTCTCTCTGTGCAGGGCACAGCGTGGCGCCTGGATGTCGAAGGCCACGGACAACCCACTGCCTTCCTGCACTTGGAGGGGCGGGGGCTCGGGCAGGAGTCAGAATCCCCCCCCCCGCACTTAGCAGAGCCCTGGAGAGGTGACATTGGTGGCTTCCTGGGGAGAGGAGGCTGACAAGGGCTAGAAAGGAGGAGCTAGGGCACTGGGTGAAGGCTGTGGCCAAGAGACCATGTATGGCCCCGGGCACACGCTGGCCCCCTTGGCGTGGCAGAGGCCCTGGGGTGGGAGCAGAGGGCCCGAGCCAGCCTGGCTGGGCACTTCCCTGCCGGGCCCCAGGGGTTCTGAATCCTCTCAGACGTCCTGCCTCCCAGCAGGGTGAGGCTCTGAGGTGGTGCAAATGCAGCCTCAGGGAGGAGGTCCTAAAACTGCCCCTAAGGCCTGTGAGGTCACAAAGAAGCGGGGAGGGCTGCTGTCCCCAGCCCCAGGCTGGCTCTGTGTCTTTTGTCTCCAAGCACCTGCTGCTCTTCATCGGGGTTCAGCAATCGGCGGGCCGCTATAGACCTGCCTTGGCATTTTAATTGCAGTCATTAAGACGCCTCCCCTCGCTGTGGCCACGTCGGCAGTTCCTGGCCTTTCTGTGCAGAAGCCACAAGCATGCAACCTCAGCGGCCTCCCCGCAGGGCTCCCGACCTGCAGCACCAGCCCCTCCGGGCACAGGCTGGGTTCCCAGGCAGAGCGCCTGGTGCACCTTCCCTGCCCCCGTCCACCCTGAACATCGCAGGGGTCAGGTCCTGTGCAGAGGCCGCACTGACTGGCTGAGGGCAGGAGCACTTTCTTCTAGAGGGTTCCCTCAGTGGTGTGCACCTGTCTGCCTCGTCCCTCTGGCCTTAGGACCTCCGCTGGAACACACAGCCCCTGGGGGTGCTCAGTGTGGTGTCCCCTGCCCCTAGCCCACCTAGCCAATCTGGGTGAGACACGTGCCCCTGTCTGTCTGATAGGGGAGAATAACCAGGACGTCCCTCTGAAAGGTGATGAGCCAAACGCTGGTCTCCCTGTGCCCCCTCTAGGGCCTGGGCCCACAGCTGAGCGTCTCTCAGGAAAAGTCATTTAGTCACACTTAGCACAAAATGGCAGTTTGGGGTTGAACTCTACCTAGCAACAAGATTAGCAGCTGATCTTGCAAACTGTTATTTTTATCTCGGGGACTGGCACGGCTGAGAGAAGTGGCCTCCTCCTGCGCCACCTGGGGACCCCGCCCCCCAGACACTCCTCCTGGCCCCATGCCCGCTCTGCCTCCCTTTTTCACTGGTGGGGATCTGTGAGTCCCAGGATGTGGAAGGGGGTCCCGAGAGCCTCCAGAGGGGAAGGCCAGCCCCCAGGTCCCTGCCCTGCTCCCCTCCCGTTCCCCAGCCCCCGTGTCCACAGCCCAGAGCCTCCGGCACTGCCCGTCCAATGTCACAACAGCCCCAGTACTTTGTGCTCCATGGACAAGGGGTCTGTGGGGCCGGGGGCCCCATCCCGCTGCAGGATGCTCTGGAGCACTTCCTCACCCACTGCCTTCCTTCTTGCCGCTGCTGTGGCCTGCACCCGCCAAGCCGCCTTGCTTTTACAGAGAAAATACCGTGAACTTCCAGTTCTAGAAGAGGGTGCTGCAGATACTGCTCCCAGCTCCTCCTCCCTGTACACAATCCAACAAACACTACAAATGGACCCTGACATAAAAAAGAGAAGGCAGACAGGCCGGGGGCCTCGGGACTTGAGAACCGGGTGCTATGTGGTGCTGGGCATGGAGGCCTGCACCCCAAGCTGCCACCAGGCATCCACAAGACAAACAGAGGACAGGAGAAGCTGCTCTGGGTGAAGTGGGGGAGGGGAGGCAGCATCTGGGAGCCCCAGGCCCAGCCCAGCGGGAGCTCGCCCACCCTTGCAGGCAGCAGCATGGCAAGGTCTCTGAAAACCAAACACCAGGACCACAACCCACAAAAGGAGGCCAAAACCCACATGTAGAAGCTAAGAAGGGGGGCTGCCTTGCTAAAATAGTGAAGACTGTCCTCACATAGCAACCAAAATATCCAGGATACAAGAGAAAATCTTGCAACCCACCAGAACTGGGAAAGCACAGTTTGAACGAAGAAAAACAATCCACTGATGCCAAGGCCAAGATAGATCAGATGCTGGGATGACCAGACAAGGGTTCTAAAGCAGTCATCACAAAAATGCCTCAACAAGCAATTATAAATTGTCTGGAAACAAATGAAGACATAAATCTCAGCGAAGAAGTTGCATGTTTCTTTTCTCTCTCTAAAAAAAAATGTTCTATAAAGTAAAAATTAATGGAACTGAAAAATACACTAAAGAAGTTAAACACGTGGCCAGGTGAACTCGACAGCAGAGTAGAGATGACAGAAGACAGAACCAGTAAACTTGAAGACAGACCGACACGGTTTACTTATTCTGAACAATGGAGAGAAGGCAGACTGAGAAACAAGATGGACAGAGCCTCAGAGATCTGTAGAACAATAACACAAGATCCAACATTCATATCAGTGGAGTCCCAGAAAGCAGAGGCGGGGGCAGAAAAATAACTACAGAAATCATGTCTGAAAATGCCCCAATTTTGACAAAAGACATAAACCTACAGATTCAAGAAGCTGAGCAAACCCCAACAGGGAAGCCTAAAAAGATCCATACCAAGACACATCATGATTAAAGTTCTGAAAACCAGGGGCACCTGGGTGGCTCAGTTGGTTGGGCGTCCAACTCTTGATTTCAGCTACAGTCATGATTTCAGTGTCATGAGATCGAGCCCAGAGTCTGACTTCCTGCTGGGCGTGGAGCCTGCTTACGATTCTCTCTCTCCCCTCTGCCCCTCCCCTCCTAAAAAAACCCAAAATACAAAACAACTTCTGAAAACTGAAGACAAAGAAGAAAAACATCTTAAAAATGGTTGGACAGAGTTGACATATTTCTAGCAGAGAAGCACCATTCAAATGATGGCAGGTATGTCCCTGCAGCCACAGTGGTCAGATGTGAGTAGCCTGGTCTACGCTGTACCACCCTGAACACGCCCAATCTCATCCAATCTTGAAAGCTAAGCGGGGTCGGGCCCCCTTACTTGGACAGGAGAAGTGAGTAGCCCAACATTCCTCAAGTGTTGAAAGGAAGGAATTGTCAGTCGCACACTCCACAAGCCAGTGAAAGTATCCCTCGGGAGTGCAGGAAAATAAAAATATTCCCAGATGAAGTCTATCAGACTTATCTTCAGAGAATGGCTGCGGGAAGGTCCCCAAACAAATCTTCTTTGGGGGAAAAATGATCAAAGGATGAAATTAAAGGCAGACATAATAGACAACTTCCCTTCATGAATTTCTGTAATCCTGTCCTATGACTGAAGTTCTCACACCATCTGATGGAGCTCCTCAATAGAGAACAAAGACAACTATAGAACTGAAGACAGCTATACTTTAAAATTTTGGAGGCTAAAAGGACATTAGCATAAGTAAGGTTTCTACACTCACTCAAAGTGACGGCAGTCATATGTGTATATGGAGATGCCTATGGCAACCCCCAAAAAACTATACAAGGCGATATACTAAAAACGTGACCAATAAATCAGAAGAGAATTGTAAAAAAAAAAAAAAAAGGCTCAAGAAGTCCGCAGGAAGGCAAGGAAAACTAAACAGGAATGAGATGCGAAGGGAACAAACAGGAAGCAAATAATAAAGGAGCAGAATAAAGCCTAACATAGCAATAATTACTTTAAATGTATGTGGTCTAAATATACCAATCAAAAGACAGACTGGCAGAATAGATAAAAACATGCCCTAACTATGTGCCACCTCCGAGGAACTCACTTCACAAAAAGGCTGAAGGTAAAAGGCTGGGAAAAGATATATCATGTAAACATTAATCACAAATATTATTTATGTTACTATAACAGGAGTGGCCACGTTACATTGAGGTAAAGTCGACGTCAGAGCAAAGAAAACTACCTGGGACAAGGACGGACATTACATAAAGATAAAATGACCAATCTACCCGATAGGTACAACAGTCCTAAATGTGTGTGCACCAAACAACAGAGCTTCTGAATCCATGAAGCAAAACCAGGACAGCAGAAAGGAGAAGCTGACAAATCCAGAGTTAAAGTTGGGGACTTTCAGCAACTGATAATACTACAAAATCAAGAATGGACCAGGATATAGCAGAGCTGAACAACAACACCATCAACCATCAGGACTGAATTAATGTTAGGGGCACCTGGGTGGCTCAGATGGTTAAGGACTGAATTAATGTTTATGGAACACTCTCTCCACCCAGCAGCAGAATACACCTACTTCTTAAGTGCCCACCGACACTCACTGACATAGACAATATCCTGGGTCCTAAAACAAACCTTAACACATTTAGGGAGCCTGGGTGGCTCAGTTGGTTAAGCCACTGCCTTCGGCTCAGGTCATGATCCTGGAGTCCTGGGATCAAGTCCCGCATTGGGCTCCCTGCTCAGCGGGGAGTCTGCTTCTCCCTCTGACCCTCCCCCTTCTCGTGCTCTCTCTCTCTATGTCATTCTCGCTCTCAAATAAATAAATAAAATCTTAAAAAAAAAAAAAAACAACACATTTAAAAGAATTGCAATCACACAGGCAATAATGGAATTAAAGTGGAAACGAATTAGAGAAAGACAGAAAAATCTCCAAACACTTGCTTGGAAATTTAACAATGCATTTCTGGAAGAGGAAATCTCAAGGAAAATTAAGATATATAGAACTGAATGAAAAAAAAAATCAAAAGTTGCTGGATACAACTAAAGCAGTGCTGAGAGGGAAATTTATAGCATTATGCTTACATCGGAAAAGAAGATTGTAAATCAATTACCTAAGTTCCCACCTCAAGAAACTAGAAAAAGAGCAAAACAAGCCCAAAGAAAGCAGAAGGAAGAAGATACAAAAGATAGCAGAAATCAGGAAAATAGAAAACAGAAACTATAGAGAAAAATAATGAAATGAAAAGCTAATTCTTAAAAAAACAAAAACAATAGACTTAATAAGCCTCTACCAAGATTGACAAAGACAGAAAGAGAGAAGACACAAATCATCAGTGTTAGGAATGAACTGGGATATGATGACAGATCCTGAAGCCATTAAAAGGAGAATAAGAGGGCGCCTGGGTGGCTCAGTTGTTAAGCGTCTGCCTTCGGATCAGGTCGTGATCCCAGGGTCCTGGGGTCGAGCCCCACATCAGGCTCCCTGCTCCACGGGGAAGCCTGCTTCTCCCTCTCCTACTCCCCCTGCTTGTGTTCCCTCTCTTGCTATGTCTCTCTCTGTCAAATAAATAAATAAAATCTTAAAAAAAAAAAAAAAAGGAGAATAAGAGCGTGGTGTGAGCACTTTTACCCTCAGAAATTAGACAACTTAGAAGAAACGGATCAATTTCTTAAAACTCACAAACCACCAAAACTCAGATCAAATAGACAACCTAAACAATCTTATCACCATTTAAAAAACTAAACACGGGCGCCTGGGTGGCTCGGATGGTTGGGCGTCTGCCTTCGGCTCAGGTCATGATCTCAGGGTCCTGGGATCGAGTCCCGCATCGGGCTCCCTGCTCCTTGGGAGCCTGCTTCTCCCTCTGCCTCTCTCTCTCTGTCTCTAATGAATAAATAAATAAAATCTTAAAAATAAATAAATAAATAAAATAAAAAAATAAACACATACACAAGAAAACCACAGACAAATCTCTCATGAACTGCTACACATAAACAGAATCCTCAATAAAATATCAGCAAATTGAATCCAACAGTGTATAGATCAAATGTGATTTATTACAAGTATGCAAGGCAAGTTCAGTATTCAAAAACCAGTCATTGTTAACACACCATATCAACAGGCTTTAAAGAGAAAAGAAATCGTATTATCATATAAACTTAGGCAGAAAAAACATTTGACAAAATTCACAACCCATTCATGAAAAACCTCAGCACACTAGGAACAAAGATGAATTTCTTCAATAAAGAAGCGTCATAAAGAGCATCTACCAAAAATCCAAAGCTAATGTCATACTTACTGGTGAAAAACTGGACATTTTTCTAGGTTCTGGCATGAGGCAAGGAAGTCTGCACTCACCACCCTTAGCCAGCATAGTATCAGCACAGACACTGCAATAAGGAAGTAAAAATAAATCAAAGGCACCCAGATTGGAAATAAATAAATAGAACTATATTTGTAGATGACATGATTGACTACAAAGAAAATAGAATCCCAAGGAATCTACAAAAAACTCTTATAACTAATAAATGAATTTAGTAAGGTCACAGAATATAAGACCAACAAGAGTCAATTTCATTTTATATAGTAACAAAAAAGAGGAAACCAAAATTAAAGATGCAGTACCACTTACAGTTGGCCCAAAGAACACAAAATGCTTAGGTATAAATCTAACAAAACGTGTACAGAGTCTACATGAGGAGAGTTACACAACGCTCATGAAAGAGATGAAGGATCTAAATGCTTGGGAGAGACATACCATGTTCATGGATTGGAAGACTTAACATGGCAAAGAGGTTGGTTCCTCCTAAATTGATCCATAGGTTTGATGTAATTCTTACCAAAAGCCCAGTGAGATGTTTTTGTAGACACAGAGGGGCTGTTATGAAAAGGGAAAGACTCCAGAATAACTGAAACAATGATGAATAAGAATAACATCCACAATGTCATGGCTGACCACACAGCTCGAGGAATGAAGACAGGGTGGTACGGGTGCAGGGCAGACGCAAAGATCCATGGAACAGAGATGAAAATCCAGAAGCAGATCCACAAAAGTGTGTCCAAGTAATTTATGACAAAGGGGCAGAAACAATTCAGTGGAGGAAAGACAGTCTTTTCAATAAATGCTGGAGAAACTGGTCAATCATAGGTCAACCTAACCCTAAACTTCACTCTCTATGCAAAATAGATCATGGACTTAAGCGAAAACACAAACTATAAGACTCTGAAAAAAATAAATTGGATCTACGTGAAGATTTTTTTAGACTTTTGGAGACGCTGAAAAGCATACTTCATAAAAAAAGTTTAAGACGTTGGACCTCATGACATTAAAAGTTTTGCTCTGAGAAAGAGTAAGTTAAAAGGATAAGACTAATTACAGACTGCAAGAAACGATTTGCAGATCACACACCTGACAAGGGACTTTTATCTAGAATATATTTTAAAGAGTTAAAACCTGACATTAAAACAATCAATCCAATTAGAAAACAGGCCAAGGACGGGGCAGACATCTCACTGAGGAAGACACACTGGCTGGCAAAGGCCGTGACGAGGCTGACTGTCTGGCCACTGGGGAGATGCAGATCACACCCCGGCCAGGTGCCAGCACAGAAAGGTCCCCAGCATCAGGGTCCTGCTGCTGTGATGGGAGTCCACTGGCTCCGGGGCGCCTAGCTGACCGTCCCGGAGGGCAGAAGCCCAAGACGGGTCTCAGAGGGCTACGGTCAGTGTCCGCATGGCGGGTTCCTTGCGAGGCTTGGGGTGAGAACCCCTCTCCTCACCTTTCCCATCTTCTAGAGGCACCCACACTCCTTGGCTCATGGCTCTATCTTCAAAACCACCTGTGGCCCTTGCATCTTAGGATTTAAAAACCCTTGTGATTACGTTGGGTCCATTCAGATAATCCAGAATATTCTTATCTTATGTCAAGGGATTCCTTCCTTTCACCTGTGACCTTAATCCCCTTGCATGGCCTATTCCTGGGTTCTGAGGACAAGGACGAGGACATCCGCGGGGCCATCATTCTGCCTGTCACGGCACCAAGTGTGGGCGAGGACGCAGAGGAGCTAGATCTCTCCTCCACGGCCGGTGAGAACATGAAATGACGCAGCCTCGCTGTTTCTTGGGAAAGTTAAATGTGCATTTACGCGACCCAGCAACTGCACTCTTGGGCATTTACCCCAAAGAAAGGAAAACTTAGGTTCACACAAAAAGCCTACACATGAACGCTCATAGCGCTTTATTTTTACCAAAGACTGGAGACCACCCAAGTGTCTTGGGATGGTGGGCGGCCCGTCCGCATCCCGGGCCTGGCAGCCGGCAGGGATGGACATCAGCAACCAACACGCCCCAAGCTCGGATGAACGTCCAAGTACACGAGTGGAAACCAGATCTCACAAAGACACGGACGGCGTAATCCGGGAGCACGGCCTTCATTTCACACGGGACTGCGGGGGCGGGGAACCCATGAGGGTTTGCAGGGGTTAGTAGGGACAGGGTCAGCGCGCCCGGGGAGACCCCGCGGTTCTGCGTCTCCACGGTGGCAGCAGGTGCACACCCGCTGGGGGCCCGGAGAACCGGCCTCTGAATGAGTTCTGTGGGCTGTCCGGGGGTCTGTCCCCTGGCTTGCCGTTGTCCTGCAGCCACGGGGGGCTGGCGGGGGGTGTCGGGCTGGCCACAGGGAACGGGGACACTTCACAACTTCCTTGACTCTATCGCTGAACCCTGAACAACACAGGTTTGATCCCAGAAGCTATCCCGGACCCCGTTTGCTCAAGTGAGGTTGTGTGGGGCTCCCTCCCGGTCTCCCCTCCAGCTGGCCAGCGTGGATGCTGGGATCCTGCTTCTCTGAGGGGTCAGCCAGTAGGAGGGGGGTGAGGGTGGTCGGGGCCCCCTCCCCATCCTGGGCCCCCCTACACAGGCTCTGCTGGAGCCGCCCCTCCCTCAACATCCCCGCAGGGTCCCTTCACCTGCCACACCACCGTCAACATCCCCCAGGCTGTCAGGACCTGACTGGACGGATGGAGGCTCCGCTGGACTGAGCTGAGACCCGCCAGGGCCGCGGGGCAGGTGGGGGTCTGGGCCTCGGTCCTGGGTCAGCGGACGACCACCGGACAGGCCGGGCCGCGCCGGCTTGGGACTGGGCAAGACGGGGTCCAGCGCAGAAGCCACCGCCGTGGGGGGCAATCCGTCCACGACAGGATCCTCGTGCCCCCAAGGCCACAGCCCACCCCCGGAGGAGTTTCCGGGGCTGCTGTCACCAACAGGCCCAGGGACTTCACACAGATTTATCCTTAGTTCTGGAGGTGGGAAGTCTGATGTCAAGGTGGGGGGCACTCCTCTGCCTGCTCCACTCTCGGGGCACATCGTCCGACCTCCCGCTCTGTGGCCACGTCCCCTTCTCCGACCCTGAGCCTCCGGCCCCTAGGAGGCCGCCAGTGAGGACCCGTGGCCTGCAGTCCGTTACCACGTAAGGGGACACAATCCAGGTTCTGCGCAAGGGGTGTAGAGCTCTCCTGGAGACCCACCGCCCCCTGCAGCCCCGTCGTGGGGGCCAAGATTCAGGGCCCAGCCAGCTCTTCACTCTGGGTGGCCCCCACCCGTCCTGGGTGGCCGGCTGGGACCGACGGCACCTGAAACGGAGCTCCAGCCTCTGTGGCCACAGAGTGTGACCTGCCACCAATGTCTGGCCCAGCCCCTCCCTCTGCCCAGGACCCAAATTCTGGAGCCCTGTCTGCACTCAGCATCCGAGGCCCCTCCCTCTGGCCCCGGTGCCCCAAGCACATTCCTGCCCTCAGATCCGCCCGGGCCATCCCTCCGCCAGGGCTCCTGGCTCAGCCCCGCGCGGGTGGGTCATAGGGGAGCAGGCGGCGTGGTGGGGCCGTGGGGGTCAGCTCTGCCCCCGTCGCAGCCACAGCCGCCCGGACCCTCCACCCCACACCCCCCAGCGCTGGCTGGCTGCCCCGTTTTCAAGAGAGCCCAGAAATCGGAGCTTCAGTAAAATCTAGTTTTCAACACCAGCAACAAATGAAAAGATCCTTTAATGGGCATGGAGTTCCGCTCTGGGAAGATGTGATGGTTCTAGAGACGGGCAGTGGTGGTGGGTGCACCATGGGAACGTGCTCGATGCACCCGAACGTCACTTCGTGCCCCACGTCACAGTATCTTAAAGGGTGTGGGCCTCCTGCAGCTGAGGCCCCAGGTCACCTCCCGCCTCGAGATGGGGGAGGAAAGGAGGCCTGAGAAGTGGGGAGGGGGACGGTCACTGAAGGAGGGCTGGTGGTGACAGCTGAGAGACACTCTGGTGGCTGGGTCAGGAAGACACGGCTGAGGAGGGTGGGGGCCGGGGGTCTGCAGGGTCTGGCTCCTGAGTCCCCTGTGTGGGACCATCTTGCAGCCAAGGACACGGAGGAGCAGAAGGCCCTCTCCACACCTCCACGGTGCCCTCTGGCTTGGGGTGAGGTCAGGAGCCCCTCAGGCACGCCCAGCGCTCCGGTGTGGAGGTCTGCGGGGTCACAGCGCCCCCGGAGGGGTCGACAGGTGCCTCTGCAGGACCTGCTGTCCCACACACCCGGGTGCTGCCCTGCACCTTCCCGCCAGGCAGGGGCCGCTCCTCTCCAGCACACTTCAGAAGCTGCTCCCTGCCGGAGACTTCAGGAATTGGGGTCAAAGCCAAGGCCTGGCCTCCGCCTTCAAGACCTGAGCTGGCTGGACCTTTCCATCCCCTTGTCCCGGCCCTGGGGCGCACAGGGCACTGGGGGCTGTGTGGCCTGCTGAATCCACCCCCAGTCCCGTCACTAGCCCAGGTCACCCGGGGCTCTGGTGACTGAGCCACTTACCTCAGCTGTAAACCGGGGGTGCGCACCGTCTGTGACTGGCATCAGGGGCGTTGACAATCCCCGCTGAGGCCGAGGGGGTACCCAGGATGCTCTTCGTGACCTCTGGTGATGAGTCCAATGCTCCACAAACACCGCCTGCCTCCCCCCGACTGAGGGGGTTGACACACCCGGCCCGTCGGGGCAGTCCTGAGCCAGCCAGGTGTCCCCGAGGGTGCCAGCGCCCCAAGGGAGACTTCACAGCAGCCGCCGCTCGGAGGGTGGAGTCAGGGGCCCCGGGGGGGGGCGGTGAGCCCCGCCACTTTCACCAGCAGAGGTGGTCTCCAGCAGCGTGCCCCCCAACCCTACGTCCGACGTCTTGGCAGGAGGGTGGTCCGGACATAGGGCGGGCAAGACGCCCAAGCGCCTGGGGGTTTAAGCGGGGAGGGGTCTGGAGCACGCTGTCTGGGTGAGGGAGGAGCCCACGGAGCTGTGTGGCAGGATGTGGGACCTCTCCCCAGGCCCTGTGGCTGCTTTCACAGCGGGGCTCAGAACGGGTCGCTCCTCCATGTCCCGGCCCCCGCTTCCCGCAGCCCCTCCGTGGCCTGCTCAGCCCTGACAGCGGACAGGTGGTCAGGGGGCTGCGGCACCTTCCCCACCCCACGTCCAGGCTCCTGCGAGCCCAAACCCTCTGCGGGCCAGGCACACGTTGGAGGGCTGCTTACTCCCCTGTCGCGGCCCCCGGAGACACTCGGCCGGCCACGGGATGGTCCTGACCTGTCTCTGGGAGGTTACCACCTGGGCAGCTTCCCAACCACCCTGCCCTGCGAGGGGTGGGCTCGCCTGCCCTGCAGGAGGACCTCCCCCAAGCCTCTAGCCGCTCCCTCTCTACACCCACACTGGGCCTCTCCTTGGGGAGGAGCACCTGGGCTGTTTGGGTCCAGCTGCCAGATGACGCAGGGGGCCTACCCGCCCCCCGCCCCGCAGAACGTCCACCAGTGCCAGGCCTGGGCCACGCAGATGGCAGAGGCAGGGAGCCCCACTGGGGCGCGAACGGGGTCTGCCTCAAGCCTCAGGGGCATCACTTCCTCTGCGGCCCTCACACAGTGTTTGGGTCAAAACGTCCCCAAAGGTCCATCCAACCCTGGCAAAAAAGCGCGGGAAGCGGCAGGACAGAGAATGCAGGAGGGACGTTCTCCTTCTCCAGGGAACACGGTCTCGGGCCAGCCCGCAGGACACCCCGTACCCAGGACAACCACGCCAAGCTGCTGGGCAGGCTGTCCACAGCCGGGGCGTGACCGTCCCAGGTCATGGGGGGCCCCAGACTCTCCCAGCGCCGGCTACAGGGTCCCCGACACCGTCCAGGCAGGCGGCAGCAGCCCAACCCCTCAGGGTAACCGACGGGCAAGGGCTGTTGCCGTCCACAGCAGGAGAAGAGCCGAGGCGGCGCCCAGCTCTGAGGCCCGGCACGCAAGCGGACCTCGG
Organism: Leptonychotes weddellii; assembly: GCF_054177405.1. Classification (NCBI taxonomy): domain Eukaryota; kingdom Metazoa; phylum Chordata; class Mammalia; order Carnivora; family Phocidae; genus Leptonychotes; species Leptonychotes weddellii. Next base: position 93,164,894 of record NC_138380.1, on the reverse strand, counting down.
AAGCCAGGCCAGTCGTGAAGAAGCACAGTGACTGAGACCACCACCAGGCTCGAGCAGACGCCTGGGTCCCCACCCAGCAGAGCCCGAAGTGACAGGACGTTGGTGCCCGACCACGTCCACATGAGCGTCCCCCGCCTGTGGAGCAGAGCCCGGTCGGGTGGCCTTGGGTCTGTCCCCAGGTGGGCAGGCCCGGGCACACACGTCTGCAGGGCGGCAGCCGCCTCCCCGCTGCATTTCCCTACAGAACACGGAGACTGGTAACCTCCCACACGCTTCAGGACAAACTGTTAAAGATGGGGCCTCTCGTCCCTGGCAGGCTGGTTCTGGGCCCAGACGTCTGGGTGCTCCCACCACCACGCATCCTCCGTTCACTCAGGAAGCACGCCCAGGTCCTGCCCACTGAGCACGGTCCCCGGGGACGGGGGTGCGGCGGACCCGCTGTGCCCGGGAGGGTGCAGGCAGATGCGTGGGCCCAGCATCACTACATGCGGACCTCGAGGGGTCCTCCCCTCCCCATGGGGACCCTCGTGGGGGGTCCTCTGGCGGAAGCTTCGGGACCCTGTGCTCACCGTGGGTTCCCAGGACCTGCCGGAAACCCATGTGGGCTCTGCGGCCACAATCCGTTCTTCTTGATCAAGAGCTCTGATCTTCTGAAAACCACAGGTGGAGACAAGCACAGTTCGAAGGACACAGGAATCCCCCTCTCTGGGGCCTGCTTTGTGTGAGCGCCAGGGACCTCGTGGCTGGAGTTCCGGAAATGTCCCCACGCACATGTGCACACACACAGAACAGTCTCGGCAGCTGATGATACACACGGACGCCGAAGTGCTTAAATACAGATTTATTGCAAACCGACACTGGAGAGGGACTTCGCAGGCGGGCACCCTGCTCTCCGCGGACCTCGGCTGACGGAGCTCAGTGGCCAATCTGCGGCGGCCGCGTCTAGAGAGAGAAAACACACGGGCTGCACGGCTCCAGGGCCCAGCCGGCAGCGAGGGGCAGAGGACGCCCGTGAGGACAGCCCGCCATCAGCAGCGTGGACCGGCGTGGCGGCCCCAGCCCGCCACTCCCAGACGCCGGTGAGCCGCCATCATGACCGGCGGGGCGGGGCAGAAACACAACACTGAAGAGAACGTCGGGCAGAGGAAGACGGACCACAGAGTCCACGGCTCCCCGGGCTCCCAAGTGGCTGGGATGCAGGTGCACAGCCCCCCTCGTCACACCAGAAGACCCTCACGGTGTGGCCCAGGGGCCCGAGACCATCGAGAACAGTTCTCACACGAGACGCTGGTGACGTGGGGCAGGCGTGCACATCCCGGGGGCCCCCGAGGACGGGTCTCAGCGGCTCCACGACCAGCCTCAGTGCCAACTACAGGGGACAGGGCTCCGCGCCCCCCCCGGCGATGCTCCCACCAGCCACCTGGCGTCTGCACCTCCCTCGAAGGCGGCAGAGCCACCCGATGCTTCCCAGGGACTGGGTATTCAGGCCTCTGTGAGCCACAAACCTGCCCCCACATGACTGACGAGCCCCCTCCGACCTACTCAGGCGAAGGGGGCCGTTTCCGGAGGGACCGTCGCCCAGAAAGGAGTCCTTGTCCGCCCCGAGGACAGAGCCACGAGGGGAGGTCCCGGGAGACCTGCCGTCCGACGGCCGACGGGGCAGGGGCGGGGCCGCCGTGCTCTGGTCTCCTGGGGGCACCCGGTCAGCTCTTTGACAAGAACCGGGTCCCACGAGAAGACGTCGAGGCCAGTTCCTGCTGCGCCTGTGGCCACTAGGGACTGTGTCCTCACATCCAGAAGCGGCGACCAGGACCCCACTTGCTGCTGCTCCTTGACGGGGATGAGCAGGTGGCGGACGCGCACAAACGCCAAGCAACACCACACGCACACGTGGGGCAGGGAGATGTCAAGGCTAGGGCTCCCCCCGCCCCCCCCCACGTCAGCAGCTGGCCCAGCACCCACTCCCCGCCCCCAGCACAAGGAAAGCAAGCAGAGCGTGTGCACGGCAGCAAGAGGAGAGCGGGTGGCCGGCGTCCCGCTCGCCCCGCACTGCTCCCTGCAGTCTGGAAATGCAGGGCCGGGTGCCGCGGGTTCACCCTTGAAGGAAAGGATGGCAAGGGCAAACCCGCCAACGAGTCCCTGGCAGGAGGGAGCCGGGGGCATGGCCAACATCCCGCCTCCCGGCCAGCGGGCACTTCCTTTCCTCCGGGCATTAAAACTGCACAGCCCCCGGGGAGATGTTGAACATGGCCGGGTCGAATCGCTGGCCTCGGAAGGGGGAGCCTTCAGCATCCCACCCCTTCTTCAGCATCTCGTGCACTTTCTACAAACAGAAAACAGACACAGAGGTTAACGCAGGGCCCAGAGCAGGGCTCACTCTGCCTCCTCCGCACGAGGACACGCTGTCCCTCCTGCCCGCGGCCCCTCTCCCCTGGCTTTAAGCCCAGCGGTGCAGCCGCCAGCACGGCGGACTCGGGCCGGGTTAACGATCACTGCCGACCTGCGGCGCACGACCGCGCAGGGCCTAGCAACCAGCCCGCCCAACACACGCCCCCCCCACCCCTCCTCTCCAACTCCCGCCGCCCATTCCAAGCCCCCTCCCCGCCGGCCACTCTCGGGACAGGAGCCCCATGCGAGCCCTGACCGCTGGTGAGGACTGGGTACCGGGGCCGTCCAGGGCCATCAACTCCTGCTCCCCACACGGGCCCTGCCTCCTCGGGAGCCACCAGCCGGTCCTGCTGACCCCCTGGCCCCACATTTCCTCCTCCCGGGGACCTGCTTCCCTCCAGCTCGAGCCTCCACGGCCGTGTGACCTCGGCACCTCTGAGCTTCCCCAGATCTGGCTCCCTCACCACCAGCTCCCGGCACAGCCCTCCTGCCTTCACGCTCTCGTGGTCCGAACCCGCTCCCCACACGGCGCTTCCCTCACAGCCATGTGTGAGAACGGTCCTCCCCAAAGCCCCGCCGAGCCCAGAGGAGTCCTGGACAGCAGTGATGGTGCCCCGCATTCAAGCGCAGGTCACCCGGGCGAGAGGCACACCCAGCCCCCGGCTCCTGCATGTCTGCTCAAAGTGCCCGGAAAGCGCCACTCGGCCCAGCACTCACGTCCCCCAGGGCCGCACGCTGCCCCCCAGCACGTGGCAAGTCCTTCCGGAGTCCCTTCCGACTCAAGGCACAGAGGCCCGTCTGTTAGCAGCATCTTTAAAGCTCTTCTTCGGATACGTCCCCATCGGCTGTCCGTCCCCGGGCCCGTCGGCGAGGGTCTCCTGCTCCCCTCGAGGGCCTGGGTTCCCGGCCACTTCCAGGCGGCAGGGCTCGAGCCCCTTCGCGGGGCCCAAGCTCACACACTTTCTTCTGGTGGCCACAGGCAGCCGTCCTGTAACGGACCGTGGCTGCCACCCAACGCCCATGAAGGCGAGGCCCCCATCTGCGAGCTCGGCTGCGCCAGCCGGAGACACAGGCCACCTCGGCCCCCCCGGGCCCTGTAGGCCCAGGTGGTCAGGGAGCCCGACCGAGGGCAGGTTCAGAGACTCGGGGCAGGAGAACAGAGGCAGGGACCAACTCGGGACTCAGGCCCCAGCCCTGCTGCCCGAGCCACCCTGACCACGAGCCGGCAAGAGCACCCGATGCTCCTCTCATGACCCAGCCGGCCCTGCCCGACCGGCGGTGGTCAGCTCCCTGAGTGACCCTCGCAGGAGCAAGGCCATCTGCGTGGGGCCTGAGGAAAGGGCGGCAGGAGGGAGGACCAGTGAGGACGCCTCGGAACCCCGAATGGCATCGGGGGGACTCCCGTGTCGACACACGTGGAACAAAGAAGACCCCCTCCTCTGAGAGACTTGACTCGGCCGGTGCCCACCACACCCGGGAACCAAAATTAACCTGATAAAACCGACCCTTCCTGCCCTCAACAGACATTCTTGGGAGCACTGAGCACAAGGAAGAATGAACACGCCTGGCGATCTGCGTTCCTGCCCCCAGCACGTGCTGCGCGGTGCGGACCTCTGCCCGTGTGGACCCCTAATGTCCCCTCCATGCTGGCCATCCGGACTTCTCTGGCCTCTGACGTTCCCAGGTGACTCGGAAGGATTTTCTTCCCACGGGCCCTGCAGCAGAGCTGGGCCTGGCTCCCCACAACTCTGCCGAGGGTCCCCGGGGGCTCGGGGGAGGGGCTGTCTGGGCACCGTCCCGCCCCCCCCGCCCACACACAGCCCCGGAGAGCCCGGATCACGTGCGACGTCCCACGTCTGTGTGGACCAGCTGCACACAGCCCTTCCACCTGGGCTCTGAATAGGGGCAGAACCAGTGCCCCACCCCGGAGGGCCAGAGCCACCTGCGAGGACCCTGCTGCAGACTCCCCCTGCCCGCAGCGTCCCCCACCGCCCCCGCCCAGCACGCCTCCTCACCAGCTCGTGGCTCTGCGGCTTGCCCTGCAGCTTCTGGTGGTAGTCGAAGGTGAGCCTGTCCAGCACGGCGTGCTCCTCCTCGTCCACCGTGGCCATGGAGCGCTCCTTGTTGATCTTGTCGATGTCGATGTGCTCCTCGCCCTCCAGGACAGCGCTCCACCAGTACTCACCCACCTTGTTCAGGCTCACCTGGGACACACGGGCAGACAGCGCTCCGTGTGGGGGCGGCCCTCGTCCCCCCCACCCCAGGTTCTCTTGGAGGCCGAGGACCTGCGTGTGTGAGTGCCCCGCACCCGCTCAGCGGCCAGGACCCCAGCCTGGCCCCCGCCCCAGCCTCCCTGCACCGCCGGGGAGAGGAGCCTCTGTCCACAGGCTCCTGCCCGCCCCCCCCCAGTGCCCACCACACCCCTGAGGACCTCCCTTGCCTCCAGCACGCCCCCCAAGTCAGGGCAGCGCACGGGGGAGGTGGGGCCCAGACGGCATGCCTCCCTGTGGGCTGGTGGCCGAGCTCCTCAGAGGCCGAGAATGGACTGCTGGGCGGTCCACGGTCCCTCACACTGTCCACTTAGTCTCCAAAGGCACGAAAGCCCCAGTCACACCCCGAAGGCTGGGAGGCAGGGCAGACAGGACAGGCCTGCAGCTGGAGCAGCTCTCACTCAGAGCAGCACCCCGAGCAGAGGGTTCCTGGCCAGAGCACAATCGTGACTCCACAGACCCGGAACTGGCCCCCACCAGTGACGTCTGTGAGGACACCATGTGCCTGAGCCCCCCACCGGGGGTCCGGACCTCACCACCACAGCAGGGCTCCAGCCCAGTCCCGGAGAAGGACTCGGGATGTGGGATACGGGGCAGGCCGCACGGTGAGAGGGTGTCTGGGTGACAGCATGGCAATGTCTGCAGGACAGAAATAAGCCTCCCCGCTGCCGACTATCCCGGCGGGCGTGGGGCGTGAAGACGGGGGGGCACCGAGACCGCGGGCTCGGAGATGCCAACGCCATGGTTGACGTTTGGGGTGGATCTGGCTTCCAGATGCTCCAGTCAGCCGCTTCTCACGGACTTTGCTCCCCAGTTTGTGTGCGGGGACCTGACCTGGCCCTCTGAGACCCCAATATCGAGAGCACGGCCCACCTCCGCCCAGGTGCAGATCTGTGTTCCAACACAACCAACACCTTCCGAGGGGGAAGGCGTTCCCGGTCTCGCTATCCCCTTTATTCCCGGAGAGTGCTCTGAGGCACTTACAGGCCGCTCTGCCTCTGGAGAGAGACCCTCAGGCCCTTCCCACCTGCAGGCCCTCCGTCATCACCCCTGCCAGGAGCTCTGCACACACCCAGGAGTCAGCAGACCGCAGGGCCAAGGGCAGAGCCACTCGGCCCACCAGCGCCCCTCCGCAGAGGGCACAGCAGGGGTCAGCCCTGCACCACCAGGGGCTCTGCTGCCCGCCCCTCCACGTGAACCGCCAACCACACACAGGGTTTCTGGGCAGGACGGGCTGACCCGGCACACAAGGAGCTACCGGGCCTTGCTACCCACATGAGCCCTTCGCAAACCCAACAAAAATCAAGATGAGCCGAGCAACACTTTTAAAACCACTATTTTGAAGGGCGCCTGGGTGGCTCAGTCGTTGAGCGTCTGCCTTCGGCTCAGGTCGTGATCCCAGGGTCCTGGGGTCGAGCCCCACATCGGGCTCCCTGCTCCACGGGGAAGTCTGCTTCTCCCCTCCTTCTCCCCCTGCTTGTGTTCCCTCTCTCGCTGTGTCTCTCTCTGTCAAACAAATAAATAAAAATCTTAAAAAAAAAAAATCACTAGGGGCGCCTGGGTGGCTCAGGTAATGATCCCAGGGTCCTGGGATCGAGCCCCGCATCGGGCTCCCTGCTCGGCGGGGAGCCTGCTTCTCCCTCTCCCGCTCCCCCTGCTTGTGCTCCCTCTCTCGCTGTGTCTCTGTCAAATAAATAAATAAAATCTTTAAGAAAAAATAAGTAAGAGACACTGTGTTTTGAGAGAAAACTCACATAACACAATCATTCTAAAGTGAACAACTCAGTGCGTTTAGCCCAACAGTGTTCGGCAACCACCACCGCTATCCGGTTCAGAGCACCGTCCTCGCCCCAAAGGAGCCCCGTGCCCACCACCAGCCCCTCCCCACCGTGTCGTTATGCTTTCCGGCCCCCCACTGCGCACCCTCGGTGTCCTTCTGAGCCCCTGCTTCTTGCACTCAGCGTGCTGTCCCCGTGGCATATCCACGCCGCCCGGCAGGGGGGAAGTGGCGCGTTGCTCTGGTCCGTGGTTCCGTGACCAAAGACGTCGCCACCCTTCCGCGTGCTCGTTTACCATCGTGTTTTTCTGAACATTTTACTTGGAATAATTCCAAACATACCCGTGTGTGTCTGTCCTGGGCTCCCCCACCGACAGGCTACCCCTGCTCCATCACAGCACATGCATCTGACGACACGCATGACTCACAGTCAGTTCCACGATCTTGCCCGGAACCACCCCGGTATCTCAACAGGTGCCTCCTTCCCGGGGACAGGGATGCTCTTTTCTTTAGCAGAACTTTCCCTCCTGCACAGGATCCAGGCTGAGGTCCCAAATGCACCTTAGCGGTCCCGTCCCCGCTCATCTGGAACATTCCATGGCCTCGCATTTAAAGACCACCTTCATTTGAGGTTCGTCTTGTGTTTCCTCCTGATTAAGCTCAGGAAGGTGCCCCCAAGAGCATCCTGCTCAGGTGACGCCGCACCCCGTCCAGGGAGTCACTCCGCCACATCCACCAGCTTCCTCCCTGAGCCCGTTTCCCCACAATGGCGGCAGGGGCCTCCTCCACCACGGTGGAGACATTTAACCTCTGTCAGCACCACTCCCGGGTGCCCGGCATCTCGGTGGCTCCCGCTCACTCCCACCCCTCAACACGCAGGTGTTGAGAGTATCCTCGCTAACTCGCCACCCCCCCTTACCTGGCCTCCCTCCAGGACCCTCACATCGACCTGGTCCCAGATCTCCAATCAGTTTCCCGAAGCGTCCTCACAGAAACTTCCAACCCCGTGTGAAGGAGCTCAGCACCCCCACAACCTGTGCGATGACTCAGCAGCCCTGCCTCCCCCTCCCCCCTGCCTGGCAGAACAGCATCCAAGCAGGGCGGCCTCGTGCCTGACGAGGGCAGCGGCCCTCCAGACAGTGGGGACCAGGGGGACACCGTGAGAGCCGTGGACAGTGCTGGCCACGAGGGCAGACGGCGGGACCTGCTCCCTGCAGGCCCCTCTGGAAGGACGTGGGTCTGCATCCAACCACCGACCCCGGAGCTAGCCAGGCACAGCAGGACGACGGGCAAGCGCCCGGTGTTTCATGCCACCAACGAGCTTTTTAAGCTCACAGATCAGAGCACTGTGTGGGCCGGACGGAACAGGGCCGGGGCGTGGTTGTGCCGGTAGGGAACGCTGTCTGCGTTCGCCTCTGCGCTCACCTCGCCCCAGGACGGAGGGACGACCCTGCATCCCCCGGGAGCACAGTCCGCTGGTCGTGCCCGGCACCTTCCTGCCGCCCGCCCCCCGGAGCCACAGCTCCTCCCTGCTGGGACTCAGGGACTGCCTGGGGACGGCGCCACGGTGCTGACCGGCCCGAGAAATGCCCAGGGTCCTGGGAGAGGAGCGCGCGGAAGGCCGTTCCACGGACTGGCTTCCAGCACTTGCCAGAACGCTGAGGTTACTGAGCCCACAGCTGGGACGGAGGATGCGCTGTGACCCCGCGGGAAACGCACATCCTCGTCAGGACACGGAGAGGGACAGAGGAAGGCGCGCGGGCAGGCCAGCCATGGTGAGTGTGGGTCGGCAAGCCCATGCTGGCGGCCGCACACACACAGGGCGCAGGACAGCGTCCCCTGGCAGACGGCCGAGGACTATGGTGAGCCTGCAGCCCCGCTGCTGAGAACTGAACTCCAGGAGAGGATGCGGGGGCACAGCCCGCACGCACGCACACGCTCGGGGGAGCGCTAAGCGGGGCAGGGGCCGGCCCGGGAACACCCCGCCCCGGCAGAGGGGGCCGTCAGCGCCGTGGGGGGGGGGTAGTGGGACAAGGACAGGGCGCTGGTGCGCCTCTGGGACAGCACGGCTCGGGGGAAGCGCTGACTCCCCGTCTCTCAGCAGAGAAAGGAGGCTGCCTGAGAGGCAAGGAGCCTCGTTTAACACTCTCGAGTGTGGGAGGGAGGGAGGTAAGAGCTGTCATCCGGTTTTAGCTGCCACCCCTGCCCGCTCCGAACGCCTGCAGCTTGTCTGATATGCACGCCCTCAGGGGACGACGGGGGCTGGGAAGCCAGTGACGTCGCCCGCTGGGAGGTCAGGCACGGACCAAGGACTCTGGGGAGGTGACGTGCAGCCCTGGGGTTGCCCCTCGTGGTCCATGAGGCCCTCACAGCAGTCTCGCCCCTCGGCGCCCCGGGGCAGCCAGGGGCCTTGATGCTCTCTGTCTGGAGGCCGGAAGTCCGACAGGGGCTGCAGGGCTGGGCTCCCTGCGGAGGTCTCCCGGGACGGGCTGTGGCTGTCTCCCCAGCATCTGCCTGTCTTCACGTCACTCCTTCCGCCTGTGTGTCCTCCTCCGTCTCCAACCTCCCTCTTGTTCTCTTGTAAGGTCCCATTCGCAGGTTCCAGGCTCTGGCGAGGACACTGGAGCCCTTTCCAGGCCTCTGCAGCCCTCCGGACAGGCGCCCTCGACCATGTTTTTCAGTTGCCCTGGTGCCCAGCACAGGGCCTGGCCCTGAACCGTCAGCAACCTACGGACGTCTGGGGCTGGGCCAGCCAAGGCTCTCAGCCTCATCCTAAGGGTCAAGAATGCAGTTCCCGTGCAGCCGATGGGACTACCCGAGCCAGGCAGTGCCGAGCGGAGCGGAGGCCCGAGGGACGTGGTGCATGCCCCCAGCAGCAAAGGGATAAGGGTCTTCATGCGTCACGGCAACGCGCTCGCTCGACCGCGGTATCATCTCAGAGACATGACGCCAAACGTCACACGAACCGCGACGTCCAGAACACGGCCCGTGGTCGGGAGGGGAGGCGGGGGGAGCCCCACACCCCATGGGCAGAGCACACCGGCGGTGCCAACGGGCAAGCTCGGGGGCGGACGTGCGAGGGCCTTCCCCACGCAGCCCCAGCTGCTGACGGTCAAGCCACCCCGAGCACCGCGGGCAGTACTCGCCCAGCACCCGCGGACCCGAGGGCTCCCACACGGACCCGGCTGGCAGGGGGTCAGCGGGGAAAACTCCCAGAAACCATGTTCACGGGCAGCGCCAAGTGCACCTCCGCCCGTGGTCGGCTCCGCACAGCTGAACTCGCCGAGCGGCAGGCGCGTGGCAAAGGCAAAGTAGGAAAGTCAGTGGCAGCGGGCACGGCGTGGGTGGGCGGGAGGAAGGCCTCCCACGGGCTGCGCACGCGCTCCCCCCACCCCCTCCAGGGCGCCCTGCAGCCGGGAGGCGGAGAGGCACGTGGGGCTCCGCCTCGGGCGAGTCACGTCCCGTGGACGAGCTTCTGGAGAGTTAAACGGGCCCCGAGCGTGCTCAGAAATGGCAGCCGATGACAAGGTGTAACGGGCTGCCGTGAGCCACAGCCGTGTTCGAGCACTCGCACACGAACACACAGAGAGGCAATGTGGCTAACCAACCGAAGCCCCCACGAGACGAGCTCAGGGATCACCAGAGGCGCGTTTCCACAGCGGACATGGAAAGTACGCGGGCGATAACCCTGACAGACGCCAGGGCAGCAGCGGGGAGGCCGCAGGGCACCAGCGAGCCCTTGGCCGGCCCGTCCGCACAGGGACGTGGGCGCACACGTCCTGGCGGGGGCATCAGGCAGAACGCGTGCGTCCCGGGTGGGACTCCCGTTGGGGCGCTGCTCGGGGCCCCCCCCACGCTGTCCGCAGGCAGCGGGCACCCTGTGTCTCGGGTCTCACAGCCCCACTGGCACAGGATGAGCCGCTGGGAGGCTGGGGTGGAGGTGGTGAGGAGACCCTGACTTTACCTCCCACAGCCCCGAGAAGCACCAGTGAGGCCGTGACCAGGAAGGCATTCTGCAATGGGGCCGGGGCCTGGGGGACAGGCAGGCACGGCACGATGGGCAGAGGGGCTGAGCCCCAGGATGACAATTGTCACAATCCCACGGAGAGGAGCAGGAACCTCAGAAGGGCAGGGAGGTGCCCAGCAAGGTTGAGAACAAGAGCTGGGTGGGCTTGGCCTGTGACCCACGACCTGGTGTCCCCATCACACAGAGGGCCCCGTGAGTGCGCCCCAGCAGCCCTGCACGATAGACCCCTCTCGCGCCAAGGCCTCCGGTCAGCGCACACAGGCTGGCCCACTGGTGCCCATCCTGTGAACACGAAATGGGAACATTTTTCCTTCCTTCCTTCCGGGCACACGTGAAGAACGGGCCTGTGTAAAATCATGAGGTTCTGTCCAAAGACCTGGTCTGTTCCTGTTGACTGCACCCTCTCACCAGACCCTGGTTGGGCCCCCCCTGCCAGACCGGGTGCGAGGCCCCGAGGAGGGGGAAGGAGCCACTGAGGACGCCAGGAACGGGAGTGCCAGAGCACCTGGCTTGGCTTCTGCAGCCCCAAGGGGCACAGCCAGCTGAGATCCCCTTTGTCAAACAAGCCGGTCTGTTTGAATCTGTTAACTCTGCATCCTCCAGGAGGACATCCGTGAAATTCAACCTGCCTTCCAATTTGTCACTTATTTGGTTCTGCCTCAGCTGTAACCAGGTCACTGGCAAGCACAGCCATGCTCTGGGGATGACCCCACAGGAGCTCCTCTGTGGTCACCGCGTGCGGCCTGCGCGCGTGGTCACCATGTGGGCACAAGGACGGAGGACCGTGAGTTCATGCTCTGCTTCAGAGAACCAAATGGCGGGACCCCAAGGGGCCGAGGCCAGCAGAGGTGCCCCCTGAGCTGTGCCCCAGACGGCCCAAGGATAAGCCCCACAGCGGGTGTGACCCCCACCCCCTCCCGGAGCTCGAGCACCAACGCCCACACTCACCAGGACGCACTTGCCAGGCTCCAGGCTCCAGAGAGAGCTCTCGGTGTTGACCTTGTGGGTGAACTTCCCTTCCATGAGGACGTGCTCCCCATCCTCCTCTAGCACAGCCACCCGGATGGAGCTGCTGCTCAGGGCCACCGAGACCTGGAACCGAGCAGAAGGGAGTCACTCTGTGCTGGAAGGTGGTGCCTAGCACGCTCCCAAGCAGGACCTGGCCGCAGACCGCGGGAGAGCAAGATGCAAGGCCATCCTGGGGGTCCACAGGCACTCTGGACGAAGAGAATCCTACCAACCCAGTGACACTGGAAGCAGCCCACGCACGCCGTCTCCAAGTAAACGTACTGGAAGTCCCGTTTCAACGTGCGTAATGATGACGCAGGAAAACTACTGGTCTTCCACAGAAATCCCTTCTCCATCGGGGAGACCGGTAGCCATGGTGGAAGGCAAGCATGGCTGGTGCAGGTGGGGTTGTGCTCCCACCCCCATCTCGCTGTCGGGCCTCGTCAGCAGCAAGGCTCTGGAGGGCGCCCAGGAGGGCCGAGCCCCCGCACGCCCACTCTGCCTCCGTCTGCAAGCCACTGTGCCTTCCCCGGGGACAGTGAGGCCGGCTCCCCTGTTCTCGAGAAACCCAGCCTCTCAGCCCACCATTCTCTCCTTGGGGACACTTGTCCTGGACAGTCTCTCCCTTCTCCCCTGCAGCTGCCTGCGCACCCACACTGGGACCTGCTGGGACCCTGGCCTGAAGCATCCAAAGCTCGTGAACCCCTGGAGGTTCATCAGATCAGTAACCGGAAAAGGGAAGCACACAGAACTCCTGTTTTTATTCCATTTCAATTCTTTTTGAACTCTGAAACGTGTGTCTAAACTGCAAAATCTTTTTATGACAGCATCTGCATAATGCGTGCATTAAATGAAAAGACACTGGAGGGGAGAACTCAGGCCTAAGGGTGGGGTTCCATCCGCTTTTGTTTGGAGACGACCCTCCCACATGGCTTGGTAAGTGCTCATTAAACACTCATAAAGCATCGAACAGAAATTCTCACAGAATATTCGAGCTTGGCTCCTGTAACCTAATTGTACTGTAAAAACCCTCGAGTAAAAGATGGACAGTGGAAGGGGTGCTGTTCCACAGTTCCCACCATCAGGCGGCTCTCGGGCAAGAGAGGAAGAATTCCTGAACCGTGCCGGGAGTGGGGGAAGCGGGGAAAGCAGGGAAAAGGGGACAAAAGCGCTGCTACAGAGCAGAGTGACCCACGGCCCACACATGCCCACACCCAACCTCTGGGGGTGTCCTGTTCACTCAGCCAGCTCTGCAAAGACATGGGCACGACCCGGATTTACTCAGCATCCAATGGCCAAATCAGCAGCAGCCTGGCACACTCCCAGACGATGTCCCTGACCATGAATTTGGATGTGTGGTGGAGGCGCCCCAGGAGCAAGCTCACTTTAATAAAATCCTCCCAGCCAACTTTACGTAACACGGTAATTTCCAAATTTGGGCAAGCTTCTCACACTGCGAGGCCTGCACAACAGGGGATGAGCCAAAGCACCGAAGGGGACCCAGATAGGAGATGCTTCCAGTCTGAGATGTCACTCTGGGAAGGGTGATCGTGTCCCAGCCTCTGTGACCCACAGAAACGACAGGAACAAAGCACAAAGAGAAAAACCCCAGACAATGCAAGGGAGGAAGGAGGAGGAGGAGGAAACGTGGAGACAAAGGAGAAGAGTGTGGGGACAGACAGCACGGAGCAGGGACGAGTGAGTCGTCTCGTCTGTGCATGGGGCTTCCGGCTGGCAGTCAGCAGGCAGGGAGGACGGGAGCAGAGCCCCTCAGTCAGCCCTGGGACAGCTGAGGAAGCCCCACCGGAGGGGACAGGACCCCGTTGTGGTACAGACCGATGGGGCAGTGCTCCAGAGACACGGAGCAGCAGTCTGAGGGGCGGTGTGGGCGGTCGGCCCCACGTCCTGTACGGAAGGCTGGCCGGTCGGCCCCTCGGCTCTGACCAGACCTCAGCCACGTAATGGAGAACACCATCAACACCATCCATCCCCTACTCAGAAGAATGGGGAAAATACGTTTTTTTAATTAAAAAAACTACTAGGGAATTAAGAAAGGCATCCTTAAAGCAACAGCATGAAAAAACAAAGACTACAGAGCAAATAGGAAAAAAGGAAATTCTAAAGTATTTCCAGTATATATCCTCAGAGAGGCGTGAGAAGTGTGACCATGGAACCAAAATGAAATATGAAAATAGAACAATCACACACATACACCACTTAGAATTAAACACACAGAAGCTAAAATAGAATCTGCAACAGAAAGACTGGAAAACAAAATCAAAAAACATCAAGGTAGAGACAAAGACCCATCCAGGCGGTGGGGGTGGTGTGCTGGGAACCATGCAGCAACAAGACAATGCTCCGGGGTCGAGGAAAACATGCCTTCGGACAAAACCCCACCGAGGGCTGTGCAGAAGGAGTAAAACACAACGCACACAAACTCGTGGACTCGTAACACCGAGAACTCAAAATAAGGCCCTAAAAATTCCAAAGACCAGGGATAAAAGTTTACTCACAAAGAACCTGAACGGAAGAGATCTCTAGAAACAGTTAACACTGGACATAAGATGACAGGGAAGCAATGTCTTCAATTTTCTAAGGGGAGAACTTTTTTTAAAGTTAGATTTCCATACACACCTGGAACCATGAAATAAGGGAAAGTTTAAAATAACTACATTTTAAGACATTCAAGAATCTCTTATTTACAACATACCTTGAGAAAGTTCCTTGAGGCTATAGCCCAGCAAAATGAGGAAAAAAACCAAACCAGAGGAAGATCCTGGGGGAACGGGGTCAAAGGCACAAACGTCCAATAGGAAGGTCAGTGGGGCCTGGACCTCCTACACAGCACGGTGACCACAGCTCACAACATGGCACCGGGCATGAAGAAGCTGCTAAGAGAGCAGAACTCCAACACTCATCACACACACAGACACAAAACCTTAACTACGTATGGTGACAAGTGTAACTAATCCTACCTTGGTGACCATTGTGCAATACAGATATCAGAGCCTTATGTTATACCACAGAAGCTAACAGAGTGTCATATGTCAATTATACCTTAATAAAACTGGGGGGGTGGGGAGGAAGATCCAAAAGGGATCCGAAACACTGAATTTAATCTAGAAGTACAGTGAAAGGAAGCTCCAGGATGTAAACTATACAGCAGAACTGAAACATAATTGGTCCGGGTTGGAATCAGAGGTGAGAGGACTTTAGGAAAAGCGATTTCTAGACAATACGTTGTTCTAGTGCGTCTGGCTGATTTGGACATTATGATGAAAAGATACTATTTTTTACAAGTTAAAAAGAAACACCAGGAAAACAAAAAGCTACACAAGAAATTCCTGATCCAAAAGTGTAAATTATAGAGTAACACCTCCAAAAAAGCGCTCTTTCAAAAAAGCAACAAGAATATTGGCAAAAATTGTCAATATGTACGTTTTCTGAACTTTGGAAACTAATCAAAGGTTTGCAGGAACCCAGAGAGCACTGATTCAAGAAAAACAAGCTTTATGACATTTTAGCTGACCGTAGGCCCATTCTCACTCTCTAGCCCCTTGGTAACCCACATCCCCAGTATAGCCTGGCAGCCATCAGAGGGAGCACAGAGGAGCTGGAGCTCCTCCAAAACTTCATTCCCAAGAACTCGGATCACTTGACCTGTGGGATGGTTCCCCAGAAGACCCCAATTGTTAGGCTGTTTTTAAATGGACTCAGAAAAGCCTTTTCCCCAGGGAGTGTTTGTTGAAAACAATCAGAGGCGAGTATTTTAACTTCACAGCTGACTGAAACAGGGGATAACAGCTGAGGCAAACAAAAGGAAAAGCTGCGGAATATAATGTCCGTGGAGATTTTGAAAACTTTGGACACATGAATGTGCAGGCTATGTGCAGACTTAGAAAAAACCCTTCGGTGAGGCCCTAACCTCTCACCACTGGCCGACTTTGAGCCTCTGCATGAGCAAGTGGAGGCCAAGGCAGAACTTTCAACTGCTAGGCTAAGCGTTAAAGGCAGGCCCTAATACATACATGGAGTTCCCTGGGAGAGAAATTCACTGGTCCTAGGTGTTTAAGAAAGTCTGCCCAATCATTTGCTGATTACTAAGTTCACCAAGTAGAGACTTCACTGGCCACACACAATAAAGAATACAGACTTTAGAAAATTAGCTCAGAAAAGTCATCCAACAAACAAGAACAACTACATCAAGTACCAACAGCAACAAACCATGAGAAAAAGAGAGAATCGGAGGTCCAGAACTGCCATATTGTTATTTAAAATGTCTAATTTTCAACAAAAAATTACAGGACTCACTAAAACAAGAAAAGATAGTCCATATACATGGAATAAAAGCAAACAATAAAACCTGTCCCCAAGGAAGTCTAGACATGGGTTTAGTAAAAGTCTGTAAGTCAGCTATTGTAAATATACTCATAAAACTAAAGAAAGCCATGTGTAAATAACTAAAACAAAGTATGAATACTATCTCATGAAGAATATCAATAAACAGATAAACATTACTTTTTAAAAAAAAACAAATACAAATTCCGAAATTTAAAAGTAACTGGGGAAAAAAACTGAAGCAGAAAATCTACTAGAGGGTCTCAAAAGCAAATCACAGCAGCTAGAAGAAAGAATCAGAAAATCTAAAGATAGGACAAATGATGGGGCATCTGGGTGGCTCAGTCATTAAGCGTCTGCCTTCAGCTCAGGTCATGGTCCCAGGGTCCTGGGATCGAGCCCCGCATCGGGCTCCCTGCTCGGCGGGAAGCCTGCTCCTCCCTCTCCCACTCCCCTTGCTTGTGTTTCCTCTCTTGCTGCGTCACTTTCTGTCAGATAAATAAATAAAATCTTTAAAAATAAAATAAAATAAATAAATAATAAAGATAGGACAAATGAGATTACTTCATCTGAGGAACAGAAAGAATGAATAGGGGCGCCTGGGTGGCTCAGTCGGTTAAGCGGCTGCCTTTGGCTCAGGTCGTGATCCTGGGGTCCTGGGATCAAGCCCCAAATCCGGCTCCCTCTCCCTCTGCCTGCCACTCTGCCTACTTGTGCTCTCTCTTTCTCTGTCAAATAAATAAATAAAATCTTTAAAAAAAAAAAAAAAGAAAGAAAGAATGAATAGAGCCTCAGAGACCTGAGGGACACCACTAAGCACACCACAATGTGCACAATGGAGCCACAGATGGAGAAGAAAGAAAAAGAGGGTAGAAAGAATATATGGAAAAAATGACTGAAAACACACATTCATGAAGCTTAGTGAACGCCAAGTAGGATAAATTCAAAGAGATCAAAACCTAGATGCATCAAAAAAGCCAACAGAGAATCTTGAAAGTAGCATGAAAAGCAACTTCTCACAGAGGAGGGCTCCTCAACAGGAATAACAGCTGATTTGTCATCAGAAACCATGCAGGCTAGGTTGCCTGGGTGGCTCAGTTAGTTAAGTGTCTGCCTTTGGCTCAGGTCATATGATCTCAGGGTCCTGGGATCAGACTCCACATAGGGCTCCCTGCTCAGTGGGGAGCCTGCTTCTCCCTCTGCCTCTGTGTCCCACCCGACCCACCGCTCCCCACTCATGCTCTCTCTCTCTAATAAATAAAATCTTAAAAAAAAGAGAGAGAGGGCGCCTGGGTGGCTCAGTCGTTAAGTGTCTGCCTTCGGCTCAGGTCATGATCCCAGGGTCCTGGGATCGAGTCCCACATCGGGCTCCCTGCTCGGCAGGAAGCCTGCTTCTCCCTCTCCCACTCCCCCTGCTTGTGTTCCTGCCCTCGCTATCTCTCTCTCTGTCAAATAAATAAATAAAAATCTTTAAAAAAAAAAAAAAAAAGAAAGAGAGAAAGAAAGAAACCATGCAGGCTAGAAAGCAGTGGTTCGGAATATTCAAAGGGTGAAGGGAAGGCATGTCAACAAAGAATTCTGTATCAGGCAACACTATCCTTCAAAGATGAAGGAAAAATTAAGACATTCACAGATTTAAAAAACAAACAAACAAACAAACAACAACAACAAAACCCTGAGAGAATTCATCCCTAACAGGCCTATCTTTTCTTACACAAGCCCTGCAAGAAACTAGAGACAGTTCTTCAGGCTGAAATGAAAGGACACTAGATAGTTACTTGAATCCACGTGAAGAAATAGAGAGTGCTGGTAAAGATAAATAGAAAAGACAGTGTAAGTGTACCTTTTGTTAACTCTCTGTTTAATTTAAAACAACTGCACCACAAAGGAGCAGAGAACAGAAGTTATCAAATAAAAGCCAATTCCGGATACACATTAAAATTAAGTTGTATTGATCTGAAATAGATTGTAATCCCAGAAAAAACACTAAGACAATATCCCAAAAAATATAGTTTAAAAAAAAAAGAAAGAAATACTACCCAGGGTGCCTGGGTGGCTCAACCGGTTAAGTGCCCGACTCTTGATGTCGGCTCACATCATGATCGCAGGGTCATGGGATCTAGCCCCACTTGGGCTCCACACTCACAGGGATTCTGCTTGAGATTCTCTCCCGTTGCCCCTCCCTGGCATGCTCGCTCGCTCTCTCTAAAAAAAAAAAAACAACTTAAATAATAAAAATAAAAAATAAAATACTACACCAGAAAATTTCTATTTAACATAAAAGAAAGCAGTCATGGAGGAAAACAAGAACAAAAAATTTCAAAATTTACTACAAAGATACAATAATCAAAACTGTGGTACTGGCATAAGGATGAACATACAGATCAATGGAACAGAATTTAAAATTCAGTAATAAACCCATAAATTTACAGTCAGTTGATTTTAAAGAAGGGTGGCAAGGCAATTCAATGAGGGAAAGAATAGTCTTTTCAATAAATGCATCTATGACAAATGGATATCCACATGCAAAAGATTGAAGTTAGACAACTCCCTCATACCTTATCCAAAAATTAACTCAAAATGGATCAAAAACCTATATGTAAGAGCTTAAACTATAAAACTCTTAGAAGAAAACAAAAATGTAACTATCCATGTCCTTGGATTAGGCAATGGTTTCTTAGATCTGCACAAACAACCAAAAATAAATGAATAAATTCTAGACCTTACCAAAACTAAAGATTCTTGTGCTTCAAAAAACACCATCCCTTAAGAAAGTAAAAAGAGGGGCGCTTATGTGGCTCAGTCAGTGAAGCGCCTGCCTTCGGCTCAGGTCATGATCCCAGGGTCCTGGGATCAAGCCCTGTGTTGGGCTCCCTGCTCAAGCAGGGAGGCTGCTTCTCCCTCTGCCTCTGCCCCCAGCTCGTGCACGCGCGCGCTCTAATAAATAAATAAAATCCTTAAAAAAAAAAAATAAAGCAAAAAGACAACTCATGGAGCAGGAGAAAATACCTGCAAATTATCTGACGAGGGTACAGTATTTACACTTAAAAAGAACTCTTACAATTCAACAATAAAAAGACAATCCAATGCTTAAAAAGTTAAAGGACTTGAATAGACCTATTATTTTTAAAATATTTATTTATGGGACACCTGGGTGGCTCAGTCGGTGAAGTGTCTGCCTTTGGCTCAGGTCAAGATCCTGGGGTCCTGGGATCGAGTCCTGCATCGGGCTCCCTGTTCAGTGGGGAGCCTGCTTCTCTCTCTGCCCCTCACCCCGCTTGTGCTCTCTCTCTCACATAAATAAAATCATTTTTTTTTAAGATTTTATTTATTCATTTGAGACAGAGAGAGAGAGAGAGAGAGCATGAGCAGGGGGAGAGGCAGAGGGAGAGGGAAAAGGAGGCTCCGGGCCGGGCAAGGAGCCCAACGCGGGGCTCGATCCCAGGACCCTGGGATCATGGCACAAGCTGAAGGCAGACGCCCAACCATCTGAGCCACCTAGATGCCCCAATAAATAAAATCTTAAAAAAAAAAAAAAAAGATTTGTTTTAGAGATAGAGTGCAAGAAATCGCGTGTGTGTGAGTTGGGGGGGGGACAGAGAGAGAGGGAGAAAGAATCTCAAGCAGACTCCCCGCTGAGTGCAGAGCCCGACCCAGGGCTCGATCCCACGACTCTGAGATCACGACCTGAGCCGAAACCAAGAGTCAGACACTTAACTGACTGAGCCACGCAGGAGCCCCCCAAGATAAAATCTATTAAAGGGCATTACTGTTTTATTATTTCCAGCAGAAGACTGCAAACAACCTCAGTGCCAATTACCAGGGGACTCGTTTAGTAACCAGCTTGCTGCCTGAAGGGACAAAGGCAGACGGAGCCCTGGGTGTGAGGGGCCGTGGGGTTCAGGGCACCTGCATGTTCGGGTTTCTGGCAGCCTGAGCAGGCGCGCTTGGGGCACGGGGGGCACGGCAGCCAGCGCCAGAGACCAGAGCCACCCCGGTGTGGCCCACACTGGGAACAGGTGCACAAATGTGTCATCGTGCTGGGGGGGGGGGGGTGACAGCACATGCTTGTACTTGATCACAGATCTGGCGTCTGTCTGCCAGAACATCCCAGCAGCTCGTACGCGATGCTGGGGGCAGGGCGGGGGCCGGGAGAGGGCAGGAGGACAGACGCAGGAGAGACACTCCCTGCCATCGGTGTTTACACTCCCAAAGACAAACGTCCTGAGCGTTCAAACACTACGAAGCAGACGTGGAGCCTGTGACCCTCCTGTTACTGAAGTCGCCTCTCTAAAGCTCCGGCCGACACTCGCTCTAAACACCGTCTGAGAAGGGAACCCCGTGGTACAGAGCTTTCAGACCAACTCCATCAGCTGCTTCGAGCTCAGGGGCAAAGCACTGCTGTACGAGACATGCTCAGAAGCCGTGGTGCCGTTCTGGAAGGTTCCTGCGGTGAAGACACAAGCGGCGTGAGCCCACCCGCCAGCAGGTCAGCACAGACCACCCCCAGCTCCAGCAGGAAGCAGCACACCCAGGAGGAGAGAAATCTGCTTGTCGTCCGACGTACGTGCCGTGACTTTGCAGCAACATCGTGACGCTGTCCCCCCGAAAGGCAACCAGCCGGCGTGGCCGGGGCCTGGTCTCCGCTCCGCCACCCTTCTACCAGGCGGTCTGCGGCCTCGGCATGAGCGGAACAGCAGGTCTAGACTCCGAACCTCTGAGTTCCAAGTCCCAGCGTTAAAATGCCAGGGTTCAGCGGAATGCCAGGTTCCGAACCAGGCCCAGCCGACACCGGGGATGACAGCGAACACCTCTGTGGTGAGCGCGCCGCTCGGCGCCCGCCCCGAGGGCAGGAAGGGGCACCTGGCTGCCTTCCCCAGCGGAGTGGACGGAGCAAAGAGCTGACCACGCTTCCCTCACGCTCGAGGCCAGAGCTTCACCGTGAGTTTCTCCTCAGATTCTCCGGCAGAATGACAAACAGCAAAAAGGTGAAGCACTGCGCACAGGCTCTTTTCTGTCCTCCTCGACCCCCAAGGGGCAAGTCCGCTTCTAGGAAAATCGGCCCCAGAGGCGATGCTCTGCTGCTGGAGAAGCGGGGGCGCAGGGGTCCTGCGTCAGCACGCAGCCCTGCCCCCCGCCTCCGCGCACCCCCCCATCTGTGACTTTGTCACCACGCTGCCGTGACCGCAGCTACCCTCACGATGATATCTGACAGGTGCCACAGACAAATCCCAAAAACCAACACTGCTGACAGGCGGCTGGGACGGGCAACTCAGAGAAGAGCTGGAAGGCGGCCAGTCCACAAAGAACATGGCAACCCTGAGGAAAAAACCCTGAGACCAGCAAAAGCCAAGACACACAAAATAAACCTATTCCGGAATTTTAAGCGAGTCATGGCTAAAATGCTTAGATCGCTGAAAAAATGAGAGACCACAAAATTTTAGGAGAAGGCTGCAGTGTGGGAATAAGGGGGAACGTGGAAGTTGCTAAGAGACTAAATCCCGAGAGCTCACGCCCCAAGAGAAAACTCCGTTCCTACGTGCGGTGACAGGTGTTAACCAGATTCCCGCAGACACGGGGATCAGATCGCCAGGCTGTGCACCTGAAACCGGCACGTCAGCTGTGCCTCAGCTAAAAAGACCAAGCAACACAGTAACCTGGACAGAAGACACCACTGGGAGAGGGGGAGGAGGAGGAGGAGGAGGAGGAGGAGGAGGAGGAGGAGGCGGCGGCGGCTTCCCTCGCATCAGCGATGAGGCTGGCCTGGCAGAGATGCGGTCAGCAGGTGTCACGCGGAACACGGTTCCTCCAGTGTGGCGCCGCCATCACTGGGCTCGCGCGCACACCTCTGCGGGCCGGGAGCGCTGGCCCCGGAGACCCCGGACAAGTCCTGTCCAGCACGGCCACAGGTGCCTCCGGGGGCGGGAAGGAAGGCGCCGGGCAGGGCCCGAGCAAACAGGGCACCCGCTGACGCAGCGCACGCCACCTGCCACTCCCGAGCAGCCCCACCGGTGCCAACGGTCACTGCCCGAGCCCAGCGGACGTCAGCCCCAGAGCGGCAATCTTGGCCGAGCCCTGGGGACCATCACGTGCCCAGGAAATGTCTCGCGTGAGAACAAGCAAAACCCAGGGCTACACTGGGTGAAGGTCAGGACACCCACACTGGAGGGAAGCGTGGATCTGACCCCCAGGCATGATGGCCTGTCCCTTCGGCAATGTGATGAAGGGCAGCAGGACCCCCGCTATACAGGGCTCGCGGCAGAGTCAGGAGACACGCTGACATCACCAGCATGTCCGCCTCCCGGGCGGAAAGGACAGCGGGAGAGGCCAGGTCACCCGGGTCTCCAGAGTCAAAGAGAGAATCACTAGTTTTGGGCTGGGTCTGACACAAGTCCTTTGGAGAAAGCTCCACAAGTTCACAGACAGGCCAGACAAGCAGACCAGCAAAGTCCGCAGCCAACACTTTTCGTAACTCCTTCACCTACACACAAAGCAATGCCACCAAAAAATAAGCCCTAGATCAACACCTGCCCGTAAAACCCCAGAAGATGCCGGGCAAAGTACTCCCCCAGGAAGGTCGGCCTGCACCAGAGGGGACATGGTCACCAGAGCCAGATCCCGGAGGGATGACCCCCAGTCACCAGGTCGTGCCTTGGATCCCGAAGTCCACCTGGCCAGGGGTCACGGACCCCGGTGAGATCTCCTCAGACAGGGTGGGAAGAGGGGTAAAGCGGGGAACGAGTGCATGGTGCCAGGACAGCCAGCCGCACACCAGACACGGAGCCACGGAGCCCGTGCGGCAGAACGGGCCGCCCTCATCGACGCACGGGGCGGGACTGTTCCAGGTAGAGCGCGGGCAGTCTGGGGCCGGCACCTTGAGACGGGGGGCCCGGAGGGGCTAACTCACCGCCCGGCCTGGCTCTGGCTCACACGTGTCCAGACCAGCAGGAGCCGGTACTTCACGTGGCAGCCGTTTCCAGAAAATGTGCGTGAACTCACAGACGAGCTCTGTTGTACGCGCTGTGGGACCTGCTCTTGGGAAGAAGCCAGCAGCGCTGGTCTCTGACCAGTGGGAAAGCAGCCTGAGCTTCGGGGGCTGACACCCCCGCACCGACCACAGCCTCATCCCCCCATCGCCAGCCAGACACACTCTGAGTGCCCTCAGTGCAGGCACGGCAAGAGTGGGGGACGCGGTGCGCTCCCTGTGTCAGCTCGGGAGGCTGAGCAACCCCTGGGCCTCACTTTCCCGCCTACGGACATGGAAGGTGCGGCTCGCTTTGCAGGCCGCAGGCTCTCGTGACGGCTGATGCGAGGAGGACGTGCTTTCTCCGCAAGTATCAGAATTCTTTACGTTGAAGGGATTATGATAAAAAGCCCCGTTTCACAAACCACATGGGGCTTTTTCCTTTAAAGTGAAGCCCACCCACTTAGAAAAAGTAAACATCTCTCTCCCACTAAAAGATTAAATTTCTGCTCACGCTCACGGAGGTGGAGAGACCCAGTGGAGCTGTGAGTACCACCGCTCCCACCTGACGTGGCCGCTGTCCGTGGGGGAGCCCCGCAGAGCCCAGGGGTCCCTGCTCGGGACACCACCTTCTCCATCTGTGACACACGCGTATCGACCACCCCGCCTCCTTTGTGGCGCCTGCCACGAAGACGCCGAGCCACGACCCACAGGTGACAGCGGAACGAACCACCAGCCACCGGGCATGCTCGCACAGCAGGGCAAGCCTGGGCGGGGCACCGCCGCCCCCGATTCCTGCGCCTGAGGTCTGAAGCCGAGCAGAGAGGCTGGAGGCGCCCCGCGGTTACCTGCCTGCCCTTCACCACGTGCTTGGGCACCGGCACCTTGAGCTCCAGGTCGGTGTAGTCCTGCGACCAGGTGTAGTTCTCACGCACGGCACCATTGTAGCTGTCGGGGTTTCTCTGGAACTGCTCCTGCCTCCTGGGGAAGAGCAACAGGTGAGATGCACCCAGGCCCAGACGCAGGAGCGCCGCGGCCCCACCGCATGCCCGGCCCGCCCCCGCACGCCGTGGTCCCCCCACCGCACGCCCAGGCCCCACCGCACACCACAGCCCCCCACCACAGACCCAGCACCCACTGCAGGCCTGGTCCCCACTGCACGCCCGGGCCCCGACCGCGTACCCACGCCCACACATCTCCAGCTCCTGAGAAGCTGAGTCTCACACTTCCTGACCCTCCTACTCAGGCCTCCTAGGAAACTGCGGGGACAAAGGGACACTGCAGGGAAGCCCCTGAGGGCACCACCCGCGGGTTGGGGACAGCACCCGCGGGTTGGGGACAGCATCCGCAGCCCGGCTCCACAGAACGGCGGGCCTGCTGCCGGGCTTCCCGAAGCTCACGGACCAGGCCCGTCGCTCAACCAAAGGGTGGCAGTAATGAAGTCCCGGGGCTCCTGCTTTCTCACCACTGCTCGGCAGGGCCTAGCTCCACAAAACAGCAGAACAACTTCAGCCCGCAGCCGCTCGGCTTCCACGCTAACCCACCACAGCCTCGGCTTTCTCCTGGTGACGAGCGCCCAGCGAGGGCAACACACCAAAGCCCGGGCTACCTGGAAAACCCACCAGCCACGCCGCCTGTCCCTGCAGGGCCCGCCCAGCCCAGACGCAGACACGCCTGGCCAAGCAGCGGATGGCACGAACAAAATACGGTAGAACGTTTGCTGTTAAACGGAACGGTGCTCACAACAGCAAAAATAGCATTATAAAAGTAAGTTTGGACTCACAAGCCCTCTACGGTGAGTTCTGCACCTAAATTAAAGACAGAAGCCCAGTCACAGAAGTGCAGCTCAGCCACCTTCTCCAGCCCTTCGGACACCCCGTGGGGGGACACGGCACCGTGCAGGTCCTCCTCGGTGCACGTGAAGACACGTGGAAGAGGCTTGCAGCGCATGCAGGCCATCAGCCCCTCACCTCTGCCAGGTGGTGGTTCACGGGGAGGCACTTTTTCTGGCTGAAGCGTCAGGACGAGAATGTGTTTACCTCCGGTGGGTATGCCTCACGCGCCTTAGATGGGAGGCCGGGCATCCGTCACAGCCCGCCCATCGGGGCTGGCAAGTGGCTGCCGTTAGGGCCCGAGGTGTGACCCCCAAAATCCTATGTCGTCCTAACTTCCAGCACCTCAGAATGTGCTCTACTTCCAAGTTAAAATGAGGTCATCGGGGGCCCTGACCCAATCTGCGTCCTTCACAAGGAGAGACCAGGACACGAAGATGCGCTCAGAGGGACGATGGCATCAACACGGCCGTGCGGCCGCGGGCCACAAGGGCTGAGGGCTGTCTGACTCCGCAGAAGCTGCGAAGAGGCCAGGAGGACCCTCCCCAGAGGCTGGGAGTGAGCTCGGGAGAGAGCCGCAGAGAGCAGGGTGGAAGAGGCAGGAGAGGTCCGGGCCAGGCCCGCTGGACACCGGCCACAACACACACGTGCACAGGCCGCCCAGCCCCAGGAGCAAAGCACCCGGCGTGCGGCTGAGTGCGGCCCAGGCCCGCTCCCTAGAAGGAACACGCACGTGCGTCCGTGCCCACGGACAGGCCTGTTAAGTCTCCGTGGGGTCTCCGGGTGGTACAGCAACGAGCAGTCTGCCTTTCTTCTCTTGGCCATTACCCAAGTTCCGCACAACACAGACATGTGATCAAGAGAAACACAGCTCTTTTTAAGACAGGGGGCGGCAATCCGCCTTGCGGCCCCACGACCGGGCAGCTCTGCCACGACCACTCCAGCCTGCTGGCACCTCCACACCTCAGACGGGGCCCGGGGAGACGGCACCTGCCCCCCCAAACCGCTCTAGCACCCACTGCAGCTTGAGAGCTCATATCAGATGGACCACACTCGAATGTGCGGACAACAGCTCCAGCAAAGCCGACCGGGATGAAGCCGGGAGACGCACCCTCACTGCACGGCCTTCGGAACCGCGCGCATTAACTATTTGAAATCATCAACCACATGGAAACACGGACGTAAGATACACACAAAATAAAGGCCAGCACTGGCAGAAATCGAGAAATAAACCGCGGGACCTCTCACGGTGGTGGGGCGGCTGCGTCCCGCACCCAGCACGGAGCCCTCACCGGCTGGGGTCCACACGACCCCCCAGCCGTAACGCACAGCAGACACCAGCGGAGACGCCACAGGGCCACGCGCAAGGGGCCACCTGCCCGCGGAGCTGAGCTGTCCCAGAGCTGGGCGCTCACAAGAGGGGCTCTGGCCCCAGCACTGCAGGGCGGGCAGCCAGGCAGGCACCCGGCCGGCTCACCCCGAGCGGACCCGCGGCCTCCCCCGCACGGAGCCGGGCACACTGCTGGGTGCTTTTTTAAACACTTGGAATCTACATTCTCTTTAAATAAAGTCGATTATTTCCAGCCAACAGTGTGTAAAAATAAGCCTCCTGTCATGTGCAGGTGCTCCGGGCCCCCCTCGCCTTGTCATCCCCGCCGGGCCTGGAGCCACGCCCCTGCAGCTGCCGAGGAGCACGCTGGGGGTGGGGAGCAGGGAGGAGCGTGAGTCAGCAGCCGGGGTGCAGGCGGCAGGCAGGCCTCCCTACGGCGCCCACGTCCAAGGAGCCCATCAGCCCCGTGACAGCGTCCTGACCGTGTGTTAAAGGGAAAGTGAGGCCAGGCTCCTCGCGCTGCGGGCACCACAACCAGCAACAGCCGCGCAGGGGGGAGCTCTGCGGGGCCCCTCCCTCCGTGCCCCAGTGCGTGGCAGGAACCAAGGGCCTCCTTCCTTCCCGAGTTCAGAACCGCAGTGGTCAGGATGGGAAGTGGTGGGTAAGGGGGTCCCAGACCCAACATAAAGGCGTCTGTGCAGAAGGCTCAAGTACGCACGGGGAATGGGGACCAGTGTATAAGTGGGGGCACGGGGGCCGCCCTCAGGCCCCTCCCCAGGTTCTGGGACGGTGTACCCAGTGGAGGGACGTACCCAGTGGAGGGACCAGGGCCCGAGCGTGTGCATGTTTAAGCAGTTAATTCTCTCCCTCCCCGACATCTCCATCTCTCCCACTGACCTCCTGCTCACTGGTCCCACCACATCCGGCCCCGGACAGGAGCCACAGCAGGTGCGGACGCAGGGATTCTTCTCTGGGTTTCTGCATTTCGCAAGCTGGAGGAGGTGAGCCCTCCCTTGGAGGCGAATGCCCTGCTTCAGAGCCTCACGCCAACCGTGCCCTGCTGGAAGCAGGTCCACAGGCCCCGTCTCGGCACC
Source organism: Leptonychotes weddellii (assembly GCF_054177405.1). NCBI lineage: Eukaryota > Metazoa > Chordata > Mammalia > Carnivora > Phocidae > Leptonychotes > Leptonychotes weddellii. The sequence goes on along the minus strand of NC_138380.1, from coordinate 93,137,863 downwards.
GAGACGTGACTGCCACACTCACCGTGCCGCTTGGAAAGGAAGGGTCCGACTGCAGAGTGTGTGCACAGTGACCCACCCAGAGGGCTCCGCACCAGGCAGGCCCACCGTGCTCACGGCCTCCCTTCCCAGCAGCACCCGCCCGCCCTCCTGCCCCCCCGCACCTACAGGTTCCTTTCCAGCGGCCACCTCTTCCCAGCTCCTGGAGCAGCAGAAGCCCACAGCATCGGGTGCCCTGCTCCAGGCCCAGCTCCCCGCACACCAGCTCCGTGCGGTCCAGGCGCCTCCCTGACATCCACTGTCCCCTCCTGCCCAGGGTCACTGTCGCCATCACACTGGGGTCGCCATCCTCTTCAGTGCATTCCCGCCTGGAAAGACAGTCTGGCTCAGGACACAGGCCTGTCAGTCCACTTTCACAAGGAAGGGAGGCTACCTGGCCCTCTGGGGCACTTGGGGAGACAAGCTGCACATCCTGCCTAAGAAATCTATACTTTACCCTTCCCCTTCTTTAAAATCTAGCTTCAGTAATTCTCTCTCCACCTAGCATCACCAGTTCAGCATCTATCAGCAGTCTTCCCAGACGGGAGCGGCCCGCGTCACACAGGGACCAGAGCCTGAGCAAAAGGACACCACTCAAAATGAGGAGGCCCCAAGAAAGGGACACACGAGCTGGCCCAACACGAGACAATCTGAATCTCAAAGAGAACAACGTCAGGGCACAGGAGTGCCTCAATCAGTTTGGGCATCCAACTCTTGATTTTGGCTCAGGTCAGGATCTCAAGGCTGTGAGACTGAGCCCCGTGTCAGGCTCCGTGCTGGACGTGGAGCCTGCCTAGGGTTCTCTGCCCCCCGCATCAAAAAAAAACAACGTCCATAAAAGACTGAAGCATGTGATGTATTCAAAGGTCCATAAGCTCATGAAACAAAAGCCCATCGTCCCCTTGATGGCCAGAGTACAACTCCATCTGAAAATTAATAAAACGGTTCTGCAGGAACCAGAATTTCAAAAAGCCAAGTCCCTCCATCAGGACTCCAGACAGTCAATGAAGAAGGCAGACCAGCATGAGAAAGTCACCATTTCGTCACCTGCACTGGAAACGGCGGGGGGAGGGTCTGCCCACAGAAGGGTCCAGAACACCAATGTCCACAATGCTAGACACCAGGCGCGTCCTGCGATGTCCCACCTTTGTGACAGTCCCCAACACCAGGCCAAAAACCCACCACATCCTGCCAGGGTACGTGGGCAGGAGCAGAGAACATGGTCACAAGAGCCGTGAACGCACTGGCAGCCCAGTCCAGAACGTGGGAAAGTCTAACAGACAAAGTTCCAAGTTTCCGTACAAATAAACAGCAAGAGATTAAAGAGGGAAGGAGAAGTATTCTAAATCAGGAGGCTTAGAAGACGCAGCAAGCAAACGCCACGGTGGGGCCTGCTGGAACGCGAATCTGAAAAACCAGTTGTGAGAAAGCTCCGTGAGACAATCGAGAAGAAGCGGCCATGGACTGGGCGTTAGGTGACCCTAGGAAATTCACGACAGTTACAGTAAGCTTCAGTCCTATTTTTACTGAAGTATGTATAAGTGAAATTTCATGACTTCTGGATTTGTCCTCTCAAAACCAAAACCAAAACAAGTCTGGGGTAGGGAAAGACAGAACAGGGATCGAGAATGCCAGGTGAGGAAGCAGAGAGAAGCTTCGGGGGCACTGTGGTTCTCTTCTTCCGCGGAATTGTGAAAATCCGGGGGGTCTGTCCTGGCTGTGCACCCGGCGGGGGGCCCCGATGGCCCGGGCTGTGGGGGAAGCGTCCCACTGAGAGAGCGCCTGCGGATTTCCAAGGCCGCCCCACGACCC
>NC_138380.1:93120856-93135915 GCF_054177405.1 Leptonychotes weddellii | reverse complement strand
TTCCCGTGTGTGTCCACGCTTACTGGCCACGTCCTCTCACTTCTGTGACGCTCCAGCCACAGCTTCTGGTGGTGCTTTCCCTGGTTTGCACAAGAACGCTATGATCGGGGGGGGGGGGGGAAGAACTCCGTCGGCTTCACAGTTCACAGACGCCGTCTCCTGGTGTGTAAGTGGTCCTCATACTTTCCTCACGACGTCTGTTTAACACAAGCCCCATCTCTGGACTCAAGCGGCTCCTGGGGCCCTCCCCTCGCCAGGGTCACCCCTGTGGCCTACAGGGCCCCCTCCTGGGCTTTGATCCCTACGCCCCACAGTCATCAGCCCATGTCCAACCTTGCTCCCACGTGTCCCTGCTTTGGCCCTGACCAGTCGTACCAGAAGCCCGCGTGAAGAGAAAGAGAGCGTGCGGCTGAGGCGCCCAGAAGGACTGGTGGGGACTCTGCCCACCGCTGTCAGGACTCAATACAAAATTCTTGTAACAAGTATATTTTGACAATCTGCTTTTAACATTTTAATTTTGTAGCACAATTAAAAATACCAGATGATTCTTTACCTAAAAGAAAGGAGGCAAGGTGGGCGCCTGGGTGGCTCAGTCGGTTGGGCGACTGCCTTCAGCTCAGGTCATGATCCTGGAGATCCTGGATCGAGTCCCGCATCGGGCTCCCTGCTTGGCAGGGAGTCTGCTTCTCCCTCTGACCCTCCCCTCTCTCATGTGCTCTCTCTCATTCTCTCTCTCTCAAGTAAATAAAATAAAAAATCTTTAAAAAAAAAAAAAAGAAAGGAGGCAAGGTTCATGAACTTCGTCGTAATACGTCCGTGAACGATTTGATAGGTTTTAATGCAGATCACGGAGTACCTGGGACAGCCGACACAGACGGCGTCGGCATTTCCCGCACGCTGTTCTCCTTCACCGAAAGGGGAAGTCTGTTAGAGTGAGACTTTTTCTTAAGTCACGCTCATCACTTCAACAAGGGTAAGAGCGTCCCAAGCATTTTACAAGCCCACGACTGTAAAATAGACATCTTCCAACAAAAGCGAGATAACCTGCGCCACAAACACATCACGTGAAGGACGCTGAACTCCCACCCCTAACTCCGCTTTCTCCCCCTCAGCATCCAAGATCAATCGCGTCATGACTAGCTTTACCACTGCCACTCCCAACAGACTGCCCAACGGAGAAGCATCGCACTCGAGGAAACACCACTGCGCCTCCCGCACCCACCCACCTGCCGGAGGGACGCGGCCCGCAGCACAGCCCGGGGCCAAACGTTCACAGCACACGCAGGGAAGCCATGGCGGCAGGAGGCCCGGTCAGGGCGACACGGAAGCCAGAGAGCCCCAGTATGAGACCCGGGGCTGCCCCGGCCTCTCCCCGCCTTCCGGACAGCGGCGTCCCCAGAGCCGCCCACTCTCCCGCAGACGTGCACTCACCCCAGTTTGTAGCCAGCCTCCAAACCGCTCCTCAGACCGGGAGCCCTGTGGCACGGCCCCTCCTGCCCGCACTCTGACGCTGGAAGACCTCCGAGAAGCTGTCCCCGAGGCGAGCCACCGTCCGCGGGGTCGGGCCGGCAGGGCACGGGGTGGTTTCTGGGGCCGCCTGCACGAACACACCAGGTGCACACGCACGCACACGGGAGGACACGGCGGGGCGCCGGCCCAACAGCCTGCTTCCGGCGGGCCAAGGTTTGAGAACCAGAAAGTGCCACGATGGAAGAACCAGAGCAGGTGTTACTTTTACGAAAGGCAAAGCAGAAAAAACTGGGGGAAAAGGATGCCTGAGAGGCTGGGAAGGGTGGTGGGCCCTCCCTGGCCCCGGCAGCGGTGGGGTGGCTCTGTCCTGGCGACAGGAGCAGCTGCTGGCATGCGTCACGGCGCACTGGGCACAGACTGCCCTGGACCGGGGAGGGCTGCGGTGCAGGGAAGGGAGGCCCGAGCGGGAGGAGCGTGGACACAGTGGGGCGGGAGGGAAGACGTGAGGACCCGGGGACGGGGCCGGGGCACGGGGTTCCGGGGGTCACGGAAAGGCTGCCACCAGCAGGTCTGAGCCACACGGGCAAGCAAGATCTGGGCACAGAGTGCCGGCACCTCGTGTCGTTCCACTGCGCTTCAGTCCCATCGCGCTTCCCACACGCTGCGACTCCCCGCGATTTACGTGTGAGGCAGCCCTGCATCCGGCCAGCTGTCATCACTGGCCCGCACACCTGACCCCAAGCACACCTGCCCAACGCGTGTGAAGAGCAGTCCTCCTGGGTGTGTGTGTGCTACAGCATGGAGCGTGCGTCCCCCACGTCAACGTCACACGACGCACGTCCCCCGTCTTCCCCGCCTGGCCCTCACCACCTGCATCGAAACCCCAGCTTTCGCGCCCTGGGGCCAGCACCCCCACCCTCACAGGGTCAGCAGCCGAATCCTCCAAAGACGGACGGATCCTACCAACAGCAGCCCTGCAGGAGGGCTCTGGACAGGGGACCTCAGCACAGCAGGCCCGGGGGCCCGGGGAGCCGAGCACTTGGCATGAAGAGGGTGTCCATGCCGATCCAGCCCCCGCCCCCCAGGAAGCCTCCACGCTCTCCAAGCAGCTGTGTCACCTGGTCCTCGTCTGCACGAACACCACAACCTGGAATGACCAAATGGTTCTCCATCTGGACCCCTGGGCACACACCTCCTTCACCTCACACACATCACCATTCTGTAAAGCACACGAGAAGCTCCAAGGTTTCTATTAAATGAACATTTTCTCCAGGATTAGCACAAGTTAACAACCACCGTACTTAGTGACAGAGGAACCTCCTTCATACACAATCCCACAAAGATGAAAAAGAGTCAATTATCCTGAAATAAGTTATACCCTGTTTTTAAATTTGCCTGGATTTCATCTCATTCTGCAAACAAAACATGTGCCCTTGACACATAAGCATTAGAAACAAATATAGAAACAAGACCCACTCAAGAGTAGGAAAAAGGTTTAACTCAGGCTTTAAAATTAAAAAAAAAAATTAAGTCAGGAATTCTTAGTTCAAATTCTGTTATCACGAAGTTAAAGTTTTAAAAACTCTTTTCTAAACTGAAAAACAGACTTAAAAAGCAACGAATTTATACCACAGAACCCCCAACTGCTGAATCGGGACACAAGCCCCCTGAAGAAGAGAAAGGTGGGCTGGGTACGGGGAGGGGTGCGACCGTGTCCAGAGGAGGGGCCCGTCCCCACTCCACACCACCAAGGGCACCAGAGTAGAGATGCATCTGCGCACGTCCAGCCTCTCACAGCAAGACGACGCTGAGCCGTGATAGGAGGACAGCGTATTATTTACAGAACAGCGGCAACGATCCCTCTCAGAGAACAAAGAGCGTGTGGCAATGAGTAATGAGAGCAAAGGAAAAGCCAACTCAACACGAGGACCAGCAGATACAGCTGAGGAAAGATGCATGAATCTCCCAGGAAAAAAACAAAAACAGAAAGAGAGAATGTAGAAGGAAGAAGCTGGGACACTGGAACTGGGAGCTGAAGAATAAAGAAAACAGAAGGGAGGCGAGAACCAGAAAGAACGAAGGAGCGTCTGTGGAAACGCAGGACGGGCGTCAAAACCGCAGGCGCACTCAGGGGACCCGGGAAGGGACAGCTGCCCGCCCAGAGCAAGAGTCACCGCCTGAGAGGTCACGGCCAGCCTGACGTGCCACGGCTCCAGTGTCCGCCGCACACAGGCGAAGCCCAGGCGTCCCGCAGTTCCCAGGCTTTCCTCCTTTCAGCACTGGAGTCCCACTCGGTCACGGGCAAACCGTGAAAGTCCCTCATCCCACGACCCCCTGAATCCTGGGAAATCAGGGAGACTGAGGTCCCTTTCTCTGGAAGGCGCGAGAGGACGTTTCCAACAGGGACAGGAGAAGGGCGAGGGCCCTAGATTCCGTTGCGCTTAATGCTGAGTCGGAGCCCCGTCCCCAGGACTGGGGACCGGACAAGGGGCCCGCTCTCCGCGCTCCTACTCAGTATTGTGCTGGAGGCACCAGGCAGGACAATGAGGCAAGAAAATAAACAAGTAAAAGGCACTCAGGTTGGAAGAAGTAAAACTCTATTTGCAGATGATACGACCTTGTGTAAATACATAAAATTCTTAAGAATCTATTAAATATTTAAATAGAGTTAGTAATCGAGTTAAGCAAAGTTGCAGCTTACAAAACCAATATGCAAAAATCCATTGTATTTCTATACAGTAGCTATGAACGTTCTGAGAGAGACATTAAGAGCACAATTCCATTTACAACAGTATCAAAGGGGCGCCTGGGGGCTCAGTCCGTACAGCATGCGATCTTGATCTCAAGGCCCTGAGTTCGAGCCCCATGTTGAGTGTACAGATTACTTAAATAAGTAAAACTTAAAAAATAATAATAATAAAATACTGAGGAACAAATTTAATCGCAAAAAAAAAAAAACAAAAACAAACCCACAAAACTGAATCTTCAAAAACAACAAAACGTGGTGAAAAAAACTGAAGAGCAAATAAAATAGAAAGGCACCTCAAGCTCATGGGCTGGAAGACTCCCCAGACTGATCCACGGTCAGCGCGGTCCCCATCAGTGCCTGCACCTGGCTTCTGTGCAGAAACGGACGAGTCGATCCTAAAACCTACATGGAAACGCAAGGACAGAACAGCCGGAACAGGGGTGCCTGGGGGACTCGGTTATGCACCCAACTCTTGATTTTTTGCTCAGGTCATGATCTCAGGGTCCTGGGATGGAGCCCCGCGTCAGGATCTGTGCTCAGTGGGGAGTCTGCTTGAGAGCCTCTCTCCCTCTCCCTCCGCCCCTCCCTACAGTGCTCACATTCACACAAAATAGCCAAAACAATCTTGAAAAAGGAAGACCAACTGGAAGATTCACATTTGCCAATCTCAAAGCTTACTGTAACAGCCACAGTAGTCAAGACAGTGTGGGACTGGCCTAAGGACAGGCATGGAGCTTCAACAGAATAAAACGGAGGGTCCCAAAAGAAACTCTCCGATTCATGGCCAATTGCTTCTCAACAAGGAAACTAAGACCACTGGACGAGGAAATAACAGTCTTTCCAACAAATGGTGCTGGGACAACTGGATATCCACATAGACCACAGCCTCAGACACACAGAAATAAACTCAGAAGGGCCACAGAATGCAAGAGCTAAAATATATAAAACTCTAGGAAGAAAATACAAGAGTAAATCATTGCAATCTTGGGCTAGGCAATAGCTTCTTTTTTTTTTTTTAAAGATTTTATTTATTTTTTTTAGAGAGTGAGCGAGAGAGAAACAGCATGAGAGGGGAGAGGGTCAGAGGGAGAAGCAGGCTCCCCGCTGAGCCGGGAGCCCGATGTGGGACTCGATCCCAGGATCCTGGGATCATGACCTGAGCCGAAGGCAGACACTTAACCATCTGAGCCACCCAGGCGCCCTAGGCAATAGCTTCTTAAACACAACACCACAAGCACATGCAACCAAAGAAAACCGAGATAAATCAGACCTCATCAAAATTAAAGATTTTTGTCCATCGAAGGACACTGTCAAGAAAGAGAATGAGAGAAAATACTGGCACATCATTTATCTGATAAGAGTCTCATATCCAGAATACATAAAGAACTCTTGTATATCTAACAATAAAATGACAACCCAATTAAAAAATGAGTGACAGGTCTGAATAGGCATTTCTCCAAAGATGTACAAATGGTCAATAGGCACATGAAAAAAATAGGCAACATTTTTACTCACTGGGAAACGCCCATCTAAACCATCAGGATGGTCACAGCCAACAAGACAGACAGTAATAAGCACTGGCTGCAGAGAAACGGAACCCCACGTGGTGCTGGTGTGCAAGGGGGGCAGCCGCTCTGGAGAAGTCTGGTGGCTCCTCAAAAGGCTAAACGCAGAGCTACCGGAGGACTCCACAATCCACTCCTAGGTGTGTGTCCAAGAGAAAAGGAAACGTGTGTTCCCACAGACACGTGTGCACAAATTTTCACAGCACCATTCCTCATACAGACAAGGCAAATGTCCATTAACCAATGACTTAAGAAACAGGGTGGTGCATCCACACAATAAAGTCTGACTCAACCAGCACAAGGAACAAGGTCCTGATACTTCCTACAAATACGGGTGAACCTGGAAAACGTGATGCTGAGTGAAAGAAGCCGGACACTAGGCCACAGATGGCAGGATTCCAAGTATACAAAATGTCACAAGTGGCGGGGCGCCTGGGTGGCTCAGTCGTTAAGTGTCTGCCTTCGGCTCGGTTCACGATCCCGGGGTCCTGCGGGAAGCCTGCTCCTCCCTCTCCCACTCCCCCTGCTTGTGTTCCCTCTCTAGCTGTCTCTCTCTCTCTGACAAATAAATAAATAAAATCTTAAAAAAAAAATGTCACAGGGCTGGGAAGTTAGGGGGAAACGGGGAGGGAAGCTCTTTCTGCGGTAATGATGACGTGCGAGAATGAGCCAGGGGGGAGGGCTGTGCAGCCTTTAACTATATACTAAAAACACCTAACTGTACCCACTCGAGAGGACTTCTACAGCGCCTGGTTATGTGTCCGTTTTTAAAAGCTGTCTGTGTGTGCGCATGCATGAGCATGAAAGAGGTATGTGAGCAGATTCTCCGTGCTGTTTAACATCAGCTACAGAATTAGGTAAAGAATTTATCTGTACACATAGGTATCTGAAACTCACCTGTTACTGTGGCCAAGTATTTTCTAATGTTAAAATGCTCTAACAGGGCGCCTGGGTGGCTCAGTTGGTTAAGCGACTGCCTTCGGCTCAGGTCATGATCCTGGAGTCCCGGGATCGAGTCCCGCATCGGGGCTCCCTGCTCGGCGGGGAGTCTGCTTCTCCCTCTGACCCTCCCCCTCCCATGCTCTCTCTCTCATTCTCTCTGTCTCAAATAAATAAATAAATAAAATCTTTAAAAAAATAAAATAAATAAATAAATAAAATGCTCTAACAAATAGCAAATGTAAGTTGCTTTTTTTTAAAAAGATTTTATTTATTTGAGAGAGAGAATGAGAGAGAGAGCATGGGAGGGGGAGGGTCAGAGGGAGAAGCAGACTCCCCGCCGAGCAGGGAGCCCGACACAGGACTCGATCCAGGGACTCCAGGATCACGACCCGAGCCGAAGGCAGTCGCCCAACCAACTGAGCCACCCAGGCGCCCGCAAATGTAAGTTTTTAACTGGAAATTCAACAAGATATCAATAGTGATGAAACCTGAACAATTTTCTGGTTTCCCAAATTTTCTAGACCTTGCTTTTATTACTTGTATAATTAATTACCTGTTTCCCTGTCACAAGCTGTAGCACAGTGGGAAAGATACCATTCCTAAATGCAACACACACAATAAATATCTAGTTATCAACTCATCTCAGGACACAGGAAATCTGTATTGAATTCTCCAGGGTAACTTTCCATACCTGAATATAACAGGAGAAGAAAAGGAAGCCACAAACAATGCGATGATTTCAACAGCACAGTTAATGAAAGGAGATCAGTAATATTCCTCAAGTTAATATGCAGTTTCACCGTGACATCAACTAAAGACCCCAAGGGTATAAAACAGAAGTTAACCATGTCAAGTGACATTCATTTTAAAGGAATCAAACAACATTAAAGAACAGTCTTGACCCCTTTCACAGACGAGAGAATGGTACGTCCACTCTACAGCGTGAAGGGAGACAGAACTCTCTAAAATCTAACAAAGGAAATCACCAAAGACAAGACACATGATCAAATCCCTACACAATTCAGGGGATCGACTGGAAAAAGGAAAGCAGTGCACCAGAAGGCACGTGAACTCTATTTATAAACCCAAGAGAAGGGCAGCAGCCAGAACCCAGGCACTGGAGCAACAAACAGAAGCAAACACCACGGGTAAATCATGGTGTCGAAAACCTCATCTCTCTTCTCATTAAAGGGGCACAAACTAAGCATTAAGGTAGCATCATGCAGGTCTCAGTACCATCGAAAGCCTGCTCATTGTCCCCGGCAACTCTCCCGGGACAGGCGGTCAGGAAGTCCCCCCCACCCCCACAGCCTATCTGCGGAGCACACCACCCTCAACCACAAGCCCTTTCCAGTAAGCAGTGGTATACGGAGTATCACCACCACCAAAGCTACACTAACCAAGGGAAAAGAAAAAAACCCAGAAGAAGAAAAAACAGCTTTCAGTCCTGACGCCCGGCGACCCTTTCCCTCTCCCCGAAGGACGTTAGAGAACCAGCCACCTCGAACAAGGAGAGGAAAGTAGGAGTGCGGGAGAAATCCTTCATAACCTCATTGTAGGGAAACTTCTCTCTCTTTTTTTTTTAAAGATTTTATTTATTTGTTAGAGAGCGTGGGTGAGAGAGAGTGAGTGAGAGCACAAGCAGGGGTAGCTGCAGGCAGAGGGAGAAGTAGGCTCCCTGCCGAGCAAGGAGCCCGATGCGGGACTCGATCCCAGAGCACTGGGATCATGACCTGAGCTGAAGGCAGCCGCTTAACTGACTGAGCCACCCAGGCGTCCCTAAAGAAACTTTTCTAACTCAAAATCCAGAAGCAAAAGAAAATAAGTAAGACTGATAATACATTTTATAACCAACATTTTAAATATTAAAAAGCACCTCTGCTCGGAGGGAAAAAAAAATCGTAAGCAATATCAAAGACAAATAAAAAAAGACAAACTGGAAAAATATATTACAGATAAAGATCTAATTTTCCCAGTATATACAGAAAGCTCTAAAAAACTGAAGGACAAAATAACAAAGTCCCACAGAAAATGGGCAGAAGACATAAAGAGAGCACCCTCAGAAGAAAAGGCACAGTGTGAAAATACAATGTCACACATAATACAAGAAGTAAGCGCTCAACCGTCAGGGTGCCCCTCTGTCGGGCAAGCACGACTTGCAAAGCGTAGCGCACGCCCCCCAGCCCAGCTGTGGGGACAACTGTCACTTGTTCCGCAGAGCCGTCCACACGGCCTGGGGTGGCCCACCTAAGAGAACAGGGAACGGGGGGAGATGGGGGGAGGCCCTGGGGAAGCTTCTAGTTCTCTCTCATTTGGGAATATCTCGTTCTGGGTGGTGACTTAGGGCAACGTTCAGTTTGTAGAAATACATCAGGCTGTACTTGAAGCTACACCCACATCAGAAGTGGGTGGCATGTCATCTTGGCTCAGGGGGCCCATCCTCCCGCACCCCCTTCCCGCGCAGTTCTGAGTCAGTCAGAAGACGCCTGAGGACAACGTGCAAGGCTCGACAGGGCTGCAGCCGCGGCCCTCGGGCGCACGACAGCCCCGGGCTCAACACCACCGCTCACAGGCGGCGCGGGGCCTGGAGAGAAGGCGGAGCGCGACCCCCACGCACAAGGCAGGGTGTGCCGGGCTCGTGCATGTGTTCTTGTGTGTGCACGCGCATGCACAGGGCGGCCTGTTTGCACGCTCAGACGAGTGAGCAGGCCCGGGGTGGGGGGAGAGACTCCAAGCCCAGCTCTGGGCACGCGGCCCCTTCCCATGCATGCACGTGCGCGCACACGCGCACACACACACACACACACACACACACACACGAACGCACGCACATCTGAACCAGGCGGCACGGAGCCCAGAGCACAGCTGGGAGACGGACGCCAGGGCTCCGCTCCCACAGCACGGTGGCCAGCACGGACCCCCAGGGCATCCCCCAAGGGCTGGAGAGTGCAGCCCCAGAAAGGTGACGGCCTTCACTGGCGCTCCCGGGAACCTGGAACACAGACCGCGGCTCACCAAACCCTGAGAAAGCCAGCTTCCTGGAGAGGCTGAGGCAGCAGGACGGCACGGCAGGCATGGTCCCGGGGGACACTGGGGACACTGGGGAGGGACACAGACAAACGTATCAGCCTCTGTCTGAACAAGTGCAAGCCACGCTCGCTGAAAGGGAATCAGCACGGCTCAGAAGCTGAACTCAAGAACAGTCATGACCCGTGAGAGCGCCCACGACCAGGGGCGGGTCTGTGGCTCCACACGAGTGTCTTCGTCACTGGTGCAAAGAATAATTAAAAATCGCAACAAAACACACTTTCTAGATGAAATCAGGAGAATTTAGGTCTTCTACTACCTTTTAGGCTCCTCCAGAAGACAGTCCCTCAAGATGACAGCAGGCTAACCGGGAAAGAAAAGGCCCCGGGGTCCAATTCACGGGGGAAACAGGGGGTACCTCACAGGTGGCTGGGCGACGGGCACCGCGGCGGCAGGGTCACGGTACTGTGTGCCACGGACTCCGCCCCCTGTGCACACCGGCCCTCACTCCTTCGCCTGCACACCCGTGGTCGTTCAGAAAGAGGACCAGCGCCACCCCTTGGTCCTCGGGCGGCAGAGACCCCAACAATGCTGGCTCTCTCCGGGCACAGGTGCGGCCCACCCCCGCCTTCCGACTGCGCAGCCCCAGCCCTGCCGCAGGGCACGCGTCGGCCCCAGCAGCTGACTCTCAGCGTCTACACGGGAAAGTCGGTTCTAACTCTAAGCGTCTGCAGGTCAGAGGGACCCAGACCCTGTGGGGGCCCAGCCGGGCACGACTCAGCGACCACAGGGCACACAATGGTCATTGCCACTGTCCGGAGACACTTAAAAAAAAGTTATTTATTTTGGAGAGGGCACGTGCGTGCGTGTGAGCATGGGAGGGGGGCAGAGGGAAGAGAGAATCTCGAGCAGACTCCCTGCGCGGAGCCGTACACGGGGCTCAATGCCACGACCCTGAGATCACTACCCGAGCCGAAACCGAGAGCTGGACGGCGCCACCCGGCGGCCCTCAGGGGACACTCTGAATCCTTTCGTCTTGGTTGAACGTGTGCTTCCTAGTTTTCCTCAATGAACATGTGCCGCTTTGGGAACCCTCACGGCCGAGTGTTCGGTCCACGCTGGGCCGTGATTCCAGAACAAGGCCAGCGGAGCAGACACCAAGCCGTGGGCACAGCCCAGCAGGGCACCCTGGGAAGCTGCTCCAGAGGACACGCGGCACCTGCGAGGCCGGAGCGGGAGCGCGCGCACGAGGCACTGTGCACGCAGCAGGGCACCGCCGTGCAAACCAACCGTGGGCAGCAGGGCGTGCGGCAGCACGTGGGGGAGACCTGGAGTGCCGGCAGGGGCGTGCGAGAACTGTGCCCGCTCACCTGGGCTGGGAGCCCGGGGCGCGCAGGAGGAGGCGCGACCCAGCATCCGCCCGCCTTCACACTTCTCCCGAAAGGCCTCTCGTGGAGAGACGGAGCCAGGGGTCCTGGCGAAGGAGACAGAAGATGCACCGCACCCCCTTCTCCACTGCCACAATCTCTTCAAATATCTGCAGGCGGCATTTCCAAAACGCCAGTAAAAAAGAGCACTTGGGGGGAAAAGGAAGCTCCAAGGCGGGAGGGCTACCATGGAAACGGATCTAAATACGGGCTGCAGCCGCGAAATCCACGGCGCTCAACCAGACAGAGCGCGCGGGGACGAGCTGCTGGTGCAGAGAGGCGGTGTGCAGCGGTGACCACTGGACCTGGGCGGGCAGCCGCTAGCCCGCGGCCGGGCCGGGCCGCCAGGCCAACTGCGCGTGCCGTCCCAGGGCCCCCTCAGCAGAGGTCTTCGCGACGTCCCTGTCATCAAGCACACGCAGCCTCAACCGGAGCACCAGGTTCATCAGGCACAGGCACCTCAACCGGAGAGCTAAGGACAGCGAGCTCTAGCCGGCCGCGAACAGGTCCCCCTTCACAGCCACGTGTGTGGGCCCTCGTGGGGGCTGCTCCCCTCCTTCCTGACGCTTGTTTTCCTTGCGGGGCAGCAGGGTTCGCTCTGTTCTAACACGGGACCCGAGAGAGGGGGCAGGGGTGGGCAGGCAGCCCCGGGGCAAGGCGGGGAGTCAGGCGCCCCACGCGCACCCCGTGCAGTCCCCCTCCAGCTGGGACACCAGCAGCACCACTGTCCGCAACGAGAGGAAACAAGGACCTGGAAGTGTGTTCTCCTGGGAGGACACGAGCATCCGAAATGACATCCCTCCTACTGTATTCGGCTTCCCCAGGGACTCCTGGAACACGCTCAAGTGTTTTTAGGTCACAGGCAGTCCTCCCACCCACTTACCGCGGAGCTCGGGCAGCAGCGGAACAGAAGGCTCTCGGGGAGCCTGCCTGCACCGGGCAGAGAAGGACTGGACCCGCGGGGGGACGAGCGCAGACTTGCCTCCCCCCGCCGCAGGTCCCGGGAGGGGCGCGCCCGGCCCCCCGTGGAGAAGACGCTGCCCAAGCGCACGGGGGCCGCCTTCCGGCCAGCGGCCCCTCGCCGCCCCCCAAGCTGTGCCTGCAGAAGCCACCGCACAGCCCCTGGAGGGGAGAGGCTCCCTCGGACCCCACGGACCCCACGACGCGACGGTGGCGCCGGGGGGAGCAGCACCGCTCGCATCACGGGCGACGGAGGAGCGCCCACCCCTCTCTGCCCACGGCCTCCGGTCAGAGGCCCCAGCAGGCTGGCGCTCCCGCCCACCGCCTGGCCCAGGCCCTGAGTCCAACGACACGGCCGGGCGGAAGCAGAGGCCCTGGGCTCGGCTCCAGCCAACACTGTCCCCGCGCCGCCTCACACAGCCTGGCTGAGCCTGGAAGCCCAGAGCGCCCCCGCCCCAGTTCCCAGGCGGGAAAACAACGGCCTCAAGGCCAGCAGCTGAGTGACTCAGAGCTGGCACGTGAATGCAGGGTCTTTACTCCAATCTGTACCCCACATTTCATGAAAGGGGAAAGAAGGCTGCAGTCAGGAAGTGAAAAGCCGAGCAGGAGGGTTGCAGAGGGTGACGAAAAACAGACCAGGAAACGGGCATAAAACAGGGCTGGCGCCCAGCCCCAGACCCCCATTCTCGAGTCAAAGGCCCAGGCTGCCCGCCTGCCCGCGGGAGGACCTGCACGTCATGTAGTGCGGGGACACGGAGCCAGGCCCAGGAACAACGCCCACGCGTCAAAAGGACGTGCCCACTGGAAGGGGCACTGCGAGTAACAAAACCAGGGAGGGGACATCAGTGAGGACAAATGAACACATACAATCGTACCCGCGGCTGAGAGAAGCCTCTGCTCCCGGGATGATCTCCATCTGTAACCGCAGAAGCAAGGAGGGAAGCAGAATTGCAACCTGGCGGCCGCCTCACCAATCACGGTCACAGGCAAGAACAATCGTTGGTTGCTAAGGTTCGTGGGCAAAAGTACGTGGGGAAACAAGATGCACACTGAGTGTCAACACACCTCCAACAAGACACCTACGGAGCCCGAGCAACTGACCTCTCAGGGAAATGCCACAGCGGCTTCAGGAACCGGCTGGGGAGTCTGAAGAACACGGAGTTGCCCTAAAAGGCGACAGGGACAAGCAAAACAGATGCCAGCGTGAAAGGCAGAACTCTGAAAACTCAAGGGACGCAGAACGTTACTAGGTCACAGCCTTCACTAGATGTGCTCACGTTCAAAGGGTTATTTTTTGACCCGACTTTAAACTCGAATCATTCATGCACTCAGCTGGTACCGAGTGCCAACTATGTGCCAGGCAAGTTCCAGGAGCTGGGATGTAGGGTGAACGAGATAAACGGGGCCAAAAGCATTGCCCTGATACCAAATTCAGACAGAGACTCCACTAAAAAAGAGAACTACAGGCCAATATCGCTGATGAACACGGATGCAAAATTTATCAGTAAAATACTAGCAAACCAAATGTACCAATACATTAAAAGCATCATTCACCATGATCAAGTGGCACTTATTCCCAGGATGCAAGGGTGGTTCAATATTTGCAACTCAATCAATGTGATTCATCACGTCAATAAAAGAAAAGATAAAAACCATATGATTATTTCAATGGATGCAGAAAAAGCATGTGACAAAGTACAACATCAATTCACAATAAAGACCCTCAACAAAGTAGGTTTAGAGGAAATAAACCTCAACACAATGAAGGCCTTATATGAAAAACCTACAATATCCTACTCAATGGGGAAAAACGGAGAGCTTTCTCCCTAAGGTCAGGAACAAGATAGGGAAGTCCACTCTCACCATTTTTATTCATCGTAGTACTGGAAGTCCTAGCCACAGCAATCAGACAACAAAAAGGAATAAAGGGCATCCAAACTGGTAAGGAAGAAATAAAACTCTATTTGCACATGACATGACACTAGATATAGAAAACCCTAAAGGCTCCACCAAAAAGCTACTAGAACTAACAAATTCAGTAAAGCTGCAGGATACAAAATCACCATACGGAAATCTGTTACATTTCTATGCACTAATAACGAAGCAGCAAAAAGAGAACTTAAGACAACAATCCCATTTACAACTGCACCAAAAATAATAAAATACCTAGGAATAAGCTTAACCAAGGAGGTGAAAGACCTGCGCTCTGGAGACTATAAAACACTCATGAAAGAAACTGACGAGGACACCAAAAAATGGGAAGACATTCCATGCTCATGGGATGAAAGAACAAACATTGTTAAAATGTCTACATATCCAAAACAATCTACAGATTTAATGCAATCCCTATCAAAATACCACGAGCATTTTTCACAGACCTAGAACATACAATCCTAAAATTTGTACAGAACCAGAAAAGACCTCCAATTAGCCAAAGAAATCTTGAAAAAGAAAAGCAAAGCTGGCGGCATCACAATTCCGGACTTCCAGCTCTATTACCAAGCTGTAGTGATAAAAACAGTATGGTCCTGGGGCGCCTGGGGGGCTCAGTCGTTGAGCGTCTGGCTTCGGCTCGGGTCGTGATCCCAGGGTCCTGGGATCGAGCCCCGCATCGGGCTCCCTGCTCCGCGGGAAGCCTGCTCCTCCCTCTCCCACTCCCCCTGCTCCTGTTCCCTCTCTAGCTGTCTCTCTCTCTGTGACAAGTAAATAAATAAAATCTTAAAAAAAAAATGTTTGGGGTGCCTGGGTGGCTCAGTCGTTAGGCGTCTGCCTTCGGCTCAGGTCATGATCTCAGGGTCCTGGGATCGAGCCCCGCATCGGGCTCCCTGCTCCGCGGGAAGCCTGCTTCTCCCTCTCCCACTCCCCCTGCTTGTGTTCCCTCTCTCGCTGTGTCCCTCTCTGTCAAATAAATAGATGAAA
>NC_138380.1:93101590-93120356 GCF_054177405.1 Leptonychotes weddellii | reverse complement strand
TTTTTTTTTTTTTAAGATTTTATTTATTTATTTGACAGAGACAGAGATAGCGAGAGCAGGAACACAAGCAGCGGGAGTGGGAGAGGGAGAAGCAGGCTTCCCCTCGAGGAGGGAGCCCGATGTGGGACTCGATCCCAGGACCCTGGGATCATGACCTGAGCCGAAGGCAGACGCTTAACGACTGAGCCACCCAGGCACCGTCTTTCCTTTTTTTTTTTAAGTAGGCTCCAAACCCAGTGTGGAATCCAGCATGGGGCTTGAACTCATAACCCCGAGATCAAGACCTGACCTGAGGTCAAGAGTCAGATGCTCAACTGACCAAGTCACCCAGGTGCCCCATAGTTGTGTATAATTTTTTTATTGTGATTATATTTTTAATGTAAAAAATTATCATACCTGTGTCACAAACACTTCCTTATATAATTGTTTTTCTCCTAGATTGCATAGTCACTTCATTATCTGACTGGAATGAGGCACACAGAAATCAAAGCAAGTTTTACATTAGTAAAAGTTAATCACAGAAGAAAATGTACTTACATAAATGAGATAACACATTAAAAAGAGTATATATCTATATTTGTAAAGAGATATAGATATTTTGATAATCATTTAATAGCATATAACCAAAATTATGTATATGTAATTATATACATATATAAAACATATATGTATATATTGATTTTTTTAAAATTTAAGGTCAATTTGGTTAATATACAGTGTATTAGTTTCAGAGGTAGAGTTCAGTGATTCATCAGTTGCACATGACACCCAGTGCTCATTACATCACATGCCCTTCTTAATGCCTATTACCCAGTTACTCCATCACCCCACCCACCTCCCTTCCAGCAACCCTCAGTTTGATTTCTAGAGTTAAGAGTCTCTTATGGTTTGTCTCCCTCTCTGATTTCATCTTGTTTTATTTTTCGCTCCCTTCCCCCATGATCCTTTGTTTTGTTTCTTATAATCCACATATGAGTGAGATCATATGGTATTTGTCTTTCTCTGACTGACTTACTTCATTTAGCATAATATCCTCCAGTTCCATCCATGTTGTTGCAAGTGGTAAGATTTCATTCTTTTTGATGGCTGCATAATATTCCATTGTATGTATGTACCACATCTTCTTTATCCATTCATCTGTTGAAGGACATCTGAGCTCTTTCCACAGTCTGGCTCTTATAGACATTGCTGCTGTAGTTGTGTATTTTTTTTTTTTTAAGATTTTATTTATTTATTTGCGAGAGAGACAATGAGAGACAGAGAGCATGAGAGGGAGGAGGGTCAGAGGGAGAAGCAGACTCCCCGCTGAGCAGGGAGCCCGATGTGGGACTCGATCCCAGGACTCCAAGATCATGACCTGAGCCGAAGGCAGTCGCTTAACCAACTGAACCACCCAGGCGCCCCATAGTTGTGTATATTTTTGAAGGTCCAACTTCATTCTTTTTTTTGTGTGGATGTCCCATTGTCCCAGCACCATCTGTTGAGGAGACTTCCTTTCCCCACTGAATGGCCTGGGCTCCTTTGTCAAATTCCATGTCGCCATATATGCCTGGGTTTATGTCTGGGCTTGCTCTTCCATTTGGTTGGTCTGTGTGTCTGTCTTCGTGTTGGCACCTCACTGCTTTGATGACTGTATTTTTGTGGCAAGTTTTGAAATCAGGAAATGTGAGTCCTTCAACTTTTTAAAAAAATTTATTTATTTATTTATTTGAGAGAGAGCGAGTGAGTGTGGGGAAGAGCAGAGGGAGAGGGAGAATCCCAAGCAGAGTGCCCATTGAGTGTGGAGCCCAATGGAGGGCTGGATCCCACGACCCTGAGATCACGACCTGAGCCAAAATCAAGAGTTGGACTCCCAACTGACTGAGCCACCCAGGTGCCCTGAGTCCTCCAACTTTATTCTTCTTTTAAAGATTGTTTGGGCTATTTGGAGTCCCTTGTGGATTTTAGGATGGATTTTTCTATTTCTGCAAGAAAGGTCATTGGGATCTGGACAGGATTGCACTGAATCTGGAGACTCTCTAGCGGACAATTATCAGTTTTCTTGCCCACGAACGCAGATGTCTTCCTGCTTATTTGTGTGTTCTTTAATTTCTTTCGGCGATGCTGTGTGGTTGGCAGCGTGCAGTCCATTCACCCCTTGGGTGACATTAATTCCTAAGTACCTTATTCTTTTTATGCTATTGTAACTAGGCTTTCCCTAGTTTCCTGTTTGGGTTAGTCAGTGCTCGTGTATAGAAATGCAACTGATTTTTATGTGTTGATCTTGTAACTTGCAACCTTGCTCAATTTATTTACTTGTTTTAAGGGGTTTGGGGTGGAATTTTAGAGTTTCATGTATGTAAGATTATGTAATCTATGACCAGAATTTTTCATGTAGTCCTCGTACTTTCCAGCTCCAAAATTCCTTTCTGGATTCTGTTTTATGTTTTCTATTGGTTGATCGTTCCATTTTGTCCATACTTTCTTTTCTTGGCTTTGTCTGGATGCCCTTTGAGCATCCCTAAGGCAGGTGTTTTAAAGTGTCTGTCTGATGAGTGTCTGGGATGGTTGTTGTTGAGAAATGTTGAGTCTTATCGTGTCTGATCTCTAAAGATCAGATTCTCCCCCTTCCCAGGGGGTTTGCTTTAAAAAAAGAAATGTGATTGTTGCTGGTGTCTCTGTCCTGGAGATTAGCCTGAGGCATAAAATTAAAGACTTATCAGATCTTTTCTGAGCCTGAGCCTTTCCCCGGTACCGTAACGTACGGTGACTTCTCTTGTATTTGTGATTGCTTCTGAATGTCCCATTCCTTCTACGTCTGCCTGCCAAAAGGGGGAAAAGGGAAAGCATGGCGAGGAAAATTAATAAACCTGTCACTAGTCACTTAAACATCTCAGCAGGCGTGCCAGCTTGAGGAGGGGGCTGACGGCAGCAGCCCGACTCTGCACCACTGAGATCGGAGCAGTGCTCAGCAATCAGAGTGCAAACCTGTGATCTTTAGGGGCCGGGGTCCTCCTGTCCCACGCTGGGCCCCACAAGCTGCGTGCAAAGTGCCCGCGTGTGGCCGGGCAGCCGGTACCATGCTGAGAGCTGAAGGCGATTGGCATTGACCACTATTCAGCTTCCGGGCCTTTCCCTGGGAGCTGCAAGCTCTCGGCAGACCCCAGAGCTCCAAACTGTGTCTATCAGACAGGTGCTTCTGGCGCAGGGGTGTCCAGGTGGGGGGATGGATGCCTGGTACCTTCTACTCCGTCTTCTCAGGACTCATACCTGCTGGACTATTTCTTCAATCTGAACCACTACTTTGAGGTGGGGGCTCCAGTCTACTTTGTCACCACGGGGGGCTACAACTTCTCCAGCGAGGCGGGTATGAATGCCATTTGCTCTAGTGCGGGATGCGACAGCTACTCCTTAACCCAGAAGATACAGTATGCCACCGAGTTCCCCGAGGAGTGAGTGCCCCAGCCAAGCCCTGTCTGTGCCCCCCACCCCCCCTTCCGGACTCCTTGACCTCACCCACCTGTCCTCCCGCTGCCCTGTGCCTGGGGAGGAGGGGGGCGGGCCCCGGGAAGGACTCACTGCCTGCCCAGCAGGTCCTGCCCCCCCCAGCGTCCTCTCCCCTGACCCTCAGGTCTTACCTGGCCATCCCCGCCTCCTCCTGGGTGGATGACTTCATCGACTGGCTGACGCCATCCTCCTGCTGCCGCCTTTATGCCTTTGGTGCTCATAAGGGCGAATTCTGCCCCTCGACCGTCAGTGAGTCAGGGCCTCTGGGGGCTCTCGGCCTACCACAGCTTGGGGAAACTGAGGCAAGCGAGGGGAGCATGGCTAGGCCCTCCTAGCCCCTCCCGCACTCTCGCAGGGTCAGTGAGGGTGGGGGCACAGGCTTGGGGCACGTGTGGGGGTGAGCACCCCCGAGTTGTGATCTCACGGCTGGTGGAAGGGGAGAGCCGAGTGTAGCAGGTGGCTCTGGCCCCAGAGTAGCTGCATTTGTCAGTGGAGTGGGGAGGCCGAAGGGGGTCATTTCTTTGCCCTACACTTGGCTTCCTCACCTGCTATAGTTGCTGCTGGTTTCCATGACCTAGAGGGGAACCCCTCCTCCTCCAGAGCACACGTGCCCCATGCGTGCTGCATGTTTTGGGGGGGCAGTGCCTGGGGACCTGGGTGGGGATGGAGGGCTGCCCAGCCCAGGGCGGGGGCACTGCCCAGAGCCCCCGCTGTCTTTGCAGACTCCCTGGCCTGCTTGAAGAACTGCATGAACTTCACACTGGGCCCTATCCGGCCCTCAGAGGAGCAGTTTCACGAGTACCTTCCCTGGTTCCTCAGCGACCCGCCCAACATCCAGTGTCCCAAAGGGTAAGCCTGGGGTGGGAAGCACAGACGGTCTGCGAGGGTGGCCCAGGTCCCTGATTAAGCCTTTGCTCCGGTCTTGCAGGGGATTGGCCGCGTATAACACCTCCGTGCATTTGGGACCCAATGGCCAGATTTTAGGTAAGTGTGGCCTCACCCGGCAGGGAAGGTCAGACTTAGCTGCCCTGGGGGTCACCACAAGGCCCGGGGAAGAGCCTCTCAATCTGCAGTCTTTTCCCCTTCCTCCTTCATGGGGAGTCTTCCACCTGCCCTGG
Organism: Leptonychotes weddellii; assembly: GCF_054177405.1. Taxonomy (NCBI): domain Eukaryota; kingdom Metazoa; phylum Chordata; class Mammalia; order Carnivora; family Phocidae; genus Leptonychotes; species Leptonychotes weddellii. Next base: position 93,115,752 of record NC_138380.1, on the reverse strand, counting down.
CCCTGTCCTCAGAGGCTATGTTACCCAGTTCCCCGTTCTCAGACTTCACCCGTCTGCCCTGCTTCCTTCTCCCCACCCCCAAATCCTCAGTCAGTGAGACACTCTTGGACTCTTCCAGGGCTGGGGGGTCAGCCACACTCCTTACTCACATGCACAAATCACCACAGATGTGGGCAGCTGGCTAAACGGATGACGATTGCCCCTGCCCTGCGGTCACCCTATCAGCTGAACCGCTCCTGCATTTCTGTCTCCCCTTCTGGACCTTCCCTCTAGGAAGATGCACATTGGAAAAGTAATTGACTTAATTTGAAAAATCCAATGCGTGTTTTGAAACCCTAGAGCACAGCATCTGGGTTTATCTGGGCAGTGTCTTTAGGGTGCACCCGGCAGAGGCAGGCTGGGCCCGGGGCTCCCGCGGGGGTAGGACCGCCTGCAGGGCTGCAGTGTGAACCCTGCTTGCTCACAACGGAATATTCCATCGGGGTGGCCTCCCAACCCTGATCACAGTCGGGTGTGCCCAGGGTCTGAGGGTGCCTGCAGCGGACTCTGACCTTGCCCTTCCTCTGTTCCTCTTCCCCCCGCGGGCGCAGCCTCGCGGTTCATGGCCTACCACAAGCCGCTGCGGAACTCGCAGGATTACACGGAAGCTCTGCGGGCGTCACGCGCCCTGGCGGCCAACATCACTGCCTACCTGCGGCAGGTGCCGGGCACCGACCCGGCCTTCGAGGTTTTCCCCTACACGTGAGGCCCGGCGGCGGGGGCGGCAGGGGCGGCGGGAGCGGAGAGGGTCCCCGGGGCGCTCCGAGCCCGACACCGGAGGCCACGCGCCCCAGCGGTGACAGCGCTCCGCCCCCCCCGCAGGATCACCAACGTGTTCTACGAGCAGTACTTGAACGTGGTCCCCGAGGGCCTCTTCATGCTGGCCATCTGCCTGCTGCCCACCTTCATCGTCTGCTGCCTGCTGCTGGGCATGGACCTGCGCTCGGGCCTCCTCAACCTGTTCTCCATCATCATGATCCTCGTGGACACTGTGGGCTTCATGGCCCTGTGGGGCATCAGCTACAACGCCGTGTCCCTCATCAACCTGGTCACGGTAACCCGTCCTCACCCGACACTCTGCTGCCTTCCGGAGAGCCCGCGCTCTGGCCCTTGCACGCCTAACACTCCTCTCTGCCCCCAGGCGGTGGGCATCTCCGTGGAGTTCGTGTCGCACATCACCCGCGCTTTTGCCGTCAGCACCCAGCCCACCCGGCTGGAGAGGGCCAAGGAGGCCACCGTCTTCATGGGCAGCGCGGTGAGTGGGCCCGCCGCCCCCCTACCCCCCCTCCGCCCGTCGCCCCGTGCCCGGCCTCACGCCTGCCTGTGACCCCCAGGTGTTCGCTGGCGTGGCCATGACCAACCTGCCCGGCATCCTCGTCCTGGGCCTGGCCAAGGCGCAGCTCATCCAGATCTTCTTCTTCCGCCTCAACCTCCTCATCACCGTGCTGGGCCTTCTGCACGGCCTGGTCTTCCTGCCAGTGGTCCTCAGCTACCTGGGTGAGTGCCCAGGCGCCTGCGCATGGGGGCAGGGCCTTCCGCACCCCTGCACCCAGCAGGGCCCCTCCCACACAGCGGCCCCGCCCCTCCTATCGCCCCCCACATCTGTCTTGCAGAGCAGATCCCCGCCTGCCTGGGAACCCCTCTCTCCTTTCTTCCTGGAACGTCTGGTGGCAGCCCCCAGCAAGACCTCCTTGCTAAGAGAGGCTGTTCCTCCTCCCGCTGACAGACTCAGGGCAGGGAGGAGCCTCCTGCTCAGCACATGGCCGCCCTGACCGCGGTCCTCTGTGGCTGTTCCCCTGCAGGGCCTGATGTCAACGCGGCTCTAATGCTGGAGCAGAAGCAGATGGAAGAGGCTGCCAGGGCCAGGATGGCCTCCTGCCCGAGCCACCCGGGCGCGACGTCCACGGCCAGCAGCACCTACATCAACTACGGCTTCGAACATCCCGCCAAGAGTGGCCTTGACAGTTCTCTGCCCCACAGTGGACACGAGTTCTGATGACACCGCGGGCCACTCGGGTTCCCTTCACCTGTCCTCCCCACAGGGTCTGGGAGAGGCTGTCCCCACGGGGGTGCCTGTGGTGGGACCTTCTCTGGCCACCAGGTTGTACCCATGAGGACATGATTATGCTGAAGGCGGCAAGCGGCAGCTTGGGGGTGACCTGTTCCTGTCTCTCGAACTTGGCGTGTCTTCCTCCTGCAAGTTTTTAAACTTTAATTCCATATATCTATATGTAAACAATATATAGTATTATTTCACATTTTAAAATGTTTCATAAATGGAATCATACTTGGCGTCCGCTTTTGCAGCGCGTTTCCCAGGCTACACATGTTAGATTTACTCACGGGAGACCTGTAGACCTTGCCCAGTGGTCGCGGTGGCCCCACTGGATTCCCCTGTGTGAGCCAACACAGTGGTTTTATCCCTTCCTCTGCTGGTGGGCACAATGCCCCCAATTACTTTTCCACTACACCTCGATAATCACTCGTATGGAATTCCCAAATCCCCAAATCTCTGAAAATCTAGTTTGTCTTCTTTTTCCTTTGTTAGTTTGGGACAAACTCATTTGGTGGCAAAAAGTGACCAGACAGGATGTGTCTATTTATATGCTTCATGAATGGGGTATTTATGGCCTTTGCTGTCCTTGATGGGAGTGGCCAGATATTCGGGCACGTTGATGAGTCTGATTACATTGTGTGCAGGCGCAGGCCCTGATGGGGTGTATGATCTAAAACAGCGTAAGCATCGTATTACTTTTCTAAAAACCTAATTCCTGAAATTGATCTCACCTATGGGATTTCAGGTACAGAGCCTCTATGAGGCTTAGCATGAATTTACAGGTCTCCTGGTGTATATGCGGGAGAGCTACCTGGAGGCGGTGTTGGCGAGGTAATGTACGGGTAGAGACAAAGTGAATCCCCAGAGCTGCTCCCCTCTTCACACCCCCACCAGCAGCGGATGAGGGGGCCTCCCTCCCTGGACCAACACCAACACAGTACATCCCACTTGCTCTTTTTTTTTTTTTTTAAAGATTTTATTTATTTATTTGAGAGAGAGAGAATGAGAGAGAGAGCATGAGGGGGGGAGGGTCAGAGGGAGAAGCAGACTCCCTGCCGAGCAGGGAGGCTGATGCGGGACTCAATCCCGGGACTCCAGGATCATGACCTGAGCCGAAGGCAGTCGCTTAACCAACTGAGCCACCCAGGCGCCCCATCCCACTTGCTCTTTGGGGGAAAGGGTAGGATTATGGATGATTACTTTTTTTTAAAATACATTTTTAAAAAGCAAACTTTTTAAAATTTTAGAATAGTTATAGATTTACAGAAAAATTGCAAAGATAGTACAGAGAGTTCCTGTAGACCTCACACCCATTTTACCTGATTAACATATTATATTAGCCTAGTACATTCATCAATGCACTGTTCATAAACCAGTATTGATAACGACTACTCAAGTCCATGCTTCATTTAGATTTCCTTAGAGTCTACCTGGCATCCCTCTTTCTGTCCCAGGATCGCACGTGACATTTAGTTGTTATGTCTACTTAGGCTCTTAGCTGTGGCAGTTTGTCAGACTTTCCTTGTTTGTGATGACCTTGACAGTTTCCAGGAGGACTGGTCAGGCATTTGGTAGAATGTCCCTCAAATGAGGTTTGTCTGGTGCGTTTCTCCTAACTAGACTGAAGTTATGGGGTTTTGGCCGAGACACCACGAGGTGGAGCGTCCTTCTCAGCAGATCATGTAAAGGGTGCAGGCTATCCCCGATTTCCCACTGCCAGCATGGACTCCTGTCGCCTGGCCAAGTTCATGTCTGTCAGGTGTCTCCTCGGTAGTTACGCTCCCGCCTTCCGTGCTGTTCACGTGGTGCTATTTGGAGGGAAGTCACCATGTGTGGCCTACACTTAGGGAGTGGGGAGTTGTGCTCCACGTCCTGGAGGGCAGAGTACTTACATAAATTACTTGGAATTCTTCTCCACAGGAAAATAGTCTATTTCCCTCCGTATGTTCATTCATTCAGTGTGATATATACTGTATGGACCCACGGACATTCCTTTTGTAGTCTGGGCTCTAATATGATACCACTTCACTGTGTTGCTCAGATCGTTCCAGCTTGGGCCATTGGGAGCTCTCTCTGTTGGCTCCTATGTCCCTTTGTCATACGCCCATCATGGAAGGTTCTTCCTTTTTTCCTTGCTGCCTGGCACTACTAGCAAGTTGGTGCAGGTTCAGCTTGCGTATTTTCTGCCCCAGTCTGAGAATCAGCATTTCTCCAAGAAGTCCTGGCCCTTCAGTTGGAGATGGGATTCGAACCCAGGATCTGCACTCCGTGTGCACTTTGCTGCTGGGGCATTGCTGCTCTTGGGCTCTCTCAGCCGGGAGAGCAACCAAATATATGTGTGTAAACTGACACACGTATGTGCCCATTTCTATAAATATCTCTACATGTAGCCATCTGTAGCCAGAGGAGGCTTAACTTAGGTTCATGCTGATGCTTCCAGCTCTAATTCATCGCCACACGAATCATTCTGGACTCCTCCCCGGCTTCTCTGTAAGTAAGCTCCCATGCCAGTATTGAGAAGCCTCATTCCACCACCCGCACAACTTGCTTGATCGCTCACCTCCCTTATATGTGGGTAGTATCTTCACAGATGATAGCCCACACCCCCACGGGAAACAACTTTAGGATGAAGCATCTCTTTTTAGCTCCTTTTGCCTTTAGTCTTAGACTCCGTTCATTTCCAGACGTACTTAGGTCAGCCTTTTTTTCCCAGCCCATTCAGTGAGGCTGCTTCACACATTTGTGATGCGATTTGTTTTGCTACATTCTGCATTCCAGTCTGGTGTTACGAAATCATGCCTGTGAAAGATCCATTCAAAGTTCAGGACAGACCAAGGGGTATTAATGTGACAATTAGGAAACACTGATTGATGTTTCAGGTTCCATATTACAGCTGTTAAGAAACTACCACCTGTTCAACTTTGGTTTCAAAAAATAATGCTTTTATTTGAAAAGACAATGAAAATACTCCTCTCATTTCCAACTACAATCTGTGTAAGACAGGGTTTCTTCATGTATTTCCATCAAAACAACATATTGCAATGCAGTGAACGCAAAAGATGTGAGAATCTTGCTATCTTCAATGAAGCCCAACAGTAAAGGGATTTGCAAAAATGTAAAACTATGCTACTCTTCTCAGTAATCTTAATTGCTTTGAAGAACATTATTCCTTCATAAAAATGTAAACATGTAATGTGCTTTTCATGGTTATTTAAAAATGAATAAATATTTAAACATTTTGTCAGTTTTAATATCTGATATGGTAACTATAAGAATGACCCACGTAGAAGGTCTTTGGAGTCTTCAATAAATGTTAAAGTGAAAATGACTCCAAGAAGTTTCAGAACCACTGCCCTAGGGCAATTCATCTGGTTCTGACTTTATTTACAATTAATTAGAGCCCCTAGACTGTGAAGATAGATACATGTTCATTGGTAGATATTAGTCCAGTCGAGATGCAAAGCATTGCTATGCACTAGAGAAGTTAACCTACGGTTTTATCATTTTGTAGGACACCAGCCAACTTTGTACCCAACCTAACAATCTTACTGTTTCTCCAAGTGTTTATAAACACCCAGTTCCTCCAAATGCTCTTGGAACCAGTCCTACCCTATCACTGCTTCCTTCATTAATTCAGTCTCGTCGAACGGCATCTTTGGCATGTGTTCACTCCGTGTCTGAACGGGCGTTATGTTTGGGGCTTGTTGAGGATCGTGCTTGGGCGGACACCGAGGACATTACGTGTGCCGAGCGTTATGTACGCAGACGATGCACACGCGAGAGCACGCTACCCACGCGTACATATGTGTATCTCACGACGATGGCACGGCAGTCTCCACTCTGCAACGAGCTCTTTCCACTGAGTATTCGTGCCCGCTCGTCACCGTGCATTCACTCCCGGCGCCGTTAACCGGACACACACCGCCCGCACCCTCCGCGCCCGACCCGCCCGCTGCGGGGACCCCAGCCCCCCAGGCCGACTCTCTACCCAGAAAGGGGCGGCGCTCCGCCCCCCACGTGACAACACCGGGCTCACGTGACGCGGCCCAAGCCACACCCCTTCCGCCCGTTTGCAACATGGCCGCTGGGCGCTCTCGGTCCCGCCGTGCCGGGCCTTCTCGCGCCTAGGAGCCACTTCGGGGCTCGCGTGTGGTTCTCCGCGAGGCTGCCCGGGAAAGCCGGCCGGGCGGCGGGGGCGGGGCTCGCGGTACGGGCGCCCCGGTGCCACCCGGCCGGGCCCGACAAGCGGCGGCCGGGCGGGCGCGGACCGGAAGTTGCGCTGGCGGCGGAGCCGTTACCGCAGCGAGCCGGAAGTGGCCGTGGGCCGGCGTCCGGGCAGCGCCCGCAGTGAGCAGCGTCTCTGCGGCCGGCGACGCCATGGAGCCCGGGGCGGCCGAGCTGTACGACCAGGCCCTGCTGGGCATCCTGCAGCACGTGGGCAACGTCCAGGACTTCCTGCGCGTGCTCTTCGGCTTCCTCTACCGCAAGACCGACTTCTACCGCCTGCTGCGCCACCCGTCCGACCGCATGGGCTTCCCGCCCGGGGCGGCGCAGGCCCTGGTGCTGCAGGTAACGCGCGGCGGGCGGGCGGCCGCGGGCTCGGGGTGCGGTGCGGGGCGGGGGGAGCCCTCCGCTCCCGGCCTCAGTTTCCCCCCCGACGCCCCCCCGGCCCCGCCTCCCGCGGCCGCGCCCGCGAGCTCGCCGGGACGCCGCTGGAGTTCCTGGCCTGCGGGAGCGGGAGCCCGCGGGGGCAGGGGGGGCAGGGGTCCGGCCGTCCCCGCGGGGCGCGCTGCGTGCGCGCTGGGGACGGGGGAGCGGGCATGATGCGGCGAGCAGGTGTTTGCCGACGGTGCGTGCGTCGTCAGCGGCCGCGCGCGTCGGCCGAGCGCCGGCGGTGAGCCTGGCCCGGGACGAGGCTCTTCTTGGGACGTGCTGGCCGCGCGTGCTCCCGACGCGGTGACAGCAGCGCGCAGGGCCGACCAGGGAACGGGGTGGAGGCGCTGGTTTGGAAGTCAGAGGAACGTCTTGCAGGGCAGGTGGGGTTGAGCCTGGTGGTGGGCACCTGAGAAGGTGAAACTGCTGGTGGCACCTCCCGTTTGTTGGGCGCCGGCCGATGGCGTCTCCTGAAGTGTTGCTGCAAGCGGCGGGCTGGCCGGGTGTCACGTTCCTCTGCTTGGGTGGAGACGCAGAAGCTCGGGGTGTCGGAGGGACCACCAGAGGTGACAGGCTCCGTTCCGGGGCTTCAGTGGTCGGAAGGCTGTCGGACGGCTTCCCAGAGGCCCCTAGGGAAGTAAGTCCCCCTGAAATCGATACGGTCCGGCCTTACGTTGCAGACGAGGTGCCTTTTCAGCAGGGTTGGGTGATTTCACCAAACTTCTCATGGAGCTGGAACGCAGCACCTCATCTGTAGGGTTCCAGATCTTTCCGCTCTGTTATTTGGTCCGTAGCAGGGTGGGAGAACATCAGTAGCTTGCAGGAAGGATGTGGAGAAGCAGAAAGAAGGTTTACTGAGCACCTAGGATGTACTAGTTTCCCCCTCAGGTGTTGCTTTATTTAATCCCACGAACCTGAAAGGTTGGCCTTTGCCCTTGTTTTACAGATGATCTGGTCACAGTGTATGAAATGGCTGTTATGTCTCAGATTTGGGGACCAGTTTAATGAAGGGATGAGTTGGAGGTGATCTGTGGTTTCAAACCTGGGTGACTGGAATGGATGATAATGTGGTCACTGAGCTGTGCCCTGAGTTGAGGGGAGAAGTTTAGTTTTAGACAAGTTAGAAAAGCAGACGGAAGTCCCTGCTCGCGGGCTTTTGGAACCATGGGACAGGGTGTTGCGGGAGATGAGGAACCAGAGTGGTTTGAGGGAAAGAAGAGCTGACCGTGGAGGGCAGCACCTAGGGGGATGATCTCGGTGGAGGGATGGGAGAAGCAGGGGGCTGCATGCGCGGTTGGGGATGAAGGCAGTGGGCAGGGCAGAAGGGTCCACAGAAACCCAGGGGCCGCTTTCCAGCGTTTCCTGGAGTTGGTTCTAACAGTCTGCGGTGCCTGAGGACCTTTAAGAGAGCAGACGTGCCCCGGGTGTTTTGTTGGGCAGCTGAGGGCGAGTCCCAGGGAGCTGTTGTTCTCTGCTTGATACCCTGTGCTCGTCCTGGGTCCAGTTTGAGAAGCCTGCTTACTGAGGCCTGTTGCCCAAGAATCAGGAAGGACGGCTCCATGTGGGCCTCACTGAACCTGCTGGGAGAGTCCTCTCTGTCAGCAGAGAAGGTTGACGGGAGGTCACAGACCTCTCTGCCAGCCCCACAGAACTGTGGTTGTAGAGCGTGGAGCCACGGGAGCGGTGAAGCAGGCGACAGGTTAGAGGAGGGTGGGGGGGGCAGAGCCGGCAGATGACGTGGAGCATCGGGCCCTGCGTCCAGGGAGGTCCCAGGGCTGAGGGGACAGGGTTAGGATGAAGGGCTGGGCCGTCAGGGTGAGTGCCTCTGAGGGTGAAGTCCAGTGCTATAAACACGGGGCTGGGCAGTGTCGTGTCCGGGGCTCAGGTTCCCGGAGGGAGTAGAAATGGGTCTGGGATCGATGCCTGGTTTCCGCCTTAGCATCACATGGGTCTTCCTCTGCGTGTGTGGCCTTTCTGTGGAGTGCCACTTGGATGAGCTTAGTTTTTCCTCATCTTTGAAACATCGGTGCTGCCTTGCTCACAGCATCTTCCTGAAGGTTTTGAGAGAACGTGAAAGCATTTGGCGTAGTTCAGTAGTTAGTGACTTTCTGTTTTGTCTTCCTGCTCTGTGCGGGGAACGGGACTATTTGATAGACGTGTGCATTCTGGTCTCTTGGAACAGGGCTCCTACCCACCTGTCACCATTTTTTTAGAGCAGTTTTAGGTTCAGGGCACAACGGAGGGGCTGGTACAGAGTTCCCGAGCACCTTCTGTCTCCACCAGAGGGGGCCTTTGCTGCAGTCCACGAACCCGTGCGCCTTCCACCCCGGAACACCCAAGCCCTGGTTGGCTTTAGTGTTCTCTCTTAGTGATGCGCATTTTCTGCGGTTTGGACAAACATATAATGACAGGTATCCACCACACAGAGTATGTTCCACTGCTGGAAAAATCTCCTGTGCTCCACTTACTCGTTCCTTCCTCCCACCCCATCCTGGCCACCACGGATCTTTACCGTCTCCGTTGTTTTACCTTTTCCAGAATGTCCTAGAATTGGAATCATGCAGAATATGTATAGACTTTTTTGATTGGCTTCTTTGACTTAGTGACGTGGTTTCAGTTTTCTCCAGGTCTTTTCACGGCGTGATAGCTCATTTCATTTTAGCACAGAGTGATAAATATTCCCCTGTCTGGATGGACCGTTCACCCACCGACAGACACCTTGGTTGCTGCCGAGTTGTGGCATTTATGAATGACGCTGCTGTAACACCCGTGTGCAGGTTTCTGTATGGATGTGTTTTCAACTCCTTTGGGGACATAGCAGGGAGCAAGGTTGTCCCCCCCAGCCCCCCAAGGAGACTCTCCCAGCCGTCCTGCCTCCAGCTGCCGTAGATGGCCCCACCTCTCAGAGCTGTGGCATTTCCTCCGGTAGTCTCCTGGGGAACGTGCGCCTTTCTTCAGGGTCTGCTGCAGAGCCCCTTCCTCCCAAGGAACTTTCGTAGATTTCCGGGACTGGAGTGTGCATCTGTATGCTTATCGTGAGGGACCACAGCTGCTCCTCACGCCCCTCCTGTTGGCACTGCCGCGAGTGGGTCTGTGCCCGTGAAAGGTGCACACAAAACGCCGTGTTTCCGGTGTCCTTTGTGAGTGGAGAGTCCCAGCGCTTGTAAGGATGTCACTGTGTCCCAGGAAAGGGTAAGGGCTGGTCCTCACACCACAGTCGAGTTCTTAGAGGGTGGGAGCTGTCGTTTGGATTTTTTGTGTTCCTTGCCCGTTGTAGGCACGTTGGAGGTTGTTTGTGGAATTGATTGCCAAGTTCTCTTTCTTTTTTTAAAGATTACATATTGTCAGAGAGAGAGAGCGCATTAGCAGGGGCAGAGGCAGAAGCAGACTCCCTGCTGAGCAAGGAGCCCGATGCGGGGCTCGATCCCAGGACCCCGGGATCACGACCTGAGCCGAAGGCAGACACTTAACTGACGGGGCCCCCCAGGCGCCCCCATTGCCAGGTTTCTGAGAGCCACACGTCCCCTGCATCTGTGCAGTGTGGGGAGACAGCAGCAGCCTGGTTCTCTGGCTTATGCTTTGTGGTTTCAACCCGATTCTCATCTTCTCTTCTTGAGCCTAAGTTGTTGGCACCTTTACAGCTCTTGGTACCAGGACGGTGTGTTCTTTCCGTGGCAAACGAGTCTTACTGGGCGCTGTGAATAAAAGGAGGACAGAGAGACCACGTAGTGACGCGTCCTTTGGTCCCCGGAGTTGGGCTCATGGGCGTGTAGGTGTCATGGCCTACAGGGTTTCAGTTCTGCTGATGCTGGAACGCCTGTTAAAGATTGCTTCGGAGCAGCTTCGGGTGAAGTTGAGGTGTGTTTGCGTTGTGCGAACGTGTTGTGGTCTCCTGTTTTGTCATCCTCTTCTGAACCAGAGCTTGCTACCTTCCTACGGCCTGTGTGGTCTAGTACTGGGCAGGCGAACTCATTGTCGGATTGCTGTTTGATTTTAGGTATTCACGGCCTTCGACCACATGGCCCGTCAGGACGACGAGAAGAGGAGGAAGGAGCTGGAGGAGAAGGCCAGGAGGAAGGAGGCCGAGGAGGCCGTGGCGGCCGCCGTTGAGCAAGAGCCAGTCCCCGCCCTGGGACAGGAGGTGGAGGTCGGCCTCGGCGCAGACTCGGGCGGGCCTCAGGGACCACCGGGCCCACGGGGTGCCGGGCCGGAGGCGGCCCCCAGCTCGGGGGAGGCAGAGCCCCCGGGGGCTCAGGCGGGTGCCCCCGAACTGCCGAAGGAACCCCCAGCTCTTCCCAAGTAAGAATTTCTACTTTGCGGTTCCTTTCTTGCTTGGCAGCTGGTGGTTGGCTTGGTCCAGTCGTGGTTCTCCCATGGTGCCACGCCGACTGTGTCCGCGTTTGTGTTTGTAAACTGCGTTACGGGGCTTTGGTTACACGGGACGGGAGGTCAGTTGGCTGCTGTCTTTGCCTCCCTCGAAGGCTAGGTAGTAAGCTGCCTGTCGTACGGCCAGCTCAGAGCCGCAGTTAGAGCGCTGGGCGCCCAGCGGCCTTCCCTGAGACCTGCCCGCCTGTGTGGCAGCAGTGGCTCGGGGTCTCGGCTCTGTCCTTTCTCTTCGGAGCACTCCTGGGCTGCGGGCCCCTGGTCCTGTCGGTGGCATGGGTGACCGTGGGCCCAGAGTCCCCTTGGAGACTGCCACTTAGTGAATGGATTACCTGGCACGCAGCGTTACCTGTGGCTCGGTGTTCTCCTTTGTAAAGTGGAGGTGAGAGGGCCGGCACCTGCCTCCTGCTGCTGCCGCTGTCACCGGGGCTGAGGCCGAGGCCGCGTGGCTGGCGCGACACCCTGGTTGCCGGTCCTTCACCGCTCCACGTGGGTGCAGAGGCTGCTCGCTCCCGTGTGGGAGCCGTGGTGGGCTCTGAACGGCAGCCTGATGCTCCCGGCCTGCTCCGTTCTAGCACAGTCCTCCGTCTTCCCTCTTGGATAGGACTGCTCCCGCCGTCGTCCCTCCTCTGTCCTAACTTCCCTGCGGTTCTTCCTTCTCCGTGCATCTCTCTGACCTGTTCCTGTGTCTCTGTGGTTCCTGGATGGCGAAGCAAAGCCAACAGTCTGCAGTGACGTAAAACGCAGAGTTGGCGGGGGGGATACATTTTGTGAAGCTGATGGGGGGCCAAGGTGCAGAGGCGAAAGGCCAGGCTGAACCGTGGGGTTCAGAGACCGCAGTGTCGGGTGCACGAATGGGCTGGTGCAGAAGAGCAGGGCGTGGATATGGAACTTGGGTCAAGAAGGGGCAAAGTGGGGTCCGGGACCTGGATGTGGACGGGTTCTTGGGCAGAGGGCAGAGATCCGATAGTTTCTTTCAGCCCAAAGAGCTTTTTCCAACATTTCCCGTAGTGTAGTGCAGGTCTGCTGCTGAGGCATCCTTTCCGCTTTCAGTTGTCTGAAAGTCTTTATTTGATCCTCATTTCTGAGAATGTGTTTGCTGTCTGTAGAATTCCAGGCTGACACTTCTTTTTCAACACTTCAAAGAATTCTGTTTTCTGATAAGACGTAAGTGTTCTTTGTTCCCTTTTATGGGTCCTCTGGGTGCTTGTAAGATAGTTATGATTAGTCTCAGTGATCTGGTTACCACCTGCTTCGGGGTGGTGTTCTCCGAGTTTGCACCGCTGGGGTTTCTGGGCTTTGTTCTGCCCTGCCGTGTGTACCCCTTTTTGAGACTCTCTTCCTCCTTTGGAGCAGTTTCTATTGCCCTGTCGTCGCCTTTATTGTCTTTTCTCCTTTAGTGTCTGATCCTCAGTTAAACTCCTCAGTATGATTTTATTTCATATAATGGATTTTTCGGCTCTGCATTTCCTGTTGATTCTCTTCTATGGCTTTGATCTCTACCTTCGTTGTTTCTCTTGAAGTTGTTTAATATGTTTGTAATAGCTGTTTAAAGACTTGATCTGCTAATTCCATCATTTCTGTAATGTTTTGTTTTGTTGGCTGCTTCCTCCTGCTTTTGGGTCACATTTTCCTTCTTTACATATCTGGTAATTTTTTTCTTTTAAAGATTTTATTTAACTGAGAGCGAGCCAGTGCGTGCGTGTGCAAGTAGGGGGAGAGGGAGAGAGAGAATCTCAAGCAGACTCTGTGTTGAGCGAGGAGCCTGACTCCGGGCTCGATCTCAGGACCCCAAGATCACAACCTGAACCGAAATCAAGAGTCAGATACTTAACCCCACTGAGCGACCCAGGCGCCCCATATCTGGTAATTTTTTATTGGATGCCTGCCATTGTGGACGTTATGTAGCTGCATCTCTGGGTTTTGTTTTCTTCCTTTAAAGAGTGTTGAGTTTTGTTCTCAAAGGTAGTTATTTGCAGATCAATATGATCTTTCAGAAGCTTGTTTTTAAACTTGTGGGGGTGTGTCCATAGCAACTTTGATTCTACGGCTAGTTCTCCTTGTTCTAGAACATGGCCCTGTTGGGTTCTCCAGAATGTTCTGTTGTTGCTGCTTGAAACAGGAACACCTTCCACCCCTTTGTTAGCTTTGGGGTCATGCGGGCTAGTTCCCAGGAGTGTCTGCCCTCCCCGTTGCGTCACACTCACGTGGGGACAGGTGACTGCAAAGACCCAGAGACCCTGTGCAGTTTTCTGAGTTCTTTCTCTGTGTAGCTGCCCTGTTCTAGGGGTCTTTGCATAAAATATTTAGATATCAGAGTGAAGACTGAGCATACAGTTAATCACTTTAGTTTTATTTATTCCAGCATTAGTCGTTTCAGCAAAATTTTGGAAGAAAGTGCTGCATTTTCATTTGGGGAATGGTTATGGACATTTATAAACTGTTTTAAAAAGGCTGACTGATGTGGGGATTGTGACGGCCCATTTTCTGTGGCAGCCTGGCCAGGCCCCATCCCTGGGTGTTGCTGTGAGGGTGTTTGGTGGAGGTGCTCAGCGTCCACGACCAGGTGGCTTCAGGTAAGGGTCATCATCTTAGGTGACCCGAGTGGGTCTTGACCGTCAGTTGAAGGGCACTGAAAGCAGAGCCAGGGCTTCCCTGAAGCAGAAGAAATCCACGCCATGGACGGCAGCTTCACCCCCTTTCTGGCCTGCCCTGTGGGTTTTAGAGTGGCTCAGCCAGCCACCACGGCTACGTGAGCCCGTTCCTGATGCAACTCTCTGAATGTGTGTGTGGGTGTGCTGCTGGTTCTGTCTCTGGTGAACCCTGATGTTCGCAGATACTCTTGTCCTGGAGTGTTGTGTGACAGCAGCAGTTTTCTTTTCTTTTCTTTTTTTAAAGATTTTATTTATTTATTTGAGAGAGAGCGTGAGAGAGAGAAAGAGCACAAGAGGGGGGAGCGGGAGAGGGAGAAGCAGACTCCCCGCCGAGCAGGGAGCCCGACGCGGGACTCGATCCCGGGACTCCAGGATCA
>NC_138380.1:93067641-93101090 GCF_054177405.1 Leptonychotes weddellii | reverse complement strand
CTCTAGCTCCATCCCTGCCTCCCCCTCACTCCAGCCTCACCACTGCTCCCCTCCCCCACTCCAGCCTCACCCCTGCTCCCCTCGCCAACCTTCCGTATCCAAGTCATTGTCTAACCCCTCCACCCGACTTCCCTTTCTCAGCCAATGGCAGGGCCTGTGAACCCAGGCACAGACCAGAGGACCTGAGCAGGCTGGGAGAAGCTGAAGGAGATGGCAGGTCTGCGGCCCCCGCCAGCCCCCGCCAAACCTGGCCACCCCCAAGCAGCAAGAGCCCATCACTATTCCCTCCCGCCACTGCCCCTGCCCCATATTGCCCCCTTGCTGGCCTCCCCTGGGGCCACCGGCTTACCTCTGTAGCCCCCCACGGCAAGGAAGGGGAAGACCGGGCCCCCGTAGTCAGCCATGCAGCTCAGGGCTAGGGCCGTGCCGTCCTTGAAGGTGAGCGGGGCACTGGGGACAGAAGGAAGGACCTTTCCTGTCCCTGTGCCCATTGCCAGGCCTGGCATCCAGCCCCAGGCTGTTAGCACCAGCACCTGACCCCAGGGTCAGAACCATTTCTCTCAACAGGATTTCGTGCGGCCCAACCCACAGTGGACCCTCTCCCCGCACACCTGCCCGAGGCTCCGGGCTCAGGGCCGCAGCCCGGACGAGGTGGGTGGGCATCACATACACGGCCCCCTGGGGGACGCCAGGACTTCGCCCCTGGAGTCAGCACAAGACAGCTGCCTGGGCCTCGAGCTGCTCAACCTCTTCCCTGGCCGGCCTGGAACCCTCCAGGCCCTGAGTTCAGCTCCTTCTTTCTGTGGACAGGTGACCAGCCCGGGACCTCGGGCACGTCTCTACTGAGCCTTCCTGCAAGCACACCTTGGGCACCTGGACAAAGTGCTCTTTGCGAGTGACCACGTCGGTCACCAGCTGTCCTGGGCGTGCTGGTTTCCCTGTGACCTGGAGCAGCTCACTACACCCCTGGGCCCATTTTCCTGTCTCGAATGGGGATCATCAGTCCACCCAATAGCCGTTGTGAGCATCCAAAATCAAAATAAAGCCAACATGAGGACTAGACCTGGGACCAGAGCTTCCTCCCTGACCTGCTAGTTCTGAGGGCCAGCTGGGGCCGAGGCACAAACTCTGGGAAGTGGCCCAAACCGTGGGCTTCCCCGAGGGGCAGAGCCCTGGGTCTCTCTCCTCTAATCCAGTGGTTCTCAGTGTGGCGTCAGGGCCCAGGGTCTGCAAGGCCAAACTTATTTTCATGGTAACACTACGACGCTTTTTGCCTTTCCCCCCTCATTTGCCCTCGGATATAAGGGGTACAGACGGTTTAGCAACATGGCTTCAGACTCCATATGGCAACTAACACCTAGAAGACAACCACCGCTGACTGGCGTGGTATCAGAGCTAACCCCAGGTATGTCGAAGGCTGTCGCAACACGCCTCCCTCGTCTGGCCGCACAGGGGCGAGGCCAAGTGTTCTCGCTTGCCTCCGACCGACAGACCACACGCAGACGCCAGGATCCAGCTGTCTTCTATTAAGCAAGACACTATGCTACTTCTGTGGGCATGCAATGGGCTCATTACTGTGATTTGTAAAGAACTAATACAGATTTTCTCATTTCTCAGTTTTGCTTTCTCGTGTGGGAGGTGTCAGTAGATAGAACCTGTGTCCTATCTGTCTAGAGCTCTGTGGGGACTTGGGTCTCTCCAGACGCCGAGGACCTCTGCCTGCTGCAGCCTCCGAGAGCCTCGGCCACTGCCTGCCCACCTGCTGCCCTCCAGGCCGTGGTGGCCTGGGAGTCCTCACTCCCAGCCCCAAGGCCCAGAGGCCTCGTTAGGATCCTGGCCCACACCGCGGCAGAGCGGAGGCCGCTGGGGACCGAACCCAGAAAGCACCAGGCTGCGTGGCCACCTCCTGCACAGGGGGCCCCCAGCCCAGGCGCGCGGAGCCTGAGGCGAGCCCCAGCCCCTGCCCTGGCCCGAGAGCACCTCGCGGGGCACCCTGCTGGCCTCAGGGGCCCGCACAGAAGCCCACCACGTGTGGGGCCATCACACTGCTCTGTAACACACACAGCAAGGACATGCAAGGGTGCCGCTGCCGAGTCCGAGTGGAGTCGGAACCGGGGAGGCCGAGATGGCCCCGCGCGAATCTGCGCCAGCGAGTGGGGCCCGGGGGGGAGGCTTGGGGGGAGAGGGCGTGGTGCAGCCCGAGACCGAGCCACCGAGACGCGGAGCCAGGCGGGAGCCCTGGCGCCCACGGCAGCCCCGGCTGGAGCGGGCCGCCGGGCACTCACTTGGCACAGTAGAGGAAGTGGTCCCTCCAGTCCACCTGGGAGGTCCGCCCCATGAGCGTCTGGTTGGCCGTGAGCAGCAAGCGCGTGCGGTTGTTCTGGAAATACTGCAGGAGGCTGTTGACGCAGCAGTCGGAGAGACCGGCGTTGCGCGGGTTGAGGGGCGCGAAGCAGATGTCCTGCAGCGAGATGTTGCGCTGCTCCGCGGGCGACCACACCTGCAGGTGCTGCAGCGTCTCCTGCAGGTCCAGGAGCTCCAGCAGGATGTCCGAGGCCAGGATCCCGCTGAAGTTCTTGGGCCCAAGCAGCAGGGAGTCGTAGTGGTAGCCGGGCTGGTTGGGGGCCCTCAGGATCACCTGGTTGGTCCGGAAGAAGGGGTCGAAATGCTGGTCGTGGAACGCCTTCTCACTGCGGGCTTGGCTGCTGGGGGCCGACCACAGCTCCACGGGGTCCGTGGTCAGCTCCACAAAGGCCAGGCCTCCCGACAAGGCCACCACCACGGCGATGCACAGGAGGAGGATGGTCAGCGGCCACGAGGCCACCCACGTGCCCCAGCCCTGGAAGCACTGGCTGAGGACGGTGTGGGTGGAGAGGCTGAGTCTGTCAGACAGGCTTACGCCTGCCTTGGGGGCCGGCATCTTGTCCCGGCGGCGGCGGGCCGAGGCCAGGCGGGTCCCCACCAGGAAGGCGGTGAGCAGGGCGAGTGCAGAGCAGAGGATGATGACGAGGGCCAGCCCGCCTGCCATCCGGCCCAGGTAGAAGGTGGCGTCCAGGGCCTGGGGCCGGGCGATGACCGGGCAGGATGCGGCGCAGTCCTGGCAGGAGCAGGCCACCGTGCCGTTCCCCTGGGACTCGTTGCAGGGCCTGATGTCCGTGTTCAGAGGCTGCATCCCGCTCCCGGGGACCTGGCCCGGCTCCAGCAGGTGGAAGGTGATGTCCAAGGGGGCCAGGCCGTTCCCTGTGTCCCCCTGGAAATTGAGCCAGCGCTGAGCGTTGCAGAGGGCGGAGCCGTAGACGCCGCACATGGTGCCCACGGCCAGCGTGGCGGCCGAGGGGATGCGCACCTGGCTGCAGGAGTCGTAGGTCCGCTGGGCGAAGCTGCTCTGGTAGAAAGCCTCGTAGGCCACCACGGCCGGGGGCCGGCCGCCCCCGCCCCCCGCCACGCGGGTCACGTTGATGAAGAGGCTCTGGTCGGGGCTGCAGGTGTTGTGACAGTGTAGGTTCACGAAATTGTCGGTGCAGGCGGGGCATCGGGTGAGGAGGGCCTTGGTGACCGCCAGGCTCACCTCCAGGGACACCAGCTGCCTAGGAGAGCAGCAGGCGTAGGTGGTGTTGGGGCCCGAGTAGAGGCGGGGGCAGATGCGCTGGAGGAGGGCCAGGTGGTGGCCTGTGATGTGGATGGCAGGCGTGTT
This sequence comes from Leptonychotes weddellii, assembly GCF_054177405.1. Lineage (NCBI taxonomy): Eukaryota > Metazoa > Chordata > Mammalia > Carnivora > Phocidae > Leptonychotes > Leptonychotes weddellii. Next base: position 93,097,396 of record NC_138380.1, on the reverse strand, counting down.
GGACAGGCAGGACACGTTCGACAGAGGGGCCAGGCCCCCGGACAGCTCCGGGTTCTTCCCACACTCGTCGTAGAAAGCGCAGTAGCCGGGCTGGTGGATCGGCGTGTACAGCGCGCCCTGGGCCTAGGGGGCAGGGCGGCGTCATCACGGGCCCCAGCACCAGGCAGCGCTTCGGGAGGTGGCGGGCAGTGCGGGCGGGAGGACCCGTGGCCGGGGCACGCGTGGGTGGACCGCCGGGGGACCCAGGGAGAGGTGGGGTGCCTCCCGCCACGTCTGGGCCAATGGGTGGGCAGGCACAGCCGGGCCGTCATCCTGAGTGGCGGGGGTCACTGGAGAGGGAGGTGCCCGGACAGACCTGCATTTAGCAAGGTCATGGCGGAGGGTGAGGAGACAGGTGGGGAGAACGGGGTGGGCTGGGAGACCCCTGGAGGCTGCGGGGTGGTCCTGCTGGGACACGGTGGCCCCTGACGGGTCGGGGGCTGAGTCCAAGTGGCCCTGAGCCCTTGGGGCACGATGGCTTCGAAGGTCCCGCCGTCTGCCGGAGCTGCAGCCCACACCCGGAGGCCCAGGGCCCCTCTTGGAGATTCTGTGCAGAGCTTCCCCGGCCCTCACCTGCTTGGGGCCGAAAGCCTTCGCCCGTCCTCCCGGACGTGCGAGTGACGGAGAAACTCGAGGCAAGAGCCCCAGAACTCCCCCGGCCTCCAGATGCTAAATCCTCGTCAGGTGATCCCCCTGAGCCCACCCCACAGCATCCCAGGACAGGACCCTCCCTCACCCCTGCGCTCCCGCCTCAGGCCAGGACGTCCACGGCGCACCAGCGATGGGAGGCACTCCGTCATCCCCGGTCCCCGGGACCCCCACCCCGCACCCCTGCTGGGACCACCTGGGATCCCTCCTCCGTCCACAGACCAGCGCCTCAGACTCCAGGCCCTCCTCGCCGGCCATGCAGCCCCTGGCACAGCAACCCCCCAGGCAGGCGGTGGTGGAGGGGCCACCAGCACCCACACTCACCAAGTGCAGGACCAGTGCCCACAGCAGCCAGCCCCTCAGGCCGGCCTCCGCCATCCCAGTGCAGGGGAAGGGGTCCGAGGGCAGTGGGGCTAGGCTACGGGGACAGCCGGGGACAGCCAAGGGCTGGCTCCTGGAGACACACCGTGCTTGTCTGGGTGGCTCATGCACTGAAACTGGGGGTGCACAGCTAGGCAGCCTCCCTGTTACGGACAGCCTGGCCTGACTCGGCTGGGACCAATGGGGCTGAGCCTCACACCTCCCAGGGCTCCCAGCTAGTTAATGATCCACCTTCTCCTGCCCTCCTGCCTTTGTCCCACTCTCTCGATGAGCCTCCTGGTGAGGTGCTGGGGTCTCCCCTTGGCCCACTTCCCAAAGCAAGAGCTGGCCCTCCGAACCCCCGCCCCCACCCTGCCCACCCTCACCCCGCCCAGCCTCAGACCCCCTCTCCGCCCAGCCCTCTCTTGAGACCTCGCCACCTGTGCTTGGGACACACCCTTGCACTGTCAACCTTAGCAACAGTTGTTAATTAATACTAACAACCTGATAACAGAGGGGACAGTTAGGGGTGGAGTGACCACTGACAAATCTCCTCCTCTGGGTGGGGGGGAAGCTCAGCCCCCCGAGGCCTGACAGTGCCCAGAGACCCCAGAGGCGAGAGCCAGGGCCTCCTCTGCCCGCCCGGCTCTCCCACCCTGTCCCCCTCCCTCCTGTCCCGGGCCAGGCCTGTCCCCGCCAACCCTGCAGGGGCAGTGAAACTGGGAGCCCCACACAAACAGCGCAGGTGCATGGTACTCGCCTTCTGCTTCCTCCCTTGGGCTCTCCCTATCACCAGATGGACCAGACCTTGGCCCCCACGCCAAAGCTGAGCTGATAAGGGAGCCTGCGGGGAGCACCTTCTGTGTGGCCGCCTACCCAAGGCAACTGCTATCTCTCAGATCCTGTGTCTCATGGACCCTGGCCGGACTCAGAAGAGCCACCCCAGACGTGCCAGGGAAGACAGAAGCCGAGGGGGACTCAGGCCCACCCTGAGTCAGCTCTGAGTCAGCCGCGGGTGGGGAGAAGAGTCAAGGGCCCAGGGCTGCCTGTGTGTCACCATCCGGTCCCCTCTGGGCCCTGCCCCCATACACCTGGCTGGCCCATGCGGAGACTCCAGCCCCCACTCAGGGTTTCCGTCCCCGCTCCAGGATCTTCCCCCTGAAGCAGAGCCTGAGATGGGGATTTCACTGCACATAGTTTATCACAGGTGATCCCAGATGGCCCCAGCGCGGGGGCGGGGATGAGCCAGGGGATGGAAAGAAGCCTGTGTGGTCTCCGGGGTCTTAGCGGAAACTCAGCCAAGCTGAAGCAGCAGCTGGACCCCGAGCAGAAGATGGACGTGCTCCCCACAGTCTGTGTGCTTCCCGCCGGGCCGTGCCCTGCAGAGCAACAGATCCAGCTCCTGGAGCCAGAGGCCAGTTGGTGCCAGTAAGTCATTATGATGCCTTAGTTTTGGGTTTGTGACTTTGTGCCCAACTGTAGTTCCTCGATCTTGCATTGATTCAGACCCAAGATCCTAGAGAGGAGACCAGCGTGCCAATGGGCGCCAGGCTTATGCCCTAAGTGCGCAGCTCACAGTGTCGGGGGAAGGGCTCAGACGATTGACGCCCGGAACTGAAATGCTTTCCGCTGACACCAGCAATCCCCAAGCGCCCCAGTCAGCAGCCTCGCCTTCACGGTGCGCGGTCTCTGTTGTCAGACTGGAGGCCTCAGTTTCCCTTTTCCTTCGTGACGAGGGACATGGGGTATGCCCGCTCCGGCCCAGAGAGGAGTGAACGGGAGCCAGTCTCCCAGCTCAGGAGACGGCGGGCAGAGAAGCCTGCTGGGGTCCAGGTTGGCGGATGCTAGGCAGTCTGCCCCAGGCAAGCCCTGCCCCCTCCTGGGGGGGGGGGGCCTTCGGAGAGTCCGAAGTCTGGGCTGAGAGGTAGGGGTCAGGCTGTGGCGTTCAGCTAGAGGCGGCCTGGGCACGACACCTGGCTGGGTCTGCGTCTGACCAGCCCGGGTGCGCTGTGGGGACTCCCTGGGCGCCAGACTGCAGGGTGAGATTTCGGGTCTGGAACTCTGATGCTACTTGCCGAAGGCCTGCATCCACAGTGCCGGCAAGAGATGCTTCTTTGCCCTCCCAGCCTCCTTTGCAGCTGCCAGTGGCCCCGTGATCTGGTTCTGGACAGTGTGAAGACTTTTTTTTTTTAAATAAGTGTCATTTTTTTTTGGAGCAGTCTTCTGTTTACAGGAGTTCCCATACACTCCGTCATGTGCCCACAGCCCCCAGTACTAACCTCTTGTGTTAGTGGAGCATATTTGCCAAAATCGTCCTTGTCTTTCTTGGGACCGGCTTATTGCACCGAACAGAAGGTCCTCACGCTTCATCCCTGCTGGAGCGGGCATCAGAAATTCCTTTCCTGGGGTGCCTGGGTGGCTCAGTCGGTTAAGCGTCTGCCTTCGGCTCAGGTCATGATCCCAGAATCCTGGGATCGAGCCCCGCATTGGGCTCCCTGCTCCGCGGGAAGCCTGCTTCTCCCTCTCCCACTCCCCCTGCTTGTGTTCCCTCTCTCGCTGTGTCTCTCTCTCTGTCAAATAAATAAAATCTTTAAAAAGAAAAAAAAGAAATCCCTTTCCTAAGGCTGAATGCTAGTCCGTGGCGTGGACAGACCACGTGGTGCTGATGGACGCCTGGGCGCTTCCACTGTTTCACTACTGTGAATAATGTCACAACCATGGGTGTGCAGCTTGCCTTCCAGACCCTGCTGCAGATCTCTGGGGTATGTATCTAGCCGTGGGATTGCCAGGTCAATTGGCAACTCTGTTTTTAGCTTTTTGGGGAGCCAGCATACCGTGTCCCACAGTGGCTGCACCCTTTCCCACCCCCACCTTTCCCACCTTCCACAGGCGCCTTGCTGCTGTTTCGGTGGTGCCATCCTAATGTTCTCATCTGCAGTTCCCTGATGATCAGCGATGTTGAGCGTCTTTCATGTGCTCACTGGCCATTCATACATCTTCCCTGGAGAAATGTCTATTCAAGATCCTTGTCCATTTTGTAATCAGAGTGGGTGTTTTGTTCGATTGTTTCTTGCTGGTGCATTTAGGTGTTGTCTATAAAATCTGGATATTGATCCTTTATCAGGTATGTGGCTTGCAAATGTTTTCTCCTGTAGGTTGCCTTTTTATGCTGTTGACAGTGACCTTGGATGCACAAAGTTTTAGAACTTTCACGACATCAAATTTGCTGATTTGCTGTGTCTTTGATGTCATAGCCAATGACTCACCGACAAATCCCCTGGCCCGAAGTTTTTGCCCTGGTTTCTTCTAAGAGTTTATAGTTTTATCTCTTATTTTTTGTAAGTAGGACCCATGCCTAATGTGGGGCTTGAACTCACGATCCTGACACTGAGAGTTACGTGCTCCACCAACTGAGCCAGCCGGGCGCTCCTACAATCTATGATCCAGTTTGAGTTAATTTTTGTATATGGTGTTAGTAAGGGTCCAACTTCATTATTTCACAAAATGGATATCCACTTTTCCAAACATTTCATGAAAAGACTGTCCTCTCTCCATTGAACAGTCTTGGCACGCTTGTCAAAGGTCATTTAACCATATATGCAAGGGTTTGCTTAGAGGCTGCTTATTCTGTGCCATCCCATTGGTCCCTAACACCGTCTTATGCACCATTGTCTTCATTGCTGTATTTTTTCTAGAGAGGGAGAGAACAGGGGGAGGGGCAGAGGGAGAGAATCTAAAGCAGACTCCACACCCAGGACAGAGCCCGATGCAGGGCTTGATCTCAAGACCCTGAGATCATGATCTGAGCCAAAATCAAGAGTCAGATGCTTAACTGACTGAGCCCCTGATTACTTTTATTTTGTGGTAAGTTTTGAAGTCAGGAAATGTGATGCCTTCCAACTTTGTTCTTTTCTCAAGAATTTGTTGTTGTTTTTTTTACTCTTTGAGGTCCCTTAAGATTCCAATACGAATTTTAGGATAGATTTTTCCATTTCTGCAAACAATGACATTAGGATTTTGATAGAGATTGCATTAAATCAGTAGCTCACTTTGGATAATAACAATATCAACTATTCCAACCTGTCCATGAACATGGTGTTCTGTTCCAGTTACATCTCCTTTAATTTCTTTCAGCAATGTTTTCTCATTTTCAGTGTATAGATCTTTCACTTCCTTGGTGCAGTTAATTCCTAAGTATTTTATTCATTTTGGTGCTATTGCAAATGGAATTTTTTCCTCAATTTCCTTATCAGTTTTTTCATTGTTCTTGTATAGAAATGCAACTGGTTTTTGTGTGTTGACTTTGCAACTTTGCTAAATAAATTTATTTGGTTTTTTTTTCTTTCAAAGATTTTATTTATTTGACAGAGAGAGACACAGTGAGAGAGGGAACACAAGCAGGGGGAGTGGGAGAGGGAGAAGCAGGCTTCCCGCCCAGCAGGGAGCCCGATGCGGGGCTCGATCCCAGGACCCTGCGATCCGGACCCGAGCCGAAGGCAGACGCTTAACAACTGAGCCACCCAGGTGCCCCATAAATTTATTTGTTCTAACAGGTATTTGTGTGAAATCTTTAGGGTTTTTTACATATAAGACCATTTCATCTGCAAACAGAGACCATCTTACTTCTTCCTGTCCAATTTGGATACCTTTTTTTTCTTCTTCTCCCCTAACTGTTCTGGCTGTACTACACTCGATGGGAGTGGTGACGTGGGCATCCCTATCTTATTCTTGATCTTAGAGGAAAATCTCTCAGTCTCACACCGAGTACGACGTTTGCTGTGGCTTGTTTGTAGATGACTTTTATTATGTTGAGATATTCCTTCTACTCATAGTCTTTTGAGTATTTTTATCATGAAAGCATGTTGGATTTTGTCAAATGCTTTTCTCCATCAACTGAGATGTCGTAAATAGTAAACTTGTTGGGCTTTTCCCCTACATTTTGTTGATGTGGCGTATTACACCAATTGACTTTGCATGTTGAACCATCCTTGCGTTTGTTTAATAAATCCTACTTAGTCATGGTGTTTAATTCTGTTAATATGTGCTGAACTCTTTTCACTAGTATTTTGTTGAGGATTTTTGCATCAATATTCACAAGGGATATTTGTCTGTAGTTTCCTTTTCAAGTAGTGTCTTTGGCTTTGGCATCAGGGGAATGCTAGCCTTTTAAAGTAGGTTAAAAGTGTTTCCTCCACTTCAATTTTTTAAAAGATTTTATTTATTCATTTGGCAGAGAGAGAGAGAGGCAGGGAGAGGCAAGAGAGAAGCAGGCTCCCCGCTGAGCAGGGAGCCCAATGCGGGACTTGATCCCAGGACCCTGGGATCATGACCTGAGCCGAAGGCAGATGCTTAACCAACTGAGCCACCCAGGCATCCCTAGGGTTCATTCATTTTCTATACTATTTTCCTACTCTCTATTTCATTGATCTCTGCTCTTATCTTTATTATTTCCTTCCTCCTCCTAACTTTGGGTTTAGCCTGTTCCTCTTTTTCTAGTTCCTTAAGTTGAAAAGTTAGGATGATGATTTCAGATCCTTCTTTTTTCTTTTTTTTTTTTTAAAGATTTATTTATTTATTTATTTGACAGAGAGAGACACAGCGAGAGAAGGAATACAAGCAGGGGAAGTGGGAGAGGGAGAAGCAGGCCTCCCGCCGAGTAGGGAGCCCGATGCGGGGCTCGATTCCAGGACCTGGAATCATGACCTGAGCCGAAGGCAGAAGCCCAACGACTGAGCCACCCAGGCGCCCCCAGATCCTTCTTTTTTCTAATGTAAACATTTATAGTTGTAAATTTCCCCCTTAGCAACTGCTTTCACTACATACCCTAGGTTTTGGTATGCTGTATTTTTATTTTATCTTTAAGTATTTTCTTCTTTCTTTCTTTCTTCTTTCTTTCCTTCCCTCCTTCCTTTTTTGATAGGGTAGAGGGAGGAGCAGAGGGAGGAGAGAATCTCAAGCAGACTCCCCGCTAAGCACAGAGCCTGACACGGGGCTCGATCCCATGACCAAGATCATGACCTGAGCCTAAATCAAGAGTCAGACGCTCAACTGACTGAGTGACCCAGGCACCCCAATCTTTAAGTATTTTCTAACTTTGTGATTTGTTCCTTGAGCCATTGGTTGTTTATGAGTGTGAGGTATAATTTCCACAAGTTTGAATCTTCCAGTTTTCCTTCTAACTTTATCCAGTTGTGGTCAGAGAAGATATACCATATAATATCTATCCTTTTAAATGTTGGGATTTAATTTGTGACTTAATGGCATGTATATTTGAGAAGAATGGGTATTTTGTTGCTGGTGGGCAGAGTGCTTTGTATTTGTTAGATCTAGTTGGTTTATTGTGTTGTTCACATCCTCTATTTCCTTTCTTACTGTATGTCTGGATGTTCTACCCATTATTAAGAGGGGGTCTTGGACTCTCCTACTATTGTTATAGAACTTCCTATTTCTCCCTTCAATTGTTAATTTTTGCTTCATAGATCTTGATGGTCTGTCATTAGGTGCATAAATGTTTATACACACTAATCTTTCCTGTGCTGAACCTTGTATTAATATATAATGTCCTTCCTTGTCTCTTGTAATCTTTTAAGATTTTATTTATTTATTTGTCAGAGAGAAAGAGAGCACGAACAAGGGGGAGGATCAGAGGCAGAGGGAGAAACAGACTCTCTGCTGAGCAGGGAGCCTGACGAGGGGCTCATTCTCAGAACCCTGGGATCATGACGTGAGCCAAAGGTAGTCGCTTAACCAACTGAGCCACCCAGGCGTCCCTCTTGTAATCTTTTTGATTTAAAGTCTATTTTGTCCGGTATTAGTATGACTACCCCTAGTCTCTTTTGGTAACATTTTCATAGAATATCTTTCTCCATCCTTTCACTATCAACCTGTGGGTTTATTTGGATCTCAAATGAGTCTCTTGTAGACAGCAGAGTTGGATATTTTCTTACCCATTCTGTCAACTTTTGACTTTTTATTGGACAGTTTAATTCATTTACATTTAAAGTACTTTAAATGTAGTAACTTAAAAAGGAGGGACTGGGCACCAGGATGGTGCAGTTGGTTAAGCATCCGACTCTTGGTTTCAGCTCAAGTCCCGATCCCAGGGTCATGAGATCAAGCCCGTGTCTGGCTCTATGCTCTGCATGCAGTCTGCTTGGGATTCTCTCCCTTCCTTTCCCTCTGCACCTCCAGCTCATGCTCTAATAATTAAAAAAAAAAAGAAAAGAAAAGGAGGGACTTACTTCTGTCAGTGTGCATTCTGACTTCATGTCATTTGTTTTCAATATACCCTATAGCTTTTTGTCCTCATTTTCTGCATCCCTGTCTTCTTTTAAGTTTTATTTTACAGTGACATGTTTAAATTCCTCTCTCATTTCCTTTTCTGTATATTCTATAGCTATTTTCTTTGTGGTTGCCATGGGGATTACATTTAACATTCTGAAGTTATAACACTCTGATCTGAATTTATACCAGATTAATTTCAAAAATATACAAAATCTCTGCTTCTTTACAGCTCTACCCCACCTCTTTCAGTTCCTGACATCATAAAATTACACCTTTATACATCATGTGCCCAAAACATAAGCTTATCATTCTTTTTTTTTTTTTTTAAAGATTTTATTTATTTATTTGAGAGAGAGAGAACACATGAGAGGGGATAGGGTCAGAGGACAAAGCAGACTCCCTGCCGAGCAGGGAGCCTGACGCGGGACTCGATCCAGGGACTCCAGGATCATGACCTGAGCCGAAGGCAGTCGCTTAACCAACTGAGCCACCCAGGCGCCCACAAGCTTATCATTCTTTAAAATGCCTTAGTCTCTAGGGACGCCTGGTGGCTCAGTCCGTTGGGCGTCTGCCTTCGGCTCGGGTCATGATCTCGGGGTCCTGGGATCAAGTCCTGGGTTTGGCTCCCTGCTCGGCGGGGGGTCTGCTTCTCCCTCTCCCTCTGTCTGCCCCTCCCCCTGCTTGTGCTCTCACATGCACTCTCTGTCTCTCAAATAAACAAAATCTTTAAAAAAAATAAAATACCTTAGTCTCTTAAATTATGCAGAAAACAAGATTTGGGTTGACAAAACAAGATATTCTGACTTTTAATTGTTAACTAATCATTGTTTTTTAATTTAAATTTATTAGTTTATTAAATCATGTAGAAAACAAAAAGTGAAAGTACAAACCATTGTTACAATGAAATAGCTTTTATAATTACCCCTGTATTTACCTTTATTGAGAACTTTATTTCTCCTCATGGCTTTAAGTTACTGTCTAGTGACCTCACTTCACTTTGCAGAACTTTATTAGCATTTCTCACAGGGCAGGTCTAGTGGTTACAAACTCCATCAGGGTTTGTTTAACTGAGAATGTCTTAATTTCTCCCTTACTTTTGAAGGACAGTTTTTCCAGATATGATTCTTGTTCATACTTATTTTTTCTTTTGCATTTTGAATATATCTGCCTGCTGCCTTCTGGCCTCCAAAGTTTCTGATGAGAAATTTGCTGATAATCTTTTTGAGGATCCCTTGTATGAGATGATTTTTTCTCTTGCTGCTTTCAAGATTATCTCCTTGGCTTTTGTAAATTTGACTGTAATGTGTCCTGGTGTGTGTCTCTTTGAGTTCATCTTGGAGTTCACTGAGTTTCTTGGATGTCTATATTCATGCCTTTCATCAAGTCTGGGAAGTTTTCAGCCATTATTCAAATATTCTCTCTGCGCCTTTCTCTCTTCTCTTTTTGGGACTCCCATGATGGGTGTGTTAGTATGTTTGCTGGTGTCCTACAGGTCCTTTAGGCTCCATCTGCTTTTCTTCAATCCTTTTTCTTTCTCCTCCTCAGACACAGTAAATCCCATTGTCCTGTCTTTAAGTTCAGATTCTTTCTTCTGCCTGTTCAAATCTGCCTTGAATTCCACTAGTGAATTTTTCATTCCAGTTATTGTACTTTTCAGCTCCAGAATTATTTTTTAGGTTCTCTATTTCTTTATTGGTATTTCCATTCTGTTCACACAATATTTTCTTGACTTTCTCTACATCTTTCTTTAGTTCTTTGAACATCTTTAAGACAGTTGTTTTAAAGTATTTGCTTACTATGTCTTCCATTAGGTCTTTTTCAGAGTTTCTGTTGATTTTTTTTTCTTTTTTTTTTTTTTTTAAGATTTTTATTTATTTATTTGACAGAGAGAGATAGTGAGAGCAGGAACACAAGCAGGGGGAGTGGGAGAGGGAGAAGCAGGCCTCCCGCCGAGCAGGGAGCCCGATGCGGGACTCGATCCCAGGACCCCGGGATCATGACCTGAGCCGAAGGCAGACGCTTAATGACTGAGCCACCCAGGCGCCCTGATTTTTTTTTCTTTGAATGGGCCATCCTTTCCTGTTTCTTTGTATGCCTTGTGATTTTTATTGTAGTTGCACACTGGACATTTGACTCTAATAATGAGATAACTCTGGAAATCAGCTTCTTTTCCTTCTACAGTTTATTGGGTTTGTTATTCTTTTTATTGGGGTTTGTTTGATTACCTTAGGCTGTCTCTGTGTCAAGGATCAGCCTGAGGCAAGAATGTAATGTCTACTCAGGTCTTTTCTGAGGCTTTCCCTGGGCATGTGCACAGTCACTTTCTAATTTCCCTGTATATGCACTTGTTTTTGAATGTCCCAATTCTTAACGTCTAGCTCTTGAAAGGGGAAAAAGCAAAAAATGAAGTGGAGGAATGAAGGTGCCCTGGCCCTCTAGATCCCCTGGAAGTCACTTCAGCTGGACAGGAGAGGCTCTCAACAATGGGGGAGGGGTGGCAACAGCAATAACCGGCCGCTTGCCCCTGTGTCTGCACCTCCATGATCAGAAGCAGCAATAGCTGTCAGAGCAGAGATCTCTGATATTTGGAGGACAGGGTTCTTTTTGCCCACTGTGGCTCCCACAAGCTGTGTGCAAGCTGCTCCCAGATTGTGTGCATAATGCCTGCCAGGGGTCTAGGAGTGCAAGAGGGTAAATGCTACTGTGCTGAGAGCTGAAATTGACCAAATTAACTGCAAATTTCCCCTGGAAGTTGCAAGCTTTCAACCAACTCCAGAGTTACAGAACAGTTACATTGGAAAGATTCTGCCAGTGCAATCGTCCAACTGCGCCATCTTCCCAGAGTCCTCTTTTCCCAACATGAAGGCTTTTGTTTTCCTCACTAAAGGGTATGTATGCAGCTGGCCCAGTACTCTAGTCTTCCTTCTTTCTCACGGCCCTACACATAGATGGGATGTCTGGAGCAATAGCAACCGTCTTGTGGTCTTGAGGCATCAAACATGAAGAAAATGGCAGGATGTATAAGATTGCAGAGGGAGTGACATCAGCAAAGTGATGGACTAGGAAGCTCCAAGCTCTTGTTTCCCCACAGAAACATTGAAAAAGAAAAGAAAACAAAACAAAACAAAAGAGTTGGGGCGCTTGGGTGGCTCAGTCAGTTAAGCACCCAACTCTTGATTTCAGCTCAGTTCATGATCTCTGGGTTGTTAGATCAAGCCCATGTTCAGCATGGAGCCTGTTTAAGATTCTCTCTCTCCCTCTCTCCCTCTGCCCCTTCTCCCTGCAAAAGACAGTAAGAACTGTCAGAACCAACCTCATGGGAGCTCTGGAAAACAATCAAAGGTCTACACAGCAAAAAGCAAAGGCTCAACCTAGAAAAATAACATCTTCAAAACAGTGGGAAAGTTTGTGGTGTTTTTGCTCACCCTTGCCCCACTCCCTCCCTGGCTTGGTGGAGGCCTTGGTTTTGATGGCAGCACAATTATCTAATTCCGTCCTTCTAATCAGAGGGAGCAGAGCCAGCCTTCTTTGCACATTATTGTGTATATATGTTCTCCCCTGTCTCAGGAACCTAAAGGGCTGATGCAAGGCACTCATCTCTTTTTTACCTGATGCAGGACTCAAGTGGGCAAAGCAGCAGCCGCTGTTCATAAAAGACAGCTGGGGCAAGGGATTATGGGTGGAGACATACAGTGGATTATCTAAAGCCCAGAGGAGAAGCTTGGAAAGTTAGGACATTCAAAAGCAGCTGTGTATACAGGGGTATTTAGAAAGCCCCATGCATGCACAGCAAAAGACAAATACTCAGAAAAGACCTGCAAAGACCTAGAGCTTTCACCCTGGCTGATCCTGAGGCTCACAGCAAGCCTCACTAAATGTTAAAAGAGAGCTCCAGCACTGAGCCAATCTGAAAAGGCGGGAAAGAAGGGGTTTGTTTGTTTGTTTTCCTGTGTGTGTGTGTGTGTGTGTGCTCATGCGCACGCGCATGCACACATTTTGTTTGTTCAGTTCCTGGTATTTAAGGAAACCTCTGCCAAATATTGGCTGAATATGAGTTAAAGGAGCAGAGACTACAGTGAACACACACAAGGAATAGTCTTTGCAAACGCAATTTGGAAAAGTATCAAAATTAACAGACTACTACAGCCTTCAACAATAAAAACAAACACAAAGCAAATGCTGGAGAAGAATCTTATTTCCAGAATTACCACATTATAATAGTCCAATGTCCAGTTCTCAACAAAAAAATGACTGTGTACAAAAAAATAAGGAAAATATGTCCATTCAAAGGAAAAAAAATAAATTGATAGAAACCATTCTCAAGGAAGCCCATAGACAAAGACTTAAAAAAGCCATCTAAAATACGCTCAATAAGGCAAAGGAAAAAGGTGCAAAGACTAAAGGAAGCCAAGAAAACCACGTATAAATGAAATGATGTTATCAACAAAAGATAGAAAACCTAGAGAGAAACCAAAAAGAAACTCTAGAGCTGAGAAATACAACACCTGGAATGAAACCTTCACTACAGGGTTCAACAGCAGGTATGAGCAGGCAGAGCAAAGAATCCATGAGCTCAAAGACAGAACAATTGAACCAAACAAGTCATGAGGAGCAGAAATTGAAAAAAAAAAAAAAGGCATGAAAAAAAGTGAACACAGTCTAAGGGACTTCAGAACACTATCAAGTAAAGTAACATATGCATCATGGGAGTCGAGGAAGGAGAAGAGGGACAGAAAGGTTATTCAAAGGAAAATGACTGAAAACTCCCCCAAATTTGATGAAAGATGTGAATGTATAAATCCAAAATGCTCAATGAATTTCAAGTAGGATAAATACAGACCCACATCATGAAAACACAATATACCAAAACTTAGGGGAAACCAGTGCTGAGAGGAAATTTTATAGCTATAAATGCATACCAAAAAAAAAAAAAAAATCTCAAAAGAAAGAAACATCTCAAATCCATAGCTTAGTTGTATACCTTACAGAACTAGAAAAGCAAGAACAAACTAAACCCAAAACTGGCAGAAGGAAGGAAATAATATAGATTAGAGCAGAAACAAACAAGATAGAGAACAGAAAACAGAGAAAATCAATGAAACTGAGTTAGGTCTTCAAAAAGAACAATAAAATTGATACCTAAAGGACTGAGGTAGACTAAGAAAAAAAGAGACGACTCAAATAATTAATTAAATCAAAAATGAGAGAAAGCATTACAACAAATTTTAGAGAAATAAAATGGGTAACATGAGCATACTACAAACAACAGATTAGATACCTCCATGAAATAGATAAATTTATAGAAACACACAGCCTGCCAGATTAAATGATGAAGAAATAGAAAATCTGAACAAACTTACAATAGTTAAGAGATGAATCAGTAACCAGAGCCTTTCCAACAAATAAAAGCCCAGGACCAGATGGCTTTACTGTGGAACTCTAACAAATATTTAAAGAAGAATTATCACCAATCCTACTTAAACTCTTCAAACAAACCAAAGAGGAGGGAACACTTCTTAACTCATTCTATGAGGTCAGCATTACCTTGATAATAAAGCCAAACAATGGCATCACAAGAAAAGAACATGAGGCCAATATCCCTTATAAACACAAATGCAAAAGTTATCAACAAAACACTAGCAAACCAAATCCAACAGCACATAAGAGGATTGTTACATCATGACCAAGTGCAATTTATCCCATGAATGCACAGGTGGTGCAACGTAAGAAAATCAATCAGTATAATAGATCACATTGATAGAATAAAGGGGAAAAGTCACATAGTTATTTCAACTGATGCATACAAGGTATCTGACAGAATCAAAGACCCTTTCATCATCAAAAACACCAGGAAATAGGGGGCATCTGGGTGGCTCAGTCGGTTAAGCATCTGACTCTTGATTTCAGCTCAGGTCATGATCTCAGGGTCATGAGATCGAGCCCCATGTTGGGCTCCACACTCAGAGCAGAAGACTCCCTCTTGAGATTCTTTCCTCCTCCCTCTCCCTCTCCTCCCCCACCACTCTCACTCTCTAAAATAAACAAACAAAATCTTTAAAAAAACCCCACACACTAGAAATAGAAGGGAACTTCCTCAACGTGATAAAGGACATCTATGAAAATCCCATAGCAAACATCGTAATGGTGAGAGGCTGGGAGTTTCCCCCTAAGATCAGGACAAGACAAAGATGCCTTTCAGCACTGCTATTTGACATCGTACGGGATGTTCTAGCCAGATCAGGTAGGTAAGAAACAGAAGGCATCCAAACTGGAGAAAACGAAGTAAAACTATCTCTATTCACAGATGACATAATCCTATATAAAGAAAATCTCGAAAATTTTTACAAGAAAGTTACCAGAGCTAATAAACAAATTCAGGGAAGTTGTACTGAAAATATCAGTTGCACAAAAATGAGTTGCATTTTTATACACCAACAGTAAACAATCTGAAAAGAAAATTAAGAAAAGAATTCCATCTGCAATAGCATCAAAGAGAATCAAGTAGTTAGGAATAAATTCAAGGAGGTAAATTACTTATACACTGAAAACTACAAAACATCACTGAAAGAAATTAAAGAAGGCACAAATGATGGAAAGACATCTCATGTTCCTTGACTGGAAGACTTATTGTTAAGATGTCCAGACACCCAAAGCGATCTACAGATTCAATGCCGTTCCTATCCGAATCCCAAGGACGCTTTTGCAGGAATGCATATGGAAACTTGAGGTGCCCCAAATATCCAAAACAATCTTGACAAACAACAACAAAGTTGGAAAACTCATACTTCCTATTTCAACAATTACTAAAAAGTTACAGTTCTCAAAATGAGTGTGGCACTGGAAGGACAGACATATAGACCAGGGATGGGCTTTTCAACACAAGGTGCTGGGAAAACTGGATGTTCATATACACAAGAATGAGGTTGGATTGTTACCTCTCACCACAGACAAAATCTAACTCAAAACGGATCAAGATCTAAATGAAAGAGGTAAAACTGTAAAACTCTGAGAAGAAAGGGGATGTCTTCATGATGTTGAATTTGGCAATAGTTTCTATGCTAGAATATCAAAAGCACAGGCAAAAGAAAAAATAAATTAGAATTCATCAAAGTTGAAGCGCTTTGTGCATCAGAGGACACCATCAAGAAAATGCAAAGGTAACCCACAAAATGGGAGAAAACATTTGCAAAACACATATCTGA
This sequence comes from Leptonychotes weddellii, assembly GCF_054177405.1. NCBI lineage: Eukaryota > Metazoa > Chordata > Mammalia > Carnivora > Phocidae > Leptonychotes > Leptonychotes weddellii. Next base: position 93,081,863 of record NC_138380.1, on the reverse strand, counting down.
TAAGGGATTAATATCCAGAATATATAAAGAGGACCTGAAATTCAAGAGCCAAACCACCCACTCAATTTAGAAACGGGCAAAAGACTTGAACAGACTTCTTGCCAGAGAAGACAGTGAGCACATGAAATGTTGCTCAGCATCATTAGTCACGAGGATAATGCAAATCAAATGACAGGGCGATACCGCCTCAGGCCCATCAGGCTGTTACTAAAGCAATGGAAGATACCAAGCCTTGTCAAGGACGTGGAGAAATGGGAGCCCTCAGGCACTGCTGGTGGGAACGCCGTGTGGCAGGTCCTTAAAAGGTTCAACGTAGAACGCTCATGGCAGCATTATTCACAACAGCCGCAAGCCGGAGACAAGCCAGGTGGCCGTCAACGGAAGGGGTAAAACGTGGCGTACGGATGCCACGGACTGCTACCCAGCCACAGAACAGAATGAAGTCTGGCAAGCTCCTACACAGATGGACCTCAAAGACGTGAGGCTGAGTGCAAGGAGGTCACAGAAGGACACACCGCGTGACTCCGCGTGCACGAGGTCCCCAGAGCGGTCAGATCCACAGGGAGAGCAGAGTGGGCGGCGCCAGGGGACGGCACGGGGGGCTGGGGTTTCAAGGGGACAGAGCTTCCGTTCGGGGAGATGAGAACGTTCTAGACCCGGACGGTGGAGGCCGCACAGCAACGTGAGTGTGCTCAATGCCACGGAACCGCACACTTAAAATGACGAAGACGATACATTTTATGTATGTTTTACCACTTAAAAAAAAAAAAGATGGCAAAGGAGATGGAAGAACTTGGGCCTCTAATGGCAGAGTGATGGTCTGCAGCCTTCCGGACACCTGAGAAAGAAGCCACCCCTCGTGTCCACCCGCCATCTGGCGTCTGTCACTGCAGTCGTGTGCACTCTGAAGTCACATGCAGGGAGACCGCCGCCCCCTCCCGCCTGGCTTCCAGTGCACCCACTACTATTGCTCTGCAGGCCCTCAACCTCCCCAGCTGGGTGTCTCTGCGCGGGGCTTGCTCTGGGCGTCCAGAGGGTTTCAGCGGCATCCCTGGCTGCTGCCCAGTACACGTCGGTGGCGCCGCCCCCCAGAGGGACCACCTAAATTGTCTCTGCTCTTTGCCAGACGCCCTGCAAGTGCATATCACCCCTGGTTGAGAACCAGTCCCCCCACTTTTTTTTTTTTAAGATTTTATTGGCTTGCCAGAGAGAGAGCGAGCACACACACAAGCAGGGGGAGCCATAGGCAGAGGGAGAAGCCGGCTCCCGGCTCAATCCCAGGACCCTGGGATCATGACCTGAGCCGAAAGCAGATGCTTAACCCACTGAGGCCCCCAGGCGTCCCAAGAACCACAGGCCTATGGAAGCTAAGCCCACTAATCTGCTCACTGTTCTCCATGCACCCTGCTGGTCCCCTCCTCCCAGCTCTGCTGCGACCCCACAGGTTTTCCCAATTCCTGCCGGTCCTGCACCGCTCACACCAAATCCTCCATCAGTGGGGGGATGGTGGGGACCTCAATCACCACCCCAGGCCCCAGATGGCTTCCCTTGCTCCAGCCATCATAGCACTTGGCCTGTTGCCCTCTGTGTTTTGCTCCTGGAGGCTAAGTTCCTGGTTCCAGGGGGCAGGGATCCTTAATACGTGTAAGGGTCCAATCTAAACATTTCCGTGAACACATTAGATTGTTTGTCCCTGGAGCTCAGCAGCAGTCAGGCTGTCTGGTCCTTTGTGCCTGCTTCCTGGTGGGGCAGCCACCAGCATCTTGGGAAGCTGCTTCTCCAGGCCCTGCTGAGGTGGGGAAGGGCCTGCAGGCCCACGGAGAGGGTGACCCAGGCCTGAGGCCAGCAGAGGCCAGCAGTGTGCTTTATAGAACCCCTCCATGGACAATACCCCAGATCCCTCCCAAGAGCTCCCTGGAAGGGGCAAGTGGGCAGCCCAGACAATCTGCCCCTCACTGCTGCCTCCATAAGCACCTCTGGCCCACCTCCAGGACCCAGAAAAGATCTTAGATCTCAATACGCCAAGATGTGGGCAGGGCTAAGAACACAGAGGCCAAACCACCAAGCGGGGGCTGTCAGGATTGGAGCCAGGTGTCCAGGCCGAGTGGGGACAAGGTCTGGAAAGCTGAACCTAGATGCTTATTCTCTACTTGACAAGCATCATGTGGCTCCTCACGTTCTTACCAGCCCTGTGAGCTGGGTGGGTGTCTTCACGGGGGCCCCCGTCCATGGTGGTCCCTCTGGGCACCACCGCCTCTGGGGCCGATGAGTTGGATGGTGAGCTGTAAGACCCAAAGGAGCCCCGAGAAGGGGTCTGAAGCAGGGTCCGCAGGTGGGGGAACCGCCCCTGTCCAGGGAGCAGATGAGTGTAGGAAGGGATGGGCCTCTGACTTCACCAGAAACCAACAGCCTTGGCAACCAGCCCCAGCCTGGGGCAGCCCCACAGTCTCCACCCTGAGTCACAGAGGGGACATGTAGGGTGCGTCCAGGCTGTTGTGTCAGGGGGCAGAGTCCAGCCTGGTCAGTACATCCTTTTCGTCTTTCTCCTTTTAACTGGAAATAGTGAAGAGCCTCAGGCACCAGGGATAGTCTCAGGGAAGAGCCTGATCCTTTTAGGAGTCCCGGCTGGGCAGCAAGGCACTTGGCCCACCCCTGCCTCCAGGCCTCGCTGGCCAGGGTGGACAGCAGGCCAGAGACGAGCTTCGTGGGGTCAAGGCAGTATTAGGGACACACAGAAGAGGGTGCCCAGCCCAGGCGGGGAGTCAGCAAGACTCGCTGGAGGAGGATGCACCCCAGCAAGAGCGCGTCCAAATTTAGCCAAGATCACCCATCCAGATATCGATCTCAGATAAATAATGAATAATTTCTTAGTGTATCACAAATACTGCGTGGGACACTCTTCATCATTGCACCTCACAGATGAAGATGAGGCTCAGAGAAGGGATGGGACAGGGCTGAGCGGAGCTCGCTCACCTAGGGTTCCAGAGCGGCGTCCACTCTGTCCCTCAGCCGGGTAGCACTGGCCTGGCTTGCTTTTTGCGAGCCTCAGCTTCCCAATCTGTAGAATGGGATGGGTGTGTAGGCATTCAGGCCTCCCCTGGCAGGGGCCCTGCCCAGGACCTGCTGGCTGGGCCCTGCATGTCCCTCAGCCGGGTAGCACTGGCCTGGCTTGCTTTTTGCGAGCCTCAGCTTCCCAATCCGTAGAATGGGATGGGTGTGTAGGCATTCAGGCCTCTATGACTGGGGCGTGCACCCAAGTTTGAGGGGCACCCTGCGTAGAGCCACCCCCGGGGGCGTGGAGGCTGCCTGACCTCATGGCGTGTCCCAACACAGGATCGCTGGCGTGGGTCACTTTACCCTGCTCACAGATGAGACCCCGGGAGGAAGCCGAGACAAGTGAGGGGCCTCCCTGGTAGCCAGGCTGGGCTAGCACACTGAAGAGCTGCCAGTGTGGCTGCTCCTGGCCTGGCCGCAGGGACTGTGGGTGGGCTGGTGGGCGAACAGACACCGAGCTGCTATCCTGAGAGGGTGTCTGCCCAGCAGTGCCTGGCCCCCTCCCCAGAGGATGAGCACTGCTGTTTTCCAGGTACGCACGGCTGTGATCCACTCCACAGACCGGTGAGGCAGGACATCCTGACGCTTCCTCCCGGTGGCGGGGCGGAGAGAGAAGGCAAGCATTTGGCAGGGGCACCTCCCTGCACGAATTCCACCTGATTGCCTGCCACTGCGCCCGGAGACCAAAGTGCCTGGAGCAGCAAGCGCCCCTGAGTCACCGATCCTCAGCAGATGCGGGGGTTAGCTAGTCGGAAATGCGCCTGAGCGCTTTGTGCTCTGGGTCCAGAGATTTCTAGGAACACGGTGTTCTCCCACCCATTATCACCGCGGCTGCTGGCCTATCTGATCAGGGTGCTCCTCTGCTTGAAAACCACCTGCCCATTTCTTTATCTTCAGGCTCCTCGCCTGCCTCACAGAGCAGGTGGGACGGTCCACTGGGGACTGAAGCCCAGCAGCCTGGTGGCTCCAGACCTGCTGAAACCCCAGTGGCCCACCCGGGCTCGCTAGCAGAGCCCTGCCTGAGCAACCCCGTCGCAAACCGCGGCTACCCAGAAACCCTCAAACACAACAGGAGCGGGAAATGTTGAGACCTCACCCACCCCAAGCACTATCACATCTGAACAGCAAGCGGGAAGCACAGCCTCCTCACAAAGCCCATAAGCAGGTGACGGTAATGCCAGGACTCCGCACCCTCGAGACCCCTGCCTTCTGACACCAGGACCTGCTGGCTCAGTGAGGAGCATCCAACAGTGAGTGCACGCATCCCACCACCACGCCCGCGCATACAGAACACACAAATAAGCCTACAGGGAGCGGGGCGGGAACACGGGAGCCGGTCCCCCTGGCTCGGGGGCGGAGACGCCTGGATTTGGACGTGGAGGTATGGGGCTCCTAGCTGGGAAGGCTCACCGTCTCCGAGCTTCGGGGGAGGGAGGCTGGTCAGTCTGGCCAGCAGCGGGCTGGGCCAGAGACCCAGATGAGCTGCGGCAGCGCCTCACAGCTGACCTCTGCTGGCCAGGCGGCCGCCACACACACCAGGCAGAAAGCGTCCGGGAAGCCGTTTAATTCCCAAGGTTCCCAGGGACGGGTATCCCTTCCTACTTGCAGGAAGCCCGAGTCAGGACGGCTGGAGTCTATTAGGTGAGCAGGGCAGCACCGCGGGCCTGCTCCGGAATCCAGTCCAGCCAGGGTGGGAAGCTGGCGCCCGCACCCTGCTCGACGCTCAGCCTGGGAAGGGGCCCAGGGAGCCAGCGAGGCTGTGCAGACGACCTCAGGAAGGCACGGCTGTGGGTCCGCTTCTCTCTTTTCTGTGCCTGAAGCTGCGCAGGGGATTCTGGGTCTTGGCCTTCTGCAGGGCAAAGCTGCAGGTTAGCTGGGCGCACCAGACGTCTGTCTGCCCAGACTCAGGGAGGTGAGAGGTGTGGCCCCTTGGCAAGGCCCTGCAGGCCACGAGTCGAGGACAAAAGCTGCCGCTGTCACCATCTGTGGCCCACTAAACACCCACGTTCTTCCTCCCACCGCCTGGAGCAGAGCCTGGGCAGTGAGGACAGAAAAGCAGACCATCCTGTGTTCCTGAAGCTGCCTGGGGGTGGCCCAGGGAGTGTCCGGCCCCCACGACTTTGCCCCTCAACCCCAGAGTCTGGGGCCAGGCCTTAGGGCCTTTCCCCTCCCTCCCAAAGGCAAGGTGCGTGCGCACCCTGATGACAACGGATGAGGGAGGAGGGGAGCCCCGCAGCACGGCCAAGGCCCTGGGGTACATACCTTGACCTTCTTGGAGGCCAGCTTCTTCCGCTTCTTGTGAGGGTGGATGAGGCCGCGCAGAGCAGGGGGAACTAGAAAAGGCACAGACTCAGCAGCTGCCACGACCCCTCGCAGCCCACCTCCTCCAGCTGCGCCCAGCGAGCCGCCCCAATTCTGACCAGGGTCCGGCACACCAGCCCCACGTCCGACGTGCCCAGGGCTGCAAGAATGGCCACCGCCGGGGCGAGAGCGCAGAAACTCGGGCTAAGTCGCTCCCCTGCTGCCTTTAAGCCGGCTGCAGTAAGCACGCGGCAGAAAAGAAACATACGCATGTTTCTAAGAAAAAAAAACACTGCTAAAATACAAGAGTCTCGGGGCTTCTGGGTGGCTCAGTTGGTTAAGCGTCTGCCTTCGGCTCAGGTCATGATCCTGGAGTCCCGGGATCGAGTCCCGCATCGGGCTCCCTGCTCAGCGGGGGGTCTGCTTCTCCCTCTGACCCTCCCCCATCTCGTGCTCTCTCTATCTCATTCTCTCTCTCAAATAAATAAAATCTTTAAAAAAATAAAAATAAAAATAAAATAAAATAAAACACGAGTCTCTGTGTAATTCCTCCGGACACGGCCCGGTTACTGGTTCATCCCACACGGTACGCCTCCCCCCCCACGACCTTCCGACCCCCTTCAGGACGCCCTGTCAGCACTGTCATCTGCGGCCCCCGAGGCCCCCGGCCTCACACTCCGCCAGAGACTTCACTCCTACGGGACAGAGGAAGGGGTGCCCTGGTCCCCATGGGGCCAACAGACTCCACCTGCCCCACCCCAGCCTCAGCTGGTGACTGGCCCCATGTCCTCCTGCAGGGGCGACAGCGCCTCCCGCCCGTGCCCCCTTCCACACCCCCACGGCTGCCTGACCACTTGATGCAGCAGGAGCACCCGGCCTCCGAGCCGACTCTGCCCGCACCTGCGGCGCAGGGGTCTCCGTACTGCCTGCTTCCCGTGTCCCCAGCAGAGGGGGTCCCTGTCTCTACGGATCCCAGGGGTGCACGCCCACACATCTAAGCAGACGTGTCCCCAGCAGAGGGGGTCCCCGTCTCCACGGACCCCGGGGGCCCACGCCCACACATCCAAGCAGACGTGTCCGTGTGTGCTTGTGTGCACGCAGACCGCCCAGGCTCCGAGGTCCCGTCTGCTCACCCAGGTAGTCAGGGACGTGGCCCAGGTGAGGCTTCACCACGGCAGGGTGCAAGGGCAGGTCGTGCCGCAGCAGCTGGAGGTCCCGGGGGTTGTCTTCAAAGTACGTCTGCGGGGGAGACGGGCACACGGCAGGGTCAGTCTGCCTCCTGTGGCTCTGCGGGGGCCCTTGGGCAGGTGCGCTGTGCCCTCCCCCCTCCCTCAGGTGCCGCGTCTGCGGGGACACTGCCCTTCCTGAGGCAGCCACGCCCCACACACTCTCCTCACGGCCCCACGCGGAGCCCCCCCCCACGGCAACGTGTGCTGAGGACAGACTCCGCAGCGCTGATTCTGCGTCCGCCACGGATGCTGAGCCTCACCCTGAGCCTCTCTGAGTGCAGAAGCTCCTCCTTGATCTCCTTCAGCCTCGCCTCTCGGATGGCCTGTTTGGTCACTGAGCGCATGGCATCCTGGGTATGGACACCAAAGCTCAGGATGGGGGGCGGGGCGCTGCCCTGTCCTCCCTGTGCCTGAGTGCTCAGCGGCGGGGGTCTGACCCAGGGGGACTCCCCCACCCCCAACCACGAGATCCCACTCACCCGGCAGCGGTAGCGGAAGCCCTCGATCTCCTCCATGCGGAACTGATAGGGAAGCAGGACAGGGGCCCCGTTCTCTGTGGAGAGCAGGGCAGTGAGGGTCCCCTGAAGGTTCAGGAAGGTCTACCGGAGGCCATCTGCTCAGAGGCCCCCGCAGGCCCTCCTGGGGCGAAGCAGCCCAACACTCAGCCCACGCCTTCCCTGCGAGGAGCACGTATAGTGAAAGAGCCGGGTCTCGTGCGCAGCCCGGGACAGCTGCTCCAACACGCTGTGGCTGGGCAGCCCGTCGTCCCCTGGGTGCCCGTCACAGCAGCCTCAGAACCCGCCCACCTACCCACTCTCCTCCCCCACGGCCACTCTGGACACTCGACATCCGTGACAAACCGGTGTCTCAGCGCAGCAGCAGCCCTCGCGCTCCCGCCAAGCAGCGTCCCGGCCCCTCTTCTGCGCAATCCCACAGGGTCCTTCCCGGACCCCCAACACAAGCAGGACTGAGGCCCCTTTGGGGAGCCTCCTGGCTGGTGGGCAGCCCCACCCACGCCTCCTCTGCCAGCCGCTGCCCACAGCCCTGGAACAGCGCCAACTGCCTCAGCATCACCTCTGGAAGGCCCAGCGGGCGCCCGGACCTGGGCCTGGCAACTGGGGACTCAGGGAAGGACCCCCCCGCCCCCCACTGGGCTCCCTCTCCCAGGGTCCCTGGGAGACACCACCAGCCCCATCCCCATCTCCCAAAACCTCTTCCCCTTCCTTAGCCCTTCTGCCTCTCGAGTCCAGACCTCGGCTTGCTCATCTGTGGGGGACCCTGCCTGCCCCCATGAAGCAGGGATGAGGATGGAGCAGGAAGAAGGCACAGGGCGGGGCTGAGCGGGAGGTGCTATCTCACCGCCACTGGGCCTAAGGCATTGTGGGAGGAGAGCGCGGGGGTTCTTACCTCCGCTGAGCAGCTCCTCGATCGTGCCCAGGTGGGACTGCTCAGTGGGCAGCACGAAGGTCAAAACCATGCCCGGGTTGTTGGCTCGCGCCGTCCTGCAGGAACAGACGGCCCAGCCTGAATCTCTGGCCCAGGGCCCGAGGTCCTGGTGCCTGCCCACCACGCCCCAGCTCTCCCACCTGCCAGCTCGATGGATGTAGGCCTCAGGGGTGGGGGGCAGGTCAAAGTTGAGCACAGCAGACACGTGGTGGAAGTCTATGCCCCGGGCCACGCCTGCCTCCGGATCAGAAGCCCTGTGGGTAGACGTCCCAACATCAGACTGACCACCCCTCCTCCAGGCCAGCGATCTCAAGCCGTTTAATCAGCAAAATCACTTAGTAAAGCCTTCCACAAGATCGGAGAAGTCTAACAGGTTGAACACCCTAAAATCAGAACTATCTCAGAAGCTGAGGTAGCAGGGGTGGCCGAACCCTCGCCCTGACCTCAATGCCAGGGGAAGGACGGAACTCACCGCACCAAAGGACAACCTGAGAACCACCCCTAGCCAGACAGCCTGTTGGGCAGGCAGAGACTGGGGCTCCCGATTGCTTCGGAAACCTCCTCCTCATGGGTCACAGCTGCGTGTCCAGCACAGGCTGCACATCTCCCCTTGCAGGACGACCCCCAACAACCCACTACGTTTGGCCCTTCCTGCTGCCTCAGGGTACGTGCACGCGCGCCCTTTGCTCTTCTCCAGACTTTGGCAGCCAAACGAGGCCCCACCAGCAGCCAGGCCCCAACGCTGGACCCCTTGCTCTGGGCATCCGGTTTCACCACCTTCCAAAAGACTGAGAAACAGCCTCCCTGCAGTGCACTGGGGAAGGGAAACACCAGCACTCACCTGTCCCCCTTGGATCCTCGGCCCCGACGCTTGCCCTTGACCGGGGCCCCCAGGACTTCGGCGTCGGTCGCTATGACGCAGTCGTAAAAGCCCTGGTTGAACTGTGAAATGATGTGGCACCTACAGCCCAAGAAAGAGGAAGGCTCAGCCCCCAGAGCCAGTGGGAGGCTCCCCCCCCCGACATCATTACAACCGTCACCCTGACTCTTCCCTCTTCTCTAGCTCTGCTCCTGCATAACCTTCGTGCCTCAGCTCCTCGGCTGAAAACGAAGCAACGGCAGAAATCTCAGAGCCACGACACAGAAAGCCAGTGAGAATCGGTCGAGCCCACAGCCTAGCCTCCACCGCCCACTGAAGACACAGGAGCACCCCCTGCGTCTCCCCTTCCCATGTCTCAGCCGAGGGGTCAGGCCAGGTGCACCTGGAGCACAGCGGGAGCTCTCCATTGAGCACGCAGGTGGGGATGCTGAACTGCTCCAGGAACAGGCGCAGCCGGTAACTCCTCTCCAGAGTGTTGACAAAGAGCAGGGACTTGCCGCGGATCAATGACAGCTTGAGCAGGGCATAGAGCAGCAAGAACTTATCTTCCTGTGTCTGACAGACTACCTGGAACTGCCGCAGCTGGTCTGGCCCCGGCAGCTGGGACTCCTGGAGCTTGAGAGTCACCTGCAGGGAAAGAGCCCTGTGATCAGGAAAGAGAAGGAGACAGAAAAGGCGCTGCATGCTGCTGGCTCAAACCAGGGCACCCCGCGTCCCTTCCCACTGGGTGACGGGACAACTCAAAGTGCCCAGCCGTTACGCTGCGCAGAGGACGTACGGTTACAATGTGCTGGAGGCACAGAACAGAGAAGCACAGGGTAAGTGAGGAGGGAAGCCCCGCAGCAGCAAGCTATCAGGAGAGCCAAGTTCACGAACACAAGAGCTTTGGCCGTGCCACTCAAAGCAGCCTTTCTGACTCTCGGGGTCCCTGCTTCAGCCTTTAGGTGAAGCGTGTTTAAACCATGCCAGCAGACATCTGCAATGATGTAGCGACTGCAGACTGGTGGATGGGGGGGGGTCTTGATGACCACCAGCTTCTAGTGCCTCAGAACCAGGGGGGTGGGTGCCTGGGTGGCTCAGATGGTTGAGCGACTGCCTTCGGCTCAGGTCACGATCCTGGAGTCCCGGGATCGAGTCCCGCATCAGGCTCCCTGCTCGGCGGGGAGTCTGCTTCTCCCTCTGACCCTCCGCCCTCTCCTGCTCTCTGTCTCTCATTCTCTCTCTCTCAAATAAATAAATAAAATCTTTAAAAAAAAAAAAAGAACCAGGGGGGCTACATGTCAGGGGCCCCGATGCTTCCGTAGCGCCCTTACTGGATTATGGAGTACCAGCTCCTTGAGTGCTTGGACGTCCTCGTTAAAGGTAGCCGACATCAAAAAAGCCTGATAAATCCGGGGCAGGTGACTAGAACAAAACAGAGCCGGTCAGCCTCCAGCTCCAGGCCCTAGTGTCTAGTCACAGCTGCACACTCCCCTTCCTTACCAGAGCAGACTTTTGAGTTCTTCCTCGAAACCAAAAGAGAAAAGAAGGTCAGCCTCATCCAGCACCAGCAGCTCCAGGGAGTCTCGCAGGACCAAACTGTTCTGCTGCAAGTGGTTCAAGATGCGCGATGGGGTCCCCACAACTATGTCGGGCTTCTCCATCAGCACAGCTCTGCAGGTGGGCAACACCTCCGTGTTGGAGAGTATGCAGCAACTCACACCGCACCCCGAGCGGCCCCGTTTACTGCACACAAACCCAGCAAATCCAATCCTGCATCCCTGTGCAGGTTCACCCCTCTACGGCCCCATGGCTCTCACCCACCGCTCAGAGGCTGAGTCTTCGGTAGCGGAGACGTTAGCCACCCGGATGTCTCGAGCGCAGTAGGCAGCCAGCTGCTGGATCATGGACCGGGCCTGCCGAGCCAGCTCCTTGGTGGGCACCAGGACGAGCCCTCTCACAGCCTGCTCTACTGCAGGGCCTGTCTGCAAGAGCACAAATGACAGACTTCAGCCAGCCAGCCCGCGTCCTCAGGGCCACCTAAGGCCCCCGACAATCTGACCGAACGGTGGGGCCTTCCACCAACCCCTCACTGACTGCCACCCTCCCCAGAACAGAACAGAGGGTAGAACAGAGGGCTCTTTCCCCGGGCACTGACCCTCAAAAGACACAACTCCGCGGTTAGCACGTTACTGAAAATCCAACACCTAGAGCGCTGGACGTTCACGTTAATTCTACAAACAAAACCGGGAGACCTGCCCGCTTTTTACAGCAGGAAGAAGAAAAAAGGACGCGCTCGAGAAGACGCCAAGAAGGATGACAGCAGCGCCGCACCGGAGCCAGGCGACCCGAACCCCAGCCCGCAGCACTGAGCACAGCGGCATCCCGGGCCGGCCTTCGGGGTGCGAGGCCGGCGGGAGCCCCGGTCCCCCCACCCCGCCGCCGCGACCCACCGCCTTCCTGTGGAGCAGCAGCTGCAGCACGGGAATGGCATAGGCGGCCGTCTTCCCCGAGCCCGTGCGGGCCCGAGCCAGCAGGTCCTTCCCCTCCAGCGCCAGCGGGATGGCCTTCTCCTGGATCAGCGTGGGTCGTGACCAGCCCAGGTCGGCGACGGCCTAGGAGACACGACGCGCGGCTCAGCGCGCCGCCCCGCCGCCACCCCCAGCCACGTCGGCCCGGCCGCTCAGCACCCCCGGGTACCTGCAGGAGCCGGGGGTCGAGACCCATGTGCTCGAAGCCCAACGCCTCCGGGTCCGCCATGCCGCGACTCTCCGGGGACAGCGCGCACGCACGGCAGGAAGCGCGACGGCGCGTGGGACGCCACCACCAATCAGCTTCGCGGGCACCGCCCCCTCCCGGAAGTGCTGGAGCCTGGGCTTCCGGCGTCCGGGTGGCGCTCCGCGGCTGCGCGGGGCGCAGGGCCTGGGGTCTCCGGGAGGTGCCCTCGCTGGCCGCCGCCGCTGCTCGTGCCCAGGGGCGGCTCCCGGCTCTCCCTTCAGTCCGCGCTTCCTTTAGCAGCCTCGCCCTAGGAGCTGCGCCGGCACCTGCCGTGCCCTCCGAAGCTGCGTGCCCGGCGGGGGCGGCCCTGGGGGGAGCCAGCACGGGGTCCAGGGGCACGGGCGGGCCTGTGGGTGCCCATCAGTTACCCGCACAGCTTAGCGAACAATGAGGACCCTCGGTTCCCTGTCGCTGCCACAGCCATTCCCCGTAAACCCAGGGGCATAAAACAGCCCGCATGTATGCTGTGGTTGTGCGGTTGTCTCGCGGGGTCTCGCTGGGCTGAAACCAGAACGTGGGCAAGCTGCACTCCCTTCTGGAGACTCTAGACGGGTGACTCCTTCCTTGCCTTGCCCTTTGCCCGATGGCCCACTTCCTTCCTCCCCCGAGCCAGCGACGGAGGCTGGAGTCCTCACGTCTCACCATGGCGACCTTTTGCCTCCACTTTTAATGAACCTTGAGATGACCCTGTCCTAACCCACATAATCCGAGATGATCTTTCCATTTTAAAGTCAATCGATAGCAACCTTCATTCCCTTTTGCTTGGAAACCAGGCCTCACCACGACCATTCCCCCCCACCCCCCGCGCCGCCCCTCCGGTTTTTGTGGTAACGATGTCATACAGTCTAAGAAAGCAAGAATTTCAGAATAGAAGCAGGGTAGTATTGGGAGGAATATCAAAATTCCCTGAATGTAGCCAAACTTTCTAAAAACAACTTCCCTAGACCATGACGTATCTGTGATTGTCACACAGCAGCACGGAAATCCTCCCTGCAGCCGCCACCCGCTGGCCCATCCTCTGGCCAATGATATTCTACCTGCCCCATCAGTGGGACAAACGCCCCTTCCCATCAAACCTTGACAAGAGGAGAAACCCAGAACTTACCCACCTACTGGCAGAATCAAGATGCACTCAATTCTGTCTATAGCGGGACAGACCAAAGAAGGCTGCCCTGGCTCTCAGCGGTGGTTGCGTGCCCTCCCACAGCCAAGAACAGCCACAGTAGCGAGACAGGTTCCCTTCCAGACCTGTCCCATAGTCCCAGGGAACCTCAAGCCAGAGGCCCACACGGCTAACCAGTTCCAGGACCACCTCATTTTCCCTGGGTTCATTCTAACCTAAGAAAACTGAAAACCATCCTAAATACTCAAACTTTAGAGAATAGTCACTTATGGTTATTTCACCTCATTGGACAGTTATACAACCACCCAGAATTAGAAATATGAGGAACACTTAATTTTAAAAAATACTTTAAAAATATTAAACGTCAGGCGCCTGGGTGGCTCAGTTGGTTGGGCGACTGCCTTCGGCTCAGGTCATGATCCTGGAGTCCCGGGATCGAGTCCCACATCGGGCTCCCTGCTCGGCGAGGAGCCTGCTTCTCCCTCTGCCCTCTTCCCTCTCATGCTCTCTGTCTCTCATTCTCTCTCTCAAATAAATAAATAAAATCTTTAAAAAAAAAAAATATTAAACGTCAAAGCCTAGAAAACAAACTTTCATGTGTTTTTATAAATAAAAATAGGTACATATATGAACTGTATAGGATGTAAAAAAAAAGATTTCACCCTGTCGGTCAAATAAGTAGTGTACATGAAATAAATATGTATAATAAATAAAAGCATGAAGTAAAAAGCCAAGAGCAGGCAATTTTTTTTGTTTCTCGTCTTTTGAGAGAGAGAGCGCACAAGCCAGCTTGGGGAAGGGGGGCATAAGCAGGCTTCCCGCTGAGCAGGGAGCCCGATGCGGGCTCCATTCCAGGACCCTGGGATCATGACCTGAGCCAAAGGCAGACGCTTCACCGACTGAGCCCCCCAGGCAAAAGCAGGCAAGTTTAATACACAAGGGCAGAAGGGCAACGTACTAAGATGCTTCAGTGTAACTCTAGGGGCCAAGAAACAGGTACTTCATCTCCTCACGGGATTCCCGGCCGGTGGGCCTACGTGTCTGACCTCTGTGAGTGGCCATGCCACTGCACCCACGAACGCCCATCAGGCCAAACCCTGGCAGCAGGAGCCCCCCTGCTGACGCCCTCCCACTGCCAGTCAGCATGGCAGCCAGCAAGGCCAGGGGCCTTTCTTCCACTGCCCTCTATGCCTCCCCTCCGCCCACAACCTCTTAGTTCATTTTCAACACAGCTACTACAACACATTTTATTTCACTGGAAAAATCTGTATGAAGAACCAAATGTGGTTCCTGTGAAGAAAACATTTAGCACAGCTTAAATAAAAGTGAAGAAAAGAGGGAGGGGAGGAGGGCCCTGCTTGTGCTCGCTCCGCCACTACCTCAGCCTGGGGCCCGCGGGGCTGGAAATCCCAGGTGTCCCGGGGAAGTCCCT
>NC_138380.1:93026571-93067141 GCF_054177405.1 Leptonychotes weddellii | reverse complement strand
AGGGGGTCTGCTTCTCCCTCTGACCCTCTTCCCTTTCGTGCTCTCTGTCTCTCATTCTCTCTCCCAAGTAAATAAATAAAGTCTTAAAAAAAAAAATAGCTTTCTGTGCCTTCTCTGGCAGAAGCCAGGATTATTTCAACAGAGACTTAAAGCTATTTAAAATTGATCAGCCTTGGGCACCTGGGTGGCTCAGTTGGTTAAGCAACTGCCTTCAGCTCAGGTCACGATCCTGGAGTCCCGGGATCGAGTCCCGCATCGGGCTCCCTGCTCGGCAGGGAGTCTGCTTCTCCCTCTGACCGTCCTCCCTCTCATGTGCTCTCTCTCTCATTCTCTCTCTCTCAAATAAATAAAATCAAAAAAATAAAAAATAAAATATTATCTTAAAAAAAAAAAAGAAAAGAAATAGACGAACTTGGCTGTGCCATTTTACCTTCCCACTAGTAATGTATTTGAGGTCCACTTTCTCCACATCATTGCCAGCATTTCATGATGTCACTATTTTTTTTTATTTTAGCCATTCTAATAGCTATGTGGTGATGTCTCATTGTGCTTTCAGTTTGCATTTCCCTGATGGCTGCTGATGTTGAACACGTTCTCATGTGCTTATATGCCATCTGTATATCCACTTGAGTTATGCCCCTTTTTTGGTCTTCTGCCCATTTTATGGTAGTTTTTTTTTTAAATACTGAGTTTTGAGAATTCTTTATATATTATAGCCCTTCGTTGGATATGTGGTTTGCAAATATTTTCTCCTCATCTATAGCTTGTCATTTTCTTAAGATATTTTGCAGGGCAAAAGTTTTAATTTTGATGAAGTCCAGTTTATCAATTTTGTCTTTTATGGATCCTGCTTTTTTTTTTTTTTTAAGATTTTATTTATTTATTTGACAGCGAGAGAGGGAACACAGTAGGAGGAGTGGGAGAGGGAGAAACAGGCTTCCTGCTGAGCATGGAGCCCGATGCGGGGCTCGATCCCAAGACCCTGGGACCATGACCTGAGCCGAAGACAGACGCTTAACGACTGAGCCACCCAGGCGCCCCCTGGATCCTACTTTTGGTGTCAGGTTTAAGAACTCTGCTAGCTCTAGTTCCTGGAGATTTCCTGTTGTGTACTTTTCTATAAGTTTCATAGTTTTGTATTGTACATTTAAATCTCTGATTCATTTTGAGTTAATTTCTATATAAGGTGTGAACTCTAGTTTGAGATGTGTTTGGTTTTTTGGGGGGGGGAGGGGTTGCCTATGAATCTCCAGTCAACACTGTTGAAAAGATCGTTCTTCCTCCATTAAATTGCTTTTGCACTTTTGTCAGAAATCAGATATGTTTATGTGGGTCTGTTTTAGAGTTCTCTGTTCTGTTCCATTGGACTTTTTGTCCATCTTAACCATCAGTACCACACAATCTTGATTACTGCAGGTACATAGTAAATCTTGAAATCGGGTAGATTTGTTCTTCCCACTTTATTCTTCCTTTTCAAAATTGTTTTAGCTAATCTAGTTCCTTTGCCTTCTCATATAAATTTTAGAATAATCTTACCTCTATCTATGAAAGAAATTACTGGGATTTTGATAAGGATTGTGTTCTCCTTGTATATCAATTTGGAGGTAATCAACATCTTTACCATGTTCAGTGCTCCAGTCTGAACACAATATGTCTCTCCATTTACTTAGATTTTTTATTTTTTTCATCTGTGTTTTGTAGTTTTCAGCCTACAGGTCCTGCATATGTTTTGTTGGACTTAAACTGAGTATTTCTTTTTAAAAACTTCTGGTTTTCATGTGTTTGTTGATAACATATAGAAATACTGTTGATTTTTTTATGTTTATCTTGTATTCTGTGACCCTGATGAATTCATTTGTTCTGTGTTTTTGTAGATTCCTTGAGGTTTTATATAAAGACAATCATGTCATCTGCAGATAAGAGTGGTTTTCTTTCTTACTCTCTGCCCTGTGTGCTTTTCAGTTCCTTTTCTTGCCTTTTTGTTCTGGCAGCAATTCTCAATACTATGTTGAATAGTAGACATGAGAGTAGACATCCTTTTGTTGCTCCCAATTTTGGAAAGAAGCATTCAGTCTTTCACTATTAAATATAATGTTCGCTGGATGTTTTTGTGGATGCTCTATATCAAGTTTACATCCCCCTCTAATCCTAGCTTTCTGAGGGTTTTTATCATGAGTGGGTGTTGAATTTTGTCAAGTGCTTTATCAGCATCTATTGATATGATCATGTGATTTTTCTTCTCTAGCTTGTCAGTATGGTTTTTCTTCTCTAGCTTGTCAGTATTCTTTAATAATGTGCGGTTATAAAATTATGTATTTCAAGTTGGGTTAGTTGTGGCAGTTTATACTTCTGTGGAGTTCCTCATGTCTAGCTGTTCTGTCCCTTGTTGAAAGAGGGCACTTGCAAGTCTCCAACTATAACTGTGAGTTTGTCTTCTTCCCTTTTGTTAGTCTGGTTAACGGATTTTGCACTTACGTTGTTTGATGCACACACACTTACTGCTCTATCTTCTTAGTGGGTTGATCTGTTATCATTATATAATGTCTGTCTTGTAATTTTTTTTTGTCCTGATGTCTACTTTATTTGATGATAATATTGCACTCCTGCTTTCCTTTGATTAACGTTTACATAATATGTAATTTTTCACCTTTTCACTTACAGTCTTTTTTTTTTTTTTAAGATTTTATTTATTTGACAGAGAGAGACACAGCGAGAGAGGGAACACAAGCAGGGGGAGTGGGAGAGGGAGAAGCAGGCTTCCCACTGAGCAGGGAGCCCGATGCAGGGCTTGATCCCAGGACCCTGGGATCATGACCTGAGCCGAAGGCAGACTCTTAACGACTGAGCCACCCAGGCGCCCCTTCACTTTCAGTCTTTATCATTTTTTTGAATTGAGTTTCTTGTAGGCGTGCATATAGTTGGATCCTGTTGTTTTATCCACTTTGCCAATCTCTGTCTTCTAATTGGTGTATTTAGATCCTTTACATTTAATGTAATACGTTGTTGATATATTGGGAGGTAAGTAACATTTTCTTTACTTTCTGTTTTTTATTTCTTTGCTTTCTTTTTCCTGATTTCTTGCGGGTTATTTGAACACGTTAAAATTTTACTTGTTTCTGTATATAGTGATTTTGAGTATATTTCTTTGAATAGCCTTTTTAGTGGTTGGGTATCCCATTATATGTATGTAATTTATCTTAGTCTATAGGTGTCATCATTATATCAGTTTGAGGGAAGTGTAGAAACCGTATGTCCATTTATATTTCTTTTCCTTCCCTCATTTAAAATTGTCTTTTTTTTTTTTTTAAGATTTTATTTATTTGACAGAGAGAGACACAGCGAGAGAGGGAACACAAGCAGGGGGAGTGGGAGAGGGAGAAGCAGGCTTCCCGCCGAGCAGGGAACCCGATGCGGGGCTCGATCCCAGGACCCTGGGATCATGACCTGAGCCGAAGACAGACGCTTAATGACTGAGCCACCCAGGCGCCCCTAAAATTGTCTTAAGTATTACCTTTATATATGTTTAGAACCACATCAGACATGTTGCAATATTTGTTTCATCTATCACACATAATTAGAAGATTCAGGAGGTGAAGGAAATGATATTTATCCGTATACTGTTCTTTCTTATTTCATGATGTTGCAGTATTCCTTATTTTATCATTTTATTTCTGTTCAGAGAATTTCATTTAGCCAATCGTTTAAGGTAGGTCTGCTGGTGGCATATTCTCTTAGCTTTTCTTCATCCCACATCCTTTCATTCCTGAAGAATATTTTCACTGGATGTAGGAATCTGGGTTCACAATGATTCTCCTTCAGCCCTTGAACGCTGTCGTGCCACTTTCTCTTGGCCTCCATAGTTTCTGGTGAGAAATATGCTCTTCAAATTGTTTGTAATTTTCAGGTTTGATTATGGTGTGTCTTGCAGTGGATTTCTTTAAGTTTATTCCTTTGGGTTCATTAAGCTTCTCAAATCTGTAGGTTTTTGTCATTTGCCAAATTTGAGAAGTTTTTGCCATTATTTTTTTGAATACTTTTTAAGCCCCTACCTCTTTCTTTTTCTCTTGAGATTCTGATGACATTTTCATGTCATCAATAATATGATGACATTCATATTCATCATGAAATCTTGTGTTAATGGTCCTACATGTCACTGAGGCCCTGTTCATTTTTCTTTCAGTGTGTATTCCCTGTTGCTCAACTTGAGTAATTTTTTTGTTCTTTGTTCACTGAGTTTTTTCTGTCCCTTTCATTCTGCAATTTAACCCATCCATCAATTTTTTTTTATTTTGGTTGTTGTATTTTTCAGTTCTGAATTACCATTTGGTTCTTTTTTATATCCTTCATTTCTTTGTTGAGGCTTTTAATTTTTTACTTGTTTTCAAGCATGTTCATAGTTGCTCAAGGAAGCATTATAAAGCTGGCTCCCTTAAACTTTTTGCTAGATAATTCTAACATTTTTGTCTTCTTGGTGTCTATAGATTGTCTTTGGGGGGGGGTTGGTTGAAATAATCCTGGTTCTTGATGTGTGAGTGATCCTTGGTTATGTCTTGGACATTTTGGGTGTTGCATAATGAGACTTGAATCTTGAATGTCTGAACACAGAGAACAGATTTCTGCTGACGCTGCTGAAGGTCTGTGGGTGCTGCCTGGTTACTACTGGGCAGGGTGGAATCTGGACTCCCCACCCAGCCTCCTTGGTATCTGTGGGGAGGGACTTGTTGTTATTGCTGTGTGGGTGTAAGTCCCCCATTAAGCCTTTGTGATTCAACCCTGCCTGGGAAGGGAGGGGTGCTGCCCTGTTACTGCTGGGCACAGGTGGAATGCAGGCTCCCTCCTGGCCTCCACTGCCCTTGCGGGGGTCACCTGGTGGGGGTCGAAGTCCCTGATCTTCTCTGACACGACTCGTTGGTGTAGAGGTGGTCAGCAGTGTTTTCTCAAGAGTTGGCTGCAGGCTGCGGTAGAGCAATGATTGTCTAAAAATATTCTGTCCTGCTATATAACCCTTTTCTGGTCCTTTGACCAGAGAGAGCAGGCTTTGTTTGCAGCTTGTCTATGTCAGTCGTCATTTCTGGGTTGCCAGCTTCTTCAGCACCTAGTCTGGGGTATATGAAGCAGAAAGAAAATTGAGGACTTGATGCTGTGCCTTTTTGGGCCCCCAGATCCCTTCCCAGTCTGCCTCCTCCTCTCCACCTTTCAGAGTCTTATGTTTTCTTTCGTTTAAATGTAATGTCTTATTTCTTTAGTTGCATTTAGTGGGAAACAGAAGTCCTATATGTGCCTTTGTTTGTTTTAAGATTTACTTATTTTGGGGGGGAGGGGCAGAGGGAGAGGGCAAGAGAAATGCAAGCAGACTCCGTGCTGAGTACAGAGCCTGATGTAGGGCTCAATCTCATGACCCTGAGAGCATGACCTGAGCCAAAACCAAGAGTCAGATGCTTAACCGACTATGCCACCCAGGCACCCACTGTATGTGCCTTTAAATTTTTAATAAATACTGACGAATGGTCTTGTTTTCCATTAATACTTAATCTGTAGTCTGATCAACACCCTTGAAGAATGCCTGTCTAGCTACACCCTAGAGTACCACACAGTGGTGGTCTGGGTGAAGACAGGTCAGCCTTGAGACCTACGCACCGAAGCTTGTTGGGAGTTCTGACCTCAGAGATGGAAGCTCTTAGTAATCTGGTCAGCTACCTGCTCCATATTAATTTACGTTTAGGTTTACCTTGGGAACTTAAGCTTTTTAAGAGATATCATTAGTTGGTCTTTTTTTCCTGCTGGTAAGCAGTGATTCTTTGGTCATAGAACACTCTCAGAGTATGCAAAGTGCTCTCATGTTTGTACCATAATCACAAAAAGCGATGGGTGGGAGCAAGAGTGACCGCTGCCGTCACTTTCTGGCAAAGGAACCTGAACACGGAGCCAGTGACATGTTTGAGGCTCGTGTGGCAACCGAGAGTCCCTTTGCCTGTTTGCCCTGTAGGCTCACTCAACCATCATTTCTACCAAGTAATGGCGAGATACCTTTGCACATTGAAAGTGATCCTCACCACTTCCCTGTCCTTCAGTTTATGCTTGATGAGGCGTCACAAGTGAAAGACATCGAATTCTTTTAGATTTTCCGCCAGGAAGGGGAGAGTTCCTATTTGTGCTCTCTCCGTGCATGTCCTTGCGTCACTGCGGGAAGTATGGTAAGTGCAGCCATGGAAGGAACAGCTGTAGGCATGTCGCACACATGGTCTTCTTGGTTCATCATGAGCATCTCAACGAGTCTGAAACCACAAAAGAAAAAAAGAAAGGAGAATGTCTTCAGGATCAGTTGTTGTGCTTTTTAAATGGCTGTCAGGTAACACACAGGGAAACAGCCGCTTAACGATGCAGGCTCTTTTCCTCAGACCCAGGGAGCTGCCTGGGCTGTCCTCGCTAGACCTTGCCTCTGTGATTGCACCTCTGCCTCGCCGACGTGACTTTGATAGCGTCAGGAGTCGGTTTATCTCTGCATTCTGTGCATGGGGAGGTGGCCTTGGGTAAAGTGTGTGTCCAGTGGGGGAAGGTCCAGGCACGGATAAAGTCCTGTTCTACGTCAGCATGTACTTTGCTAAGGGCAGTATACCGAATCCTTAATCACAAGTTTTGCCTTGGTTTTTGCTTATCTTAAATGTTCTTTTTCCCGACGGCACAGGTCTATACCTGCATCTCGAAATTAACGGGTTACAAATAGGGTCATTTTGTGGGCTTTACCAATACTAATAGAATCACTTACGTCTTTTCTTAGACGTAGTTTTCTGTTTTTTTAAACAATGTCTTTGTGCAATTCATATACCACACAATTCACCCATTTAAGTTTCACAATTGGATGTTTCCCAGTATATCGGAAGGCTTTGCAGCCATCAGCATAATCTAGTTGTAGAGCATCTTCATCCTCCTCTGAAGAAAAGCCACACCCGTTAGCAGACACATGTCCTCTCTGCCCCCACCGCCATGCAGCCACCAGCAGGCTGTCTGTAGAGATTTGCCTCTACCGAACATTCTACATGATAAAATCACATGACCTGTTTTCTGTGGATGACTTTGCTCACATAACACTCTCGAGGTTCGTCTGAGTCGCAGCACGGATCTGTAGCACATCCTTTTTTACTGCCGGCTGCTGTCACCCTGTGGGCTGTAGCACGTTCTGTACGCCCTTCCATCAGTTAATGGACGTTTGGGTTGTTACCGTGTTTTGGCGACTCATGAATAACGCCACTGTGGACGTTCACGTACAAAGGTTCGTATAGACATATGTTTTTGTTTCTCTTGGTTACGTACCTAGGAATGGGAGTACTGAGTCATGCGGTAGCTCTGTGTTTAACTTTCTGAGGACCTGCCACACCGCATTCCCCGGTGGCTACACTCCCACCAGCAGTGCGCAAGGGCTCCCGTTTCTCCACGTCCTCCCCAATACCTGTGTTCTCTTTGATCATGTCTAGTCTAGTGGGCATCAAGTGGTATCTTGTAGTTTTGATTTGAAGCTCTTGAATGAATAATGATTTTGAACATCTTTTAATGTGTTTGTTGGTCAATTCTGTATCTTCTTTGGAGAAACGTCTACTCGTGTCCTGTGGTGGTTGTCTGACTCGGTTATTTTTCTCTTTACTGTTGAATTGTAAGAGGGTTTTTAAATGTATTTTGTATATAATTGTGTGATTTGTAAATGTTTTTTTTCTGTTTTGTGTTTGTGTTTTCTGTTTCTTGATGGTGTCTGTGATGACACACAAAGGTTTTTATTTTGATGGGGTCCAATTTATCTGTTTATTCATTCGTTTGTACTTTTGGTATCCTAAGAATCCATTACCTGACTCGGCCTACAAAGATTTACTACATTGTAACGTGGAAGTTATAAACCGTCTAAGACTCTTAGAGGTTTTTTAGCCCTTGCATTTAGGTCTTTGGTCCATTTTGAGTTAATTTTCTATATGGTGTGAGATAGGGATCTAATTTCACGCTCTTTTTTGTGGAACTGTGGTTGTCCCATCACCATCTTTTGAAAGGACTAGTTTTTGGCATCCTTGTCAAATAAAAATCTTCATCCAAACCAAAGTCAGAACACATGGACTTTTTGGATAACCCAAGGTTTTCATGAAAGTGTTTGAACAATTCAACGTCTCTACCAAATGATGCACTGTTCTTTTTTTTTTTTTTTAAGATTTTATTTATTTATTTGACAGAGAGAGACACAGCGAGAGAGGGAACACAAGCAGGGGGAGTGGGAGATGGAGAAGCAGGCTCCCCGCGGAGCAGGGAGCCCAATGCGGGACTTGATCCCAGGACCCTGGGATCATGACCTGAGCCGAAGACAGACGCTTAACCGACTGAGGCACCCAGGCGCCCCTGATGCACTGTTCTTATAGTGACTCTGGGATTGGAAAGACGGAATCTGGTTCTTCCAAAATCTGGAATGTAAACCCAGTGTCTGCTCAGGTCCATCAGATCGTAGGCAACCTTGGGTGGAGCCATCCACTGACGAGCAGTCTTTCTGATGAGTCCTGTTAAGGGGAGTTTGACAGTTGCCATGTATCCCGGTGACTGTCTGGGCAGCCGTGAGCTGTGTGTCAGTTTCAGTGACTGCAGACAGCAGCTAAGGTAACACGGGCTGTTTGCAGCGTCGTGTTGGAAGGACCGATTTTGGTGGAACCGAAGGAATGAGTGGTTTGTGGTTGTCAGTGTGGTACCTGGGTCACTGGGCATCCCAGCGGCTCAGTAGTGACAGTTGGTGGCGGTGAGACCACTGCGTCCTGGGAGGAGAGCCCGATGCAGAGACCGTGGCGTGGCTCAGGAGGCTCGGACGACAGAGACGCTGGAGGGGAAACAACGAGTGCTTTGCTTTGGATGTACGTCATGAAAAGCCGCGGCGGTGGTTTCTGTCATCCCTGCGTTGGCTGGGGCTCGATGGAGAGCCGCGTGGTGAGGGCCAGGGAGAGCGGACGTGAAGTGGAGCGTGTGACTCCAAGGAGAAAATAGCGCAGCCTGAGATTGCGTTCTGTGGCCCCTTTCGAAACCCGCGGCCTGCCCGTCTTGAGCCTGTGAGGGGCAAGATGGCGCTGGTTGTGCCACTGGTTTCAGAGCACCTGCTCTGCTTCTTCCTCTTGCTGGCCTGTCTTTGTGAAGCAGCAGGGCGGGCCGGCGCCCCTTGCGTCCGAGGCCGTGTGTGTGTTCTGAGCTTTTTGGGCCGAGAGGAAGAGTTCCTATAAACAGTACCCAGGGCAGTTTGTACAACAGTTATTTCTGGGGAATTCTCAGCACGATTCAGGGCTTGGATCTCCTTCAGGTAGGTGTGGAGGTGGGTGTGATTCCAGCCAGGGCGCCTCCTTCGAGGCACAGGCTCAGGCAAGGCCTTCGGCCAGCACGCATGGCAACCTGGGGCAGAGGGCTGTGGTGTGAGCCTTGCTCCCCTCCCCTCCCCGCCCGGGGCCCCTGGGCACCCAGGATTCTTGGGGAGGGGGAGCAGCACCGTGTCCTTGTCGCTGCCAACAGGGGCCCTGCCCGCAGGCGTGCTGGGTTCTCAGGCATGGTTGGAATTGGTTCAAGATTCTCTGGAACGGTCTGAACTCTTGCACGGTCTGGCGGCTGCAGCCGCTTGTTTTAGAACATGGCTGTGTTTGATACAGGTATGTGTTAAATTTAGTAAAATTATGACCATCAAGCGCAAGGTCCGGTCAGAAGCAAAGAAGTACCTGCCCCGCCCCGCCCCCCCCAGTCCTTTCCTTCTCGTCCTGGCCTCACCCTTCCTCTTCAGCCGCTGAAGGGCCATGCAGAACAGGAAGACGGGCGTTGCATCCTGGCCCTGCTGTTAGTGGCCCTATGACCTTAGGGACTTTCTTTCGAGAAAGAAACTAAAACTCAGAAAGGCAGTCGGTAAACAGAAGAGCTGGTGCCTGCCTTCTAAGGGGTTTGCCGGGTTCGTGAGGAGTCCTAACGTGTCACAGGGCAGGTAAACATTTCTGTCACGGTCGCTGTGTGCACTTCCCCTTTGGAACCTGTTTAGAGCGCAGCCCCTGCCTGTCAGGCCTTCCCAGGCTCCCCGGTGCTTATGAAGTGTGACCACGCTCTGGGGGTGGCGTCAGGACCCTCCACACAGTCCTGTCCAGCTCACCCCCCCTCCCCCGTCTCGTGTCAGACAGCTCTTGCTCTTCCTCTGTGTTCCTTCACGCTTTCCCACCTCTCTGTCTCTCCCGCTCCTGATTCTTCGGCTTAGAATGCCTCCTCCCCTTCACGGCTGAATGCTTCCTCGAGGCCTGAAAGCTGCAGCCTTCCCAAAGCTTCCCTTGTCTGCTCTTTCCTCCCACCTGGAAGGAACGGGCCTTTGGAGGGGTTCTGTTGACATTTTGGGTGCCTGTCAGGGACTCAGTGTCTTCTCTGCAGTGTCTTTTTCCTTTTTTATTCTTTTTCTCTTCTGCCTGATGATAAATTATTTGAGGGTGACCAAAATATTTTTCCAGCTTCTGTGTATGTTCCAGAACACTGTGAGTCCAGGAGCTGCTCAATAGTTTCAGGATAGATTAGAAATGTCTTTCTCATTTTATGGTTAATCTTAATCTAATCCTCATGAAATAATCTTTGCTGCCTTTTCTGTGATTGTCTTGCGCATAAACTTTAGAACGTCCCATGTGTATCGTTGGCCTCACATCCCTCCAGCGAGACCGCAGCTGCGTCTTCGCCTCCGTGTCACGTGGAGCACGGCCCCGTACATAGAAGATGGGTTTGGGTGGACACGTGTGCACGCGCTCGGTCGTGTCCTCTGCGCCCGGACCCGGGCCCTGACGTGGAGCTCACGGCCACGAGTGTCTCCGCCAGCCACAGTCTGCACAACTGTTCCCTGTCTGATAAAATGCCCTTTCTGACTTTTCTTCCTTTTTTTGTGCAGACCGTCGTGAGAGACATCAGGACAAGAATGTTTCACTTAAGGACTTGTGCTGCTAAGTTGAGGCCGTTGACGGCTTCCCAGACTGTGAAGACATTTTCACAAAACAGACCAGCAGCAGCTAGGACGTTGGGGCAGATTCGGTGCTTTACCGCCCCCGTTGCTGCTGAGCCCTTCCTCAGTGGGACTAGTTCCAACTATGTGGAAGAAATGTACTATGCGTGGTTGGAAAACCCCAAAAGCGTACACAAGGTAAGGGTCCCAGGAGCGGATGTCTTCGTGTGTTTGCAGTCTTGGCCTGATGTTGGCCGGCTGTCCAGGTAAGTACCTGTGTCCTGAGGAGCCTTCTGGAAGGCAGGCCGGCCGGCTAGCTGGCAGCAGAAAAGCCCACCGAGTGGAGTCCTCTGCATTGGCAACTCGGCCATCAGCCCAGGCCCTGCAGCGACCACCTCTCTGGAGGAGCGCTCCCCTCTTGCTTGACACACTGCACACTTGAGACCCGCTCCCTGGGACAGAAGGCCTGTTTGACCTGCAAGGGTCTGAAGAGGCTCGTGCACCCTTTCCAGGGCCTCCCGGAGGATGCTGTGGGATAGACGCCGAAGACAGGATGCAAACAGAAGCCACGACCCTGCCGGATGCTCCATCCCATCTTCCTGAGAAACTTTAAAATCATCACATGCAAATGCTGTGTAAATGGCATTTTCAATCAGTATGCTCCTGTATCTGAGAGTAAATTCTGTGCGGGCTTCTTTCTAATTCCCTTCTGTCGCCCGTAAGGCATGTCCTCGAGAGCCCCCGTGTGCACACGTGTGCTTGATACAGGGCGTGCCCGGCTGCTGAGTTTCCTCCCAGCATTCTGGCCGGTGATGTTTACGGGTTTTCAGGCTGGGCAGCTGGCCCGGTTGCGGGAACTGGAGGGTGGGTCCCCAAGTTGCCATCTGTGCCACATTTGCAGGCCATGGGAGGTTTGGAGGAGACATGGGTACGTGTAAGGTGCCCAGGGTCTGCACAGAGGAGTGCCCAACAGAGGCTGGCCACCGTTAGCTGCTGCTTTGGCCTCTTCCTTACTTGTGAATCTTGGGGTCTTGTCATCAAAAGGCAGCCTGCTTCCACTGGGCCCCTGAGAACAAGCTTCACCCTGAAATGTCCGTGACATTTAAAGGTGGATACGTTCGTGTGGCTGCTGGAGCCACTGGCCCTATTTCATCCTGGTCTGAGCCTCCTTGATCAGCAAAGGAGGGCATCCAGCCGGGTCCTTCCCCGTTCCCTTGGCAACCTGGAGGCCACGTGGCTCCCTGAGCAAGGTGAGACCTGGTTTCCTGTGAGAGTAGATGTTTCCCTGGCCTGTAAACAAAGGGACCACGCAGAGGTGACCCTAGAAAGTGGCCCTCCCTGCGGCGCTGGCTGTCAGACGCTCTGAAGACAGGCGCTGCGCGGTGGGCTTTGGGCTAAACCTCGTCAGAGGCTCCGGGTGTCACACTGTCATCTGGTGCCCAGGCCTGTCCCTCGGCCTTCCTCTCCCCAAACATAATGTCTGTGGAACCAACCACATCTTCTGTCCTCTGGGCTGTAGCAGGGTGTGGGCTCTGGGCACGGGGCCATGTGCCTTTTCACTCTGCAATGTCCTGACTTCATTCCCACTCCTGGGGAGCACAGCACAGTGACGGCTCACTCACAGGCCAGGGAGGAGTCCAGGGTGGGCACTGGGTCCTTGGACTCTGCCGGTCAGAGCGAACACTCACAGACATGCTGCAGAGCAGGTGTGCAGGGTCTCAGAAAGGGACTTGCCAGTTGAATACGAGAATCCATGCAGGTGGCATCCTTGGGCCAGATTTTATGTGCTGGTTTCAGTTGCGGGGATTCTTCAGGGGACACCACGTCTTCAGGACCGGGGAGGGGTGGGCAGGGCGGTGTAAATCAGGGGGCATGCCCCTCATCCACCGTCCCAGCCACAGGGAATCGATTGCCTCTCCAAGGTGGGATAGGCCTCCTACCTGATGTGTTCGTGTTTCTTCAGAGACACAATCCTGATGTTGCGTCAGATTCCAGTGGCCTCTGTGACTCAGGGAAGTCCGTAGAAATATTGACTTTCCGAAGAATGCTTCATTTGTGCTCGTGTTTTAGAACACGTAGTTCAAGCAGAAATGATGAATTAGATTTGAAACTTGAGATCGATTGGCTTTCAGAACCCCCACGTGTGGGTTGTGCAGTGTGGGCTCTGTGCCCTGAGGGCTGGCCCTGTCCTCTCTCTCCTCTGTTGATGCAGACCTGGTTCATATCTGGTGGAAACAACAATTTTAGCATCTGCCCTCCCTGCCCTGCTACACTCAGCTTTCCAGTTATTGTTTTAATTTTTTATGATACTTTCAAACAAATGGTAGAAGAGAATAAAACGAGCCACTGCGAGGAGACCCATGTCCAGCCTCAATTGCACTCCACAGTTTGCCAGTTTCCAGAACCCCTTCCTGCCCCACTCTTTTTTGCTTGTTGATTTTGCTTGGGTGGGGGCCCAGGGGAGTGTTTGAAGCAAATCCAGACCTGGGTCATTTCAGCACGACTCTCACTAATGGGAATGTTGTCTTCACCACACCTAACAGACTTCACAAGATAACTCGCCAGCATCTACTTCACAGCCTCAGCCAGCTGTGCCTCTCTTAAAGCGTATGTGCTTTTTGTTTTTTTTTTTTTTAATTTTATTTATTTATTCAACAGAGAGAGAGAGAGAGCATTAGCAGGGGCAGAGGCAGAGGGAGAAGCAGACTCCCTGCTGAGCAGGGAGCCCGATGCGGGGCTCGATCCCAGGACCCCGGGATCATGATCTGAGCTGAAGGCAGACGCTGAACCCACTGAGCCCCCCAGGTGCCCCGTGTGTGCTTGTTTTTAAAGAACACTTGTATTTTCAAATGTTTCATCTTGAACATTGTTTTTGGTGACGTACGCAAGCAATTCTGAGCTGGAGCCCCTCGTGCTCCTGGTGCCCAGGCGGGTGGCTGGCCCCGACTACACCCCACCCCCGTCATCACCTCTAGTCTAAATGCCTTGTCAAGCACAGCCCACCGCTGGACCCCATTAGGTGCCCTCAGCAGGGGCCTGTGTGTCAGCACGCGAAGCCTCCCTCATCAGGGTCTCAGCCATGTTGGGGACAAGTCAGATATTTAAGTCTTAGAAACACTTAGAATAAAAGCCAGATTGCCCCGTCAGTATTTAAGACAAGCAGGCCTTGGGCACTGCCAGGCCCTATTTGTGCACGGAGGCACCCCCCCCCCCCGCCCCGCCAGGCGGACCGTGGTGTCAGCCCTGCTGGGGAGGACCCTGGCTTGCTCCTGGTGCTGGGGCTGGAGGGAGGGCCCTCTCTGCCTCTGGCCGTCCCCGGAGCCTCAGAGCTTGCTTTCCCTGCCAGCCCTTCTTAGTGGCCTGAGCTCACGTCCGAAACACTGTCTTCCTCTTCCCGTTAACCACACCCATCTCATGCCATCGGGGCCGCTCCAAGGGTAGTGACGGCTCTGGTCCCTCGTGGTCGCTGCACCAGACGCAGAGTCTCCACCTTCAGTCCCACCTCCTGCGGGCTGTGCCATTCTGCCTCTTCCCTCCGTGCTCATGAGACACGATGCTGTCGTTTTGTGTAAGGGAGGCAGACAAGCAGAGAAAAAAGACATCAGCCCCAGTTCACGGTGACACGTGCCTTTTCACCCTGCAGTTCTGAAAGCTCCCTGGCTGTGCTTGAGACCTCTGTGCCGGCCTCGGTGACAGACACGTATAGTGCAGGTCCGTGGGGTACTTTGTGGGATTTGGCCGGTGGAGGCGGTGAAGCGGCGGTGACACTCTCCCTCGATGACACTCGGCTTCCGACATCAGAGGTACCTCCACCACGGTGGTTTGTGTGTGGAGTCACCCAGTAGGCGGAGTACCTTCGCTAACGTCAGCACGTGCCTCCGGGGGGACTCACTTGCACGGTTCTGGTAGGGAGCTAGGGTTTGCAGCCTGTCCCTGTCGGTCTGAGCGCGGTGGCGAGGGGCTGCAGGGAGACGTGCTGGGGCAGGGGCCTTGTGCGCGCGGCCTGGGCGCCACCTCTCAGGCCTCGGGCCCCAGGTCTGCCTCCCTCGCAGGGGGCTGTGGTGAGCCAAGCCCTGAGCCGGCTGAAGGTCTGCGGGCTCTTGACTCTGCTGCCCTGCGCTTGGGGGTTGGGAAGGAGGCCTCTCCTCTACGTGGTCGTGACTCCCAGACTCAGATTCTCTGGGAAGCTGCGGGGGGTGTGCTGCAGGCGTGGGAGGACCCGAGGCCACCAGACAGCCCCCCGAGGTCCTCTCTGTCACCGTCCAAAGGGGCTGCCAGCCTTCATCTCGAGCAGAGACCGGGGAGCGGCGGTCAAGGTCAGCAGACTGCACAGGGCAGAGCTGAGGCAGCGTTCCTTTGCTCGTCTTGGCGGGTTGCTGAGGTTCTGCTCACGCGCCCTCACAGAGGGAAGGTCACCGAGCTCGTCTGCAGACGTTCCCTCATCTGTGCTCTGCTGGGCTTTGAACACAATGGTGTCGCTCTGAGCATCAGTTCTCTCGGTTTCTGTGACCGAGGGGTACCCAGGCAGAACCCCCAATTTTAACTGCTTGCGTAGAGACAGCTCCATGGCAACAAGTCAAGCAGGCCCGGACTCCAGGGCACGGAGTGCCTGCCTCCCAGACGCGATGCTGGGCCAGGGCTGAGTGCGGCCCTGCCAGTGGACAGAAGGGGCAGAGCCACACGGTGTTTTCAGGGAAGACTGGGACCCAGCAGCTGGCACAAAGGGCACATGGGGCGCATGTGGGGACTGTCCAGTGCAGCCCTTTCGGGCACAGCAGGGACACGAGGCATGTGACAGCACGCCATGGCTGGGCCGCTGGGCACAGTAACCTGAACACATATGACACGGTGCAGAGCTTCGAGCACACCTTCTAGGCTGGAGGACCCGTGTGCGGGGGCCTGGGGAGGGTGGGAGCCTCAGAGCAGCACTGGCGGCCCGAGAACCACCAGTGACCACCCTTAGCTTGAGGAACCGCTGCCTGCCCATCTGTTTAACTGAAGTAGCCTGAAGCAGCCAAACCCTTGCGTCAGGATGGCCACTGGCCACTTCTTGCCCTGACTTCCGTGCTCGTGGCAGTTAGGAAGCATTGTTAATACCAGAACTTAATAACGCAGTTGTTTGTCAAGGTGCTGGGGTCTGACCCAGACCCAAAGTTCATCAGCCTTGGGCTGGCCTTTGAGCCAGGGTTTGGTCCGGTCCAGAGGCTGCCTTGCCCACTCCCCAGGCTGGTTTTACGTCAGGGTCCTTGGCAGGGCGCCGGCAGAGGGCGGTGGTGGCATCGGGTGACATGTACCAGACCGAGGTGCGTCACGCGGGCGTGTAGGGCCAGGTGAAGCAGCACCTGAAAGGGACTTTGGACAGGAGGAAACGGGGTGGTGAGCCCAGAAGCCGGCGGCGTGGAATTGGGTGGCTAGAGTAAACATCAGTAACCTCAGGGTTGAGTGTTGATCTCAGCTTCTGGAACAGATCCAGCTGTCCTGCAGCTGCTTTTCAAAATGTGGGAAGGTGTGCAAGGACACCAGGGGTGCCTCCCTCAGCTTGCGGGCGAGGATCTGGCAGGCGCACAGCTGGAGCGGCTCCCCTGCCCAGCCGGGGGAGGCAGGCTCGCCACCATGGTGCGCTCGCTGTGCGTGGGGCCCTTAGGTCGCGCACTCGGCTGGCCGCCGCGTCACACGCACCCTGGGGGCCTCCCAGGCGGGGGGAAGGGCTCGGGGTGGCGTGTTTGCCGCCCCTCCCGACGCGGAAGCGCTGCGTGAACAGTCTCTGATGCGAGCTCCATGGCCAGGAACTGGTCCCTGAGGCGCCTGTGATCTGCTGACGATAACTGAGGGCAGAGTTCACTTGCCTCGCTAACTCCTCACACCCGTGTGCCACGCTCCCCAGCATCAGCACCTTTTCCAGGTGAGGTGGAGCCTCTGGATTCTGGAGGCCACAGGTGTTTACAGCTGACACCGCACCTGCCACCCCCCCGAACCGCACCTGCCACCCCACCTGGCACCGCAGCTGACTCGTCAGGCTGTTCACCCTGAGGAGGAGTCTGAACCTGTCTGATTGGACTCTGCTGTGTGCAAAGCCTGGAGTAGCTTCCTTAGGACGCTGCAGAGGAAAAGGGACCCGTGCGCAGCTTCGAAGGGCTTCCTCTGCTTAGGCAGAGACGGTGTGTGACGGCCGGGAGAGCCCGTCGTGGGTACGGGAGGTCTGGGAGATTGGCAGGGTGTGGGGGTGATGGATTTTGGAACAGAGCTTCGAGGCTATACGTGAATGCTTTCGTTTATGTGAAATTGGAAGTCAGAATGCTGGTGTCGTTTCAACCATGATACTCTACTCGTTCACACTTAAAACCTACCGTGTTTTGGTGAGGTCATTTCAGCAACAAGTGATGGTCTCAGCTCCACTGATGGCTGTCCCCTCTTCCCGCGTGGCCTGTGGCCTGGCTCCATCCAACTCTGCAGTCTTGTCTCTACCGGGTCACCCTGTCCCGCAGGGCTCACGGCACTAGCTGCCCCCGAAGTGCCATCTTCCGCCCCCGAATTCCCACGCTCACTCCTGTTCCTGCCGTTCCTCAGGGAGGGGCTCTGTGTGGTCGTCCACCCGTCCCCAAACCTGAAAGCAGGCTGCGCAGAGGCAGCCTCAGCGGGTGTCCGTGGGATTGAACTTGTGAGTGACAGCGCTCACCTGGTCACAGAGCGCTGCCTGCGCACGTCCCGAGTGCCTTTGGGAAGCCCGCTCCAGTGCGGGCAGAACGTCCCTGGAAGCCTCCCGTCCTGCTGGGTCGAGGAGCTGGCCCCCCAGGGGCAGGCGCCTTCTCTCGTCACCCTGGTGCTCAGGCCACCACTCCCTCTCCAGCGGTGCACAGAGGACGGAGCGTCCGTTAGCAGCCACTGGTAGGTTCAAGGGCAGGCAGGGGGACGGAGAGTTTCCTCGGGGGGTTGGTTGTGCGCCAGAGGCAGATGGAGAGGTTGGCGACGGGGTGTGTGGACCCCGGCGTGAGTCTGTGGTGGCTGGTGGCTTGCGTGGCACTTGGAGGAGGCGGTGAGCGCATGGCCCGGCGAGGTGGGCTGGGACTTGCGCCCGGCTGCGTCTGACACAGAAGGCCACCCTCTGGGCCAAGTACCGCAGCCCCAGACCACAGCCAGGGTCGGCTGTGCCCTGTTGGTTGGGGGTGTTCCAGAGACTGCTGGACGCGCTCTTAGGGTCTGTGCTGTGAAATCTGCCCCACCGGCCGGTCCCTGGGTTTCCTTTCACTCCGGCTTTGTCGCTGCAGTTACTGCTGGAGCCCCAGGGTTGGGGTGTCCAGACAAGGAATGGGTTTGGCTCGCAGAGGAATGCGAATGCGAATGTGCCCTGTGCGCACGTGTTTGCACACACTCAAGCCTGGGGCCGCTCGCCTCCACGGAGCAGGTGGGCGGGGCAGACATCCTCTGCTGGAAGCTTCCTCCTCCAGAGGGAGGGGCTCCCCTGACGGGCCGCTGCAGCCTCACGGCCCCCTCTCCACCGAGTGTGGCAGCCGGTGAGCGTGCAGGTCTGTAAAACCTGCTGCTGAGGTGTGCACCAGTGAGGGCTGCGCCCCTCAGACAGGAAGCCCTCTCCGGGTGATGACGAGGCCCCGTGTCCCCCCCCCCCCCCGCCCTGGGTTCGGGGGCAGGGGTGAGGGAGGGAGAGAGGCTCCTTGGGCAGCAGAAACCATTGGAGGGATGGAAGCGGCTCTGTGGGGTGGTGAGGCCTGCAGCCAAAACATGACCTCCGCTTCCAGAGACCTATTCAGTGAGCTTTGGTGAGGTCTGGGTGACCCTGAAACGTGCCCGTTTTAGGTTGAGGGGCGGTGGGTGTGCAAGTCATGCAGCCACGCTGCCCCGGACTCCCGCTGCAGAGGTCTGGTGTGAAAGCCTCCCGGGTCTGGGTGGCAGGCGGCTCGCCGCTGTTGGGGGGGGCCCGCTGCTGTTGGGGGGGGCCCGCTGGAGGGCAGGTGTCCAGGCCGGCTGGGTGTGGGGGTGAGTGACGGGAGGCAGGCGCCGCATTCAGCTGTGGTCCTGCTGCTGGCTCCCCGTCCCTGCAGGACTGGAGTGAACCAGTTTCTTCTGACCGCCTCCAGCACCAGCCGGGTTTGCAGCTGTGGGTTTGTCCTCAGCCAATTGGAGATCACCTGGAGTTTGACTCCAAGCACAAAAGAAGGTCAGAGAGAGGAGGCCCGATGGTGGCGATCGCCTGCGCCCCCCCTTCCCGGGGCCGGGCTGGATGGGGCCCCTGCTGCTCTTGTCTCTGGCTGTGCCCTCCGCCTCCGCTGGAGAGGCCTTTCATGTCTGCATTTCCTCGGCAGGGTGGGCGGGTGCGCGATGGTGTTTACGTGAGGGCTGCCGCTGACCCGTGTCCCTGTGGCCGTCGCCATGGTCTGGCCGTCCCCAGTGCTCTGGGCGGCATGCTGTTGGCTTTTGCCTCACTGCCACCTCCGAGGGGCTCCTTCTGGGCCAGGCCCTCGGTCACTGGAGGCCTGGACGGAGGCCAGCGAGAGCCCTGGGCCAGAGCCACTCCCCAGATGCAGGGGCTCACTTGGACATGCTGGAAAAGCTCCACAGGGTCAGAAGTACGTGGGGGGTCCAGTGTGTTAGCTCCTTGTGTCCTTGTAGCAAAGCAGGTGGGAGCAGAGAGGCAGCCTCCCTTCCCTTAGGAGTCGATACTCAGGTGGCCTCTCTTTCCCTCCAGAAACGAAGGCAGCTGTCTTCCCTGGTGAACACGCTGCCCTTCACCCATGTCAGAGGAGGGCCAGAGAGTTGGCACCAGTTGGAGGGGCGAGGGGAGGGCCTGGGCCCCCGAGTCCTGGATTGCAGAGGGTGCCCCGGCTGTCAGTTTTTGTGGCACAAGAGGCTTTATGTCGGCGTTAAAGGCAGGTGCCGGGAGAGAGCCCCACATCCTGTCTACCATCAGCTGACACGCTGAAAATTAACCAGCAAGGTAAAAACAGTAAAACCTGGACTAATGGGTTAAAACATTTTAAAACTGTTACCGAGACACAAAATCACATAAAGTGTACCACTCCGTGTTGGATGGTCATCCCGCTAATGATTTGATTTTTAAAAATTACCTTTTCTGAACACAAAAGGGAGAATACGTTCTTATTGTAGAATGATTTAAACGTTCTACAAAGCTCCCTCCAAAGCAGTTGTAGGGAGAGGCCAGGCTGCCCCACGTGAGGAAGTGCGCCAGGCCCCTGAGTGACCCCGAACAGCCCCGAACAGAGCCTGCCTGAGAAAGCCAGAAGACCGTGAGGACCCACGCCATGGCGTCAGTCCGCATACGGACCACCCATGCGATGCCCGCCGAGCCCCGGCCAAGCTCCTCGGGACGGCATCCCGGTAGCTCCTCCTGGGATGGTGGGCACAAAAGTCCAGCAGTGTTTGTCATGGGTCTCAATCTGCTTACTGACAGAAAGGTCCTCGGACACTGAGGAAGGATGACATTTTTGTGTGTCTGAACTTGCTGGTTTTCAATAGTGTTCTTTTTTCCAAAGGAATGTTATTAAGCCTTCAGGTCTCTGAGCTCGGAAATATGTTTTTTTGGAAACTTTACATCTTTGCTTGAGGTGATAAACTGTCGTAGTTCATGGTATCTCTGTAAATTGCAAATGGAATCTTCCAAGCACGGAATACCGAGAACAGAAGGACAGAAGGAAATGAGATCGTTCGTGTTGGCACAGAGGAAATCACGAGCAGCAGTAACGCCAGTGAAGTTCTTGCTGCCCACGGACTGCGTTCTGAAGAGAGTCTTTAGCCATGTGATTCGATCTCTACAACAGACCTGCGAGGTTACGCACGGGTGTCCTCCTCTTACAGGTGACAGAGCACAGGAAGTTGGGTGACTCATCCATGTGTCGGAGCTGAGATCCCAAGTTCAGTCTCTGAGCCCGCACCCCCGCATCTCCTAAGTGGCCCTCCTGAATTACAGACGGGGCCGTTTCTCCAGCGGTCAGTGAAGGAGCATGGCAGGCTTCCAGATACGAGCCCTGGGCTCCTTACAAGGGCCCCAATTCCATCTTGCACCTGGGAACACAAGCATGAGCAAGGCCAGCCCGGGCCCCCCAAGACTGTGCCCAGCCTCTGGGTCTGGAGAGATACTTGGAATGCTCGGCCCCCCTCAGGTGGTCCCGTCGGGGCAGCTGCAGACAAGGGCCAGGAGCGCTGGTCTTCCAGATAACTGGGCCAGGGCCAGATGGGGCGGGAAGGCCTCTGTTCACCTGCCTCCCAGGCCGCCCGCCCCGAAGCAGTCGGCATGTCACTGGAGTGCTGCAGAGCTGTGCGACTTTGGGCCTTTGGGGTTTTGATGGAAGGGCAGCCTTACATAATCTGCGTCTTAGGGGTGGGGTAAGAGGGGGCATCCCGGGGGAATAATGGAAGCAGGGCCCAACCCTTCTGGGGCGGAATCGGGCTGTGCAGCGTAGGAGCAAGTTGCCCCACCAGCCTGCTGGCGGGCGAATATAACCGGGACGTGACTTGCCTGCCAAGAACACTGCTCTTTGGGGCTGAAAACGAGTCCTGCGTCCTAGGTGAGCCATGGGGTAATGCGAGTTCCTTCTTTGTCTTTAGTCATGGGACATTTTCTTCCGAAATACCAACGCTGGAGCGCTGCCGGGCACCGCCTACCAGAGCCCGCTCCCCCTGAGCTCGGGCTCCCTGTCTGCCGTGGCGCGAGCACAGCCCCTGGTGGACGCCCAGCCCAACGTGGACAAGCTGGTGGAGGACCACCTGGCAGTGCAGTCTCTCATCAGAGCCTACCAGGTAAGGCCCACCCGCCGGCCGGCGGTACGTCAGCAACGGAGGGCGCCCCGACTGACGTGTCGTGGAACCAGGCACCGCTCCGTGCCCGGGAGCCGGGGGGGCAAACACGAAATACGCCAGGAGCCGGAGAGCCGGGACGGACAGTCTGGCCCCGCTTGAGCACGTTTGCTGCCCGTAGCACCTGCCCAGTAAACAGCTCCTATTTCTTTCCACAAGTTGACAAGCAAAACTGTGGGCAGGGAAAAGCCGTCCTTGCTGGGGTGTCGAGGGGGCTGCTGATCACCAGGAGGGAGCAGTGACCGGAAGGGGTGCGCCCCCTTCTCAGTCGCCAGCACTCACATACGACCAGAGGAAATGAACCTGTAGAGTTTGGGACAGAAGCAGAGCCCACGAGTGCATGAGAGGTGGGTGAGGGGCAGGCGGTCTCCAGGAGTCTTCCAGTTAGCGGTCCATGCCATCAGAGGCTGTTGGGCAGGACACGTGGGGCTCCCCCCACCTTTCTCCCCCTGGCAGGGAGGAGCCCAGAATTCAGACCAGAACACCTGCTCTGAGAGTAGCTCTGAAGACGGAGGAGAAATCAGGCCTGCGGAGGGAGTCCTTTCCAGGGTCCCTGGGCACCTGGGCTCCCCTGCCGCCGCCTCTTCCATGGACCACATGGAGTTCTCGTCTCTCCTGAGCACATTTCCAGGAGACGCCACGGGTCGGGACAGCAGGTCCTGGCGAGTGGGCAGACGCTCCGAGCCATGTGGTCGGCATGGCCATATGCTCTGGAGCGTTGTTCAGTGGTCATTTCTGGAGGCAGGTGCATTTGGTGGGTGTTGCCTGCCTCGTGTAGCCTCAGTAACTTCACGCAGTCCCAGGTCCCCCTCAGCAGCCACCCGCTCTCAAACTGCTAGCAAACAGTCGTGGGTCAGGTAGCCAAGACTTGAAGTTGGGAGGGATTGTCTTCCTCCTTTTGCTTCTTAGTTCAGATCAGAAACCGAAGTCCTAGTGCCCCTCGGCGGGGTCTGGGCTCCCCTCCTTGGGGGCACTAACGTGCTGAGCTGCGTGGTCCCACGCGGGCATCAACCTATGTCCCACTTCGTTTATCCAGGGGAACTGCAAGGGTCCCCAGAACTGCCCAGTTTACTGTGACCCGAGTTTATCTCTTTTTATAAGCACAAGAGCACTTTCACGATAAAATGTTTGAAGGCTTTTTTTTTTTTTTTTTTAACTAATTTTGTTACTTTGGATTCAAGTTTGACCAAGTGTAACTTTTCCCCCCCACAGCCCGCGGGTCCTGCTTAACGACTGCTTGTGTTATTGCTTCCAGGTCAGGGGTCACCACATTGCAAAACTTGATCCTCTCGGAATTAGTTGTGTAAATTTTGATGATGCTCCGGTAACTGTTTCTTCAAACGTGGGTGAGAATTAATCTGTAAATGCTAATTTTAATGTAATTTTACTTTTTTTTACCCCTTCCCTCTTTTTTTTCTCCTGTCCTTTTGTGTGTGTCCCCCTCCCTCGCTGGCCCATCCGTAGATACGAGGGCACCATGTAGCGCAGCTGGACCCCCTGGGGATTTTGGACGCCGATCTGGACTCGTCCGTGCCCGCTGACATTATCTCCTCCACAGACAAACTTGGTGAGGGTCTGGGAGCGGCCAGTGCTGCGCTGCTTAGCTGCTCTGCGTCACGGCTGTGGCGGCCAGGACGTCCTCAGACGGAAGGGAGAGGCTCTTAAGTTTCCTTCGTTCTGATCACTTGAAATTTAGCGTGTTTGGGGCAAGTTACTTTTATCCCAGCTTTTCAGCCAGACTCCATGAGCTCAATTGTCTGAGTCTCAAACTTGGAGAGTAAAATTTGGGGCAGACGAGGTTTGTGGCACCGAGGAAAAGATGACTTCCCGGGCAGGCGGGTCACCTGACATGCCAGACGCCGACTCTGCTGGCTTGGTTTCCAGGTCCCGATTCAGCACGGCCTCCGCCCGACGCGGCCTCGCTGCGCGCTGGGCTCCTTGGCGCACGGCACGGCCTGCCTTTAACGGGCGGGTTCCAGAGCGCGCGGTGCTCCGGGGTCGATTCCTAAACGCTGGTGATCACACTGAGGAAGGAAACTTTGGAAGGCATCCCGGCGCGCGGGGAGGTGTGTGGAGCTCAGGCAGCTGCTGTCACGCGTCCCCGCTCCTTCCTCTGCCACCAGGAAGCACACACAGGGCGCGGCTGGGCTCCCCCTGCAGTTGCTTTCTCAAGTTAATCTGCTCTCGGTCACCGTGCCGCTAACCCGTGCTGAGATGACTGATCCGGAGATGGCCAGGTGCCCACCGGACGCACCGTGCATGCTAATAAAACTTACGATTGCCTCCCTGCCCTATGCTGCTCTCCGGGAGGGGACGGAACTTGCCTCCTCGAGCAGTGGTCTCTAACCCTCTGTGACGCCCCAGCACTCTGTAGCACCCCTGGGCTGTGGCGTGGGTGGTCAGGCTCGAGCCAGGTAAGGCAAGGTTTCCGACAGCGTCGGCTTCAGGGTCCATGTTAGCTAGCGGTCCGTCACCGCCGTCTTCACTGGAGAAAGGCCCCCCACTGCTGGGGGGTCCGGGGCTGCTTTCCCTCTCTTCCTCCTCCCCACACATCCCTGGCGGCACCCCGCCCCACACGGCCTGTGCTCGCCTGGCCTGAAGCACCGCAGGGCCCCCACAGGTGTTGAAGGTCTGGGGCCTCTCCAGAGAGGGGTGAGGGCCTGACACCGTGAGGCATTCCAGCAGGAGGGGGCACAGGAGGTAGGGGGCACCCTCTCCTGCCCCAAACTGCATCACCCTGTGGCTCATTCATGGTTGTCAGTTTCTCGGTATTAAAATGGGTGTTTTTTGGTGGTTCTCCACTCTCATTCGAACTTCAGGGCGGAGGGGGGGAGATGTGAAGCTGTGCTCGGTCCACGTGAGACTGGTCAGGGCAGGACAGAGCCGCAGCCTGCAGGCACCAGCAGAGGTTGCTTAGAGGTCCCCCGACACTCCCAGCCCGGCTGGTCCGTGCAGGCTGGGACGCCTGGCGACGCTCCAGTGTCCCGTCCCAGCGCTGGTCGAGGGCAGACGCAGGGGTGGGGGCAGGGCCTCCGTCATTCTTCCCAGTTTGTTCCCGGCCACCGTGGCCTCACCCTACATTCCCTCCTGGAGTGGTGCCCCGAAAGTTCGTGAGGCACCAGGAGGGCCACACAGACGTGGCCCCAGAGCCCCCCGGGCTCTTCTGAGGAAGGAGATGCTGCCTCCCCTGGCCAGGAGCCCTTCAGAACCACCAGGACCAAGTCAGGGAGCAGTCCCCTGCTTTGTAGAGGAAAGAGCATTTTCATTCTGAGAATTTGAAATAGTGATGAATTCTTTCTTTGGGTGCAAAAAGCGGAAATAGTGAATCTGCAAGAAAGTTAGTTTGAATTGTGTCACCTTTGGTGCATGTAGGTCTTCGGGAAAACAGCCGGTCCAGCCCGACCGCTGCTCGTGGACCTGGACACTTCTGGGTGCTTCCATGCCCCTCGCCTCCTCTGGGCCACGGGCCTGGCCTCAGAGCTAGCTCCCCGGGCGGGAGCCCCATCTCAGCCAGGACCAGCCTGCACCTCCTCATCTGTAAGGCGGCTTCAGAATTAAATAAAATCCTTAGAACAGTGCCTGGAGCTTCCTAAGCTCCATGAAGTTGTGAGCTAGTGCGATTGTTAACGATCTTTCGAGCTAGGTCGCTGCCAGGCCCTCTGGTAATGAGGTAAATTCAGAAACCGAGGGACGGAGCATGCAGCCTGGGGTCACACCAGAGCTGATCGTGGTGAGGGAGCCCCGGAGCTGGGGCTGGAGCAGGGTGGCCTGCGTGTTCCGTGTGGAGCCTGGGTCCCTCTTGTGCCTCCTCTGGCCTGACCTCCCCTTCTCCCTGTGGATGCAGGCAGTTTCTCCGTCCCCTTGTGGGGAACCCAGGCTCGGGAGATGCTCGCTCCCCACATGTCTGAGAGCACGTTGTACTGCTGGGGAAGCAGGTGGGTGGAGGGGCAGCGGTGGGCAGGCGTGAGCCCAGGGGGCAGCGGGCTGTCTCCGAGGGCTGCTGATGCTGGCGTGCAGCGCGAGCAGGGCTATGTCCACTCCCAGTTTTTTAAATAAAGTAGATTGTGTGAAATAATTTCCATTAAGCTCTTGACCTTTGACTGGTTTGGAGAAGGTTGGGAATTGCGGGCCTAGGGTCCCTACCCTGACATCACACGCATTCTCCTGGCTCCCGAAGTGACGGGTGGAGAGAATTCACGGGCAGGCTCTTACTAGTCACGGGAGACTCGGCGGGCATGCAGGGCCCCTGGGTGGCGGGATGCTGGGCTTGCCAGCAGATGGGCGCTCACACAGCGTACTGCCTTCCGCCAGCGCGGCAGAAGCGTTGTTGAGTGGTGGCGGTAATTAAGATTTTAAATGCAAACTAACGTCAGTACAGTTTCTCAGCTGGCCCATAATTGGGTGGATGATTATTAGCAACAGGGTACCTTTCCCCAGGATGTGTTTTGTCAGGAGCCGGGTTCCAGGTGGGCCCCAGGAACACATCCTCATCTGTACCCGGTCGTCCCGTCAAACCCACGCCCGTGGACGAGGGTCGGGAGCACTGACACGAGACGCCCGG
Source organism: Leptonychotes weddellii (assembly GCF_054177405.1). Lineage (NCBI taxonomy): Eukaryota > Metazoa > Chordata > Mammalia > Carnivora > Phocidae > Leptonychotes > Leptonychotes weddellii. The sequence continues at coordinate 93,040,796 of NC_138380.1, read as the reverse complement.
GGGCATGTTCCACCTTGAATCCCTCAGGGGATCCGGACAGGATCGGGTTTCCTAGCGAGGCCTTTCTGGTTGGCCCTAGATTAGGGTCAGCGTGTGACTATCGACGGAAAGGTCCAGACGGGGAGTCCCGCGGGGTCAGGGTCATTGCTGTCTTCACTACAAACAAACTGGACGTAACCACACTTGTGTCCTATGTGGGCATGCAGCGCTGGCTTTGTTCGGGTGGGGAGGGAGCTGAGCCACCCTCGGCTGGTCTGGGACGTGCAGAAACGTCCCACTGACCTGCCTTCCGTGTCTTGCTTTCACATGCGGTGCGTGATGTGCTGGCGCCTCTGGGTCTGTGTAGATGTGTACCGTGATTGCTCACGGGGACAGAGGTGACGGACATTTACTGTGATGTGAGGTTGCAACATAATTACAGGGGAACTTGAAACCCATTCTGTAGATCACAGGGAGGAAACCGTGATGCCTCTCTTGTTTGCCGTCGGTGTTTGCACACCGCCCGTCTCGGGAAATGAGCTTGAGCTGAGGTCCTGCGGGCTCGGCTCCAGGCCAGCGCAGGAGAGCCAGCGTGGCCACAGAGCGAGCCCCGGGAGCTCTTTGGTTCCCCGTGCGCCCAAGAGCGAGGTCTGCCCCGTGGCCGAGCAAGTGTGAAATAGCCACACCGTGTCGGAGCAAAGGCAGCATGCACACCGTCCCGCTAACTGTCCTCCGAGCTGTCGGGGCTCAGCACAGCACAGCACTGTGCAGGTGGGATAAGAGGGGTTTGGAATGTGGCGAGAATGACCAAAATGTGACGCAGACAGGAAGTGAGCACATACTGTTGGGGAAATGGGGCCCATGGGCGTACTGGATACAGGGCTGCCGCAAAGTTGTAAATTCCTAAAATTTGTAAAAGAAAGAAAAACACAAAAAACTCAGTATCTGTGAAGTGCGATAAAACAAGGTGTGCCTGTAGTTAAAAAGCCAAATCAGAAGTCCAAAATGGCAACACTTTGACCACGTCAGTGGGCTAGCTCGTTCCGGCGTGGTCTGGACCGGAGTCTCGCTGCCGGCCTGCTGACCTTCTAGAGCACTCCATGTCCACCATGGCCACTTTTGCTCCCTTGACATCTGGGGAGAATAACTAAAAATAGAGTTGATCTTTAGTTAGCTTTCCTAATTTCGGAGCAACACAGAGCAGTTCACTTGACATCTGTAGGCAGCCGTGTGCGGCCATGAGTGAAGAGCTGGGGGTCGGGCTCACGCCAAGCCAAGGTCGCAGGGGTCATGCCTTGCAGAGGTGTCCTCCCAGACGCCCAGGCAGGCCGGGGGGCACCGTGGCTGAATCCCAGCCGCTCCGTGTCTCCGGCAGGGTCATGTGCACATCAGGGAGTAACGTGTGGCTTGCAGGGACCCCCGTGTGCTCTCTGCAGATGACACAACACCAGCTGTTCGTGTCTTCTCTTGAATCTGCCAGGAAGTACACATAAGAATCCACAGAACCAGTACCCGGAGTGAACAGATGTCAGCCTTTCAAGACATTCCGTGTGTCACCTATAGAGTTTCTGAAAATAGGGCACGCTTGCAGATCGCTGTTGCGGCGGGGCGCGGTCCTCTGTCTCGATTCTGAGGATTGCAGGGGAAAAAGGAAGATTCTTTTTTCTTGCCCGTAAGCAAGGCATCCACACTTCTGTGAGGAACTTGGATGATCTGTTGTCTTAAGAGCCACCGGCTCTGCAGTCTTTGCTGGGTGCTGCTGTCCCCGCAGGCGAGGAGGAGGGCTTGCCCACCCCGAGCAGGGGGCCCTGCCCTGACTCAGAGTTTTTGCTCTCCACCTCCAAGGCAGCGTCCGCTGGCCTTCCTCTGCACTGCCAGGGCAGGGAGCAGCTGCGGTGACCGTGAGCACGCTCCCATCACTCAGCTGCCTGCCCTTGCATGCCCTGCCGCCACGACCCTCCCGGCCCCCGGACCCCAGGGGACCAGGGTCAGGAGAAGGAAGGTGCTTTGTGTATCCAGATGAACACCTTGGCTTTCACCAGCGGCCGAGAAAGCTTGCTGCAGGAGGACCGTGGGCAGTCCTGGGGCGGTTCTGTGCAGCTGAGCTCCCTCCCGGTTCTGCCTTGTTGCCGAGCGGGGACCAAGGACCCACCTCTGTCCTTAGGACCCATCAGAATCTGGAGGGTTAGGGTCTAGCCCATTACCTGCTGCCCCACTTGTGAGGACCGTCTGCTAGAAATTAGGCCTTTTCATTTTCTGTTCCCTGGTTTTGTCACCCCGAAGCTGGGTTGGGTGGGTTCGATTTCCCAGGAGAGTGCTGTGTCAGCCTCTTCTTCAGGACAGGGAAGCGAGGAGTTCTTCCCTGCATCAGGAAGCGGCCTTTCCCTCCTTTGGGCTCACCTCATTCCAGCTGTTTCTGAGCAGTTCCCACAGGTACCCCAGTAGCTGTCGGCCCCCTGAGCCCCACCCTGTCCCCCTTCGGTGTCTGTCTGTGTGGCGGTGTCTGTGCCCCCCGTGACCGCGGTGACGGTGCAGGGTTGGGATGTCTGGGTCTTGAACTAACTCTCACTGTCTTTTTCCTTCTGCTCTCACCCACGCCACCTCACTCTGCCTCTCAGACCTTGCAGTGTTCAAGGAACGACTCCGAATGCTAACAGTAGGAGGTAGGAAAATAACGCGCCTTTCACCTTTCTGGAGCTGAGGACCTCATTTGAACAGGATGTGCAACTTTTCCCAGCATGCGATTTGGGGAAAGTTGACTGTTAATTGTACTGAAGTGCGTTGTCCCGTCATTCAGCTGTCACCCAGCAGGGATCGCCACTTCTGTGTCATATCTGTTTCCGTCCATTCTCACCTCCCGTGTGTCTTGCCTCCGCTTCGCTGAGCTTGTCTTCTAGTGCAGGCTGCCTGGAGCTCCTGCCGAGCCGGCGGGGGGCGGAGGCCACATGGCATTCTGCATGTCGGCACACCCTTTCCTCCACCTCTGCACTGTGTCTTCGACTGGGCTCTGGATTCTTTGAGATTCTGCTTCCTGGGCATTTGGGACGAGATTTCTCTGTTGATCTTCCCGTGTTTGAAGGACAATTGAAGTATTGATAAAAACTTACTCCATGAAGTAAGGAATCCTCAGTGACCCATGGTTCTGGGCAAAGCACCTTTGAAGAATCCAGAGTGAGGTGCTGGGGGCCGTCTGCCTGTTGTCACTTCCCCAGTGGCCAGGCTTCCCTCCATGCCAGGTGGCCCTGAGAAGTTCTCGTTTTCCTCCATCTGATTGTAGCTGTGAGACCCCAGTTTTGATTACACCTTTTGTTTTTGTGATCATCATAGATTAATATGCAGTTGTAAGAATTCACAGGGAGCCTCGTGCCTCACAGCCTGTCCCACGGTGGTAACGTCTTGTACACCATGGCACATCCCACCAGGGTGCTGGCTAGGCCACACGTCACCTCGTCACCTCGGGGGTGCCTTCCTGCAGCCTTCCTTAGCCACACCCGCTTCCCCTCCATCCTACTCCCATTTAACCCCCAGGAGCCACTATCCTGGGCTCCATTTCTGTAATTCGTCAGTGCAAGAATGTTATGCAAATGCAATCATAGTGTGTAATATTTTGGAATTGCCAGTTTTCAGTCAACCTGATTTTTCTGGGGTTCGAGCCAGGTGGCTTTGTAATACTGGCTTGTCCCTTCTTGCTGAGCAGAACTCCTTGCCGTGGGTGTCCCACACTTGCTTCCACTATTCATTCACTCGGAGGACCTTTGCATCGTTCCCATTCTTTGGCCAATCGGGTCTTTTGCCGGGCAAAATCTTGAATTCTGATAAAGTCTAGTTTGCCAGCGTTCCCTTTTATGAATTGTGCTTTTGTTGCCAAATCTCAGAACCCAGATTTTCTCCTACATATTTTTCTTTTTTTTCTTTAGGATGTATTTATTTATTTTAGAGAGAGAGGGTGAATGGGGAGACGGGCAGAGGCAGAGGGAGAGAGAGAATCTTTTTTTTTTTTAATTTTTAAAGATTTTATTTATTCATTCAAGACACAGAGAGAGAGAGAGAGCACGAGCAGGGGGAGAGGCAGAGAGAGAAGCAGGCTCCCCGCTGAGCCAGGAGCTGGACATGGGGCTCGATCCCAGGACCCTGGGATCATGACCCGAGCCGAAGGCAGATGCTTAACCATCTGAGCCACCCAGGCGCCCCGAGAGAGAATCTTAAGTAGGCTCCACACCAAGCGAGTAGCCTGACGCTGGGCTTGATCTCCTAACCTGGAGATCATGACCTGAACTGAAATCAAGAGTTTGCCTCTTAACCTTCTGAGCCACCCAGGCACCCCTTCTATCTATTTTTCTAATGGTTCTCTAGTTTTGCATTTTACATTTAAATCTACGATCCATTTTGAGTTAATTTCTGTATAAAACCTGAAGTTTAGGTCAAGGGGTTTTTTTTTGTTTTTTGCCTAAGGATGTCCGGTTTCCCCGACACCTGGAAACTTTGTCTTCCCTCTGTTTAATTGCTTTTGCATTTTTGTCAAAAATCAGTTGGATTGACTTGCGCCGATCTGTTCCTGGATTCTCGATCCTTTCCTAGCCTGTGTGTCTGTTCCCCAACCACTGTCACTCTCTGGGTTACCGTAGCTACTGAGCTTTATTTTCCTGCTTCAGAACTGTTTTGGCCTTTCTCTTTCCAGATGAATTTGAGAGAAGGCTTGTCTGTGTTTACAAAACAACTTGTTGACATTTTGGTAACAATGGTGCTAAACCTACAGATCTGTTTAAGAGAATTGGCGTGTTTACTCCATTGCCTCCCAATCCATGAACATAGTATGCCTCTCCATTTATTTAGATCTTTTTTTGATCTATTTTATCAGCTTTTCATAGTTTTCAACGTACAAGTCATGTGTGTGTTTTGTTAGATTTATGCCCAAGATTCTTTTTCTTTTTAATTTTAGTGTCTACATATCATTACTAATATCTAGAAATACAGTTGATTTTTGTGTTTATATTATATCCTGTGGTCTTGCTGAGCTCACTTATTCTAGGACTTTTTTTTTTTTTTTTGGTAGATTCCTTAGGATTTTCTGTGTAGATAATCATATCATCTGACAAGAGGAACAATTCTTTCTTTCTTTTTAACCTGTGTGCCTTTTATTTCCTTTTCATGCCTAATTGCGTTGGCTGGAACTTTTAGCACCATGTTAAGTAAGAGTCCTGAGAATGTACATCTTTACCTTGTTTTTGATCTTAGGGGGAAAGTTCTGTCTTTCATCACCAAGTATAATATTAGCTATAGATTTTTTGTAGATGTTATCAAGTTGAAGAAGTTCCCTTCTATTCCTATTTTTTTGCTAGTTTTTATTTTGAAGAAGTGTGAAAATTTTCTGCATCTATTGATACAGCCGGGTGATTTTTCTTCTTTAACTTGATAGTATAGCAGATTACACTGATTTTCAGATGTTGAACCAATATTGTATCACTGGAATAAACTTCACTTGGTCATGGTGCCAAATTCTTCTTTTTTTTTTTAAAGATTTTATTTATTCATTCTTCAGAGACAGAGAGAGAGAGAGAAAGAGAAGCAGAGGGAGAAGCAGGCTCCCAAGGAGCAGGGAGCCCGATGCGGGACTCAATCCCAGGACCCTGGGATCATGACCTGAGCCGAAGGCAGATGCTTAACCATCTGAGCCACCCAGGCGCCTGTCAAATTCTTTTTAAATATTGCTGCACCTATGTATTTCTTGCATCTATATTAATGAGGGATATTGGTTTGTAATTTTCTTTTTTCATTTGTCTTTGCCATTTGTATCAAGGTAGTCCTAGCCTCCTAAAATGAGCTGTTGTTGTTGTTGTTTTTCCTTTTCTGCTTAATATTTTGAAAGAGATTTTAGAGCTGGTGTTAATTCTTCTTTAAGTATTTGGTAGAATTCTGCAACAAAACCATGTGGGTTTGGAGATTTCTTTTTCAGAAGCTTTTTATTTAGGAATTCAATGTCCTTAATAGTTGTAGAGCTATTGGGGCGCCTGGGTGACTCAGATGGTTAAGCATCTGCTTTCAGCTCAGGTCATGATCCCAGGGTCCTGGGATCGAGCCCCACATTGGGCTCTTGGCTCAGCGGGGAGCCTGCTTCTCCCTTTCCTTCTCCCTCTACCCCTGCTCATGTTCTCTCTGTCTGTATGTCTTTCTCTCGAATAAATAAAATAAAATAAATCTTTAAAAAAAAAAATAGTTGCAGAACTATTGCAAATTATCTGTTTCATACTGGGTGAGTAGTGGCAGTTCATATTGTTCTAGGAATGGTATGTTTCATCTGAGTTGTCAAGTGTACGTATATAGAGTTGTTCATAGTATTCCCTTAGTATCTTGTTGATATGCGTGGGGTCTGCATTGCTATCCTGTTTTGTTCCTGATATTGGTAATTTGTGTCTTTGTTAGTGTTTTGTTCTGTTTTTTAAGATTTTACTTATTTGAGAGAGAGAGAGCGTATGTGCACAGAGGGAGAGTGAGAGGGAGAAGAAGACTCCGCTGAGTGGAGAGCCCGATGTAGGGCTCAAACCCAGGATCCCAGGATCATGACCCGAGCCAAAGGCCGACGCTTAACTGATTGAGCCACCCTGGTGCCCCTTTTCCTTTGTTAGTCTTGTTAGAGGTTTGTCAGTGTTACTGATCTTTTCAGAGAACCAGCTCCTTGTTTCGTTGACTTTTCTCTGTTGTTTTGCTGTTTTCAGTACAATTGATTTAAATAGATTTCTGCTCTTATCTTTATTATTTCCTTATTTTTACTTTCTATGTGGGTTTCTCCCCCTCCTTTTCTAGGTTCTTGTGGTGGGAGTTTAGATTACTGATTTGAGATTTTTCCTCTTTTTTTTTTTTAAGATTTTATTTATTTAGAAAGAGAGAGAGAGAGTGCACAGGAGGAGGGGCAGAGGGAGAGGGAGAATTCCAAGCAGACTCCACGCTGAGCACGGACCCTGATGCAGAGCCGATCTCACGACCCTGAGAGCAAGACCTGAACTAAAACCAAGAGTCAGACACTTAACTGACAGAGCCACTCAGACACGCTGAGACTTCCTCTTTTGTAATGTGTGTGCTTATTGCTGTAAATTTCCCTCTGGGAAACTGCTTTAGCTGTCCCACAAAATTTGGTATTTCATATTTTCATTTTCATTCAGTTCCGTGTATTGATACCCTTTAATACTTCCTCTGTCATCCATGGATTATTTAGGAGTGTGTTGTTTCATTTCTAATAATTTGGAGAGTTTCCTTTTATCTGTTATTGATTTCTAGTCTCATTCCATTGTGGTTAGAGAATGCATTCTGTATGATTTCAGTTCTGCTAAATTTGTTGAGGATTTTTTATGGCCCAGTGAACTGTCTGTCTTGGCATATGTTCCATGGGCACTTGGGAAGTACGTGTATTCTGCTGTTGTTGGGCGAAGTGTTCTGTAAATGCCCATTAGATCCTATTGGTTAGTGGTTGTTGAGTCCTATATCCTTGGCAATTTCCTGTTTTCCTTTTAAATGAATTATTGAGAGAGAAGAGTTGAAGTCTCCAACTATACCTGTGGGTTTCTCTGTTTCTTCTTTCTTTCTTTTTTTTTTTCTTAAGGTTTTATTTATTTATTTGACAGAGATAGAGCCAGAGAGCACAAGCAGAGGGAATAGCAGAAGGAAAGGGAGAAGCAGGCTCCCCACTGAGCAGGAAGCCTGATGCAGGGCTCGATCCCAGGCCCCTAGGATCATGACCTGAGCCAAAGGCAGACACTTAACCATCTGAGCCACCCAGCCGCCTCTTTTTCTCCTTTCTGTCCTCAGTTTTTGGTTCACATTATTTGTAGGTCCATCGTTGGGTTCATGCACAGTTGAGATTCCTCTGTCTTCTAGATGGATTGACCTATCATCATGTAATGTCCCTCTCTGTGTCTAGTAATTTTCTTTGCTTTGATGTCTACTTTATCTGATAATAATGGAACCACCTCTGCTTTTGATTGTGTTTACAAGTTATATCTTTTTCTATCCTTTTACTTCTAATCTGTCTATATCATTATATTTGAAGTGGGTTTCTTGTAGACAGGCATATCGTCAGGTCTTTTTTTATTTTTTAATCCACTTTGCCAACCTCTGTCTTCTAGTTGGCATATTTAGATCATTTATATTTAATGTAATTATTAATATGCTGGGGCTTAAGTCTAACATCTTGTTCTTTATTTTGTTTGTTTTCTTTTTCATTTCTCTTCCCTCTTTTTCCTGACTTCAGATGGGTTTTTAAGCCTGTATTTTAGAATTCCAGTTTTATTTGTGTATAATATTTTTAGTCATATCTTTGTGTTTTTAGTAGTTGTTTTCAGGGTTTTTTGTGGCCGTCTTGGTATGATATTATATATACACGGCTTATCACAATCTAGTGGTGTCATTGTTTTATGAGTTCAAATGAAGTGTAGAAAGTGTATCTCCCTCTATATCCCTTTGTCTTCTTCATTTAAAATCAAATTGTTTTAAATATTTTCTCTACATGTTTAGAACCACATCAGACAGTGTCATAAGTTTGGCCTCGACCATCAACCCTAAGTTAGAAGACCCAGGAGGAGAAGGGAAGTCTGCTTTATTAACCCGTACTTTATTTTTAAAAGATTTTATTTATTTGACAGAGAGACACAGCGAGAGAGGGAACACGGGCAGGGGGAGCGGGAGAGGGAGAAGCAGGCTTCCCGCCGAGCAGGGAGCCCGATGCGGGGCTTGATCCCAGGACCCTGATCATGACCTGAGCCGAAGGCAGACACTTAACAACTGAGCCACCCAGGCGCCCCTAACCTGTACTTTTTATTCCATGTTCTGTCTTCCTTCCTAATGTCTAAGATCCCTTCTGATGTCACTTCCTTTCTCTGTAGAGAATTTTCTCTAGCCATTCCTGTAGGAGATAGACTGTCTTCATTCCGTGCAACTGAGAATGCTCCATTTCCCCTTCGTTCCTAAAGCGTGCGGTCCCCGGACACGGGGCTCTGAAAAGTGTGTGCCCCTGTTCTGCCCCCCCACCCCCACTCCTGATGAGAAACCCTCTGCCTTCAAGTGGTTTTTTCCCCTCCTTTTACTCTGGCTGCTTTCAGGATTTTTTCTTTGTCTTTAATTTTAAGAAGTGTAATTATGCTGTTTTGGCGTGGTTGTATTTGGGTTTCTCCTGTGGGCTCACGCTGCTTCTTAGATCTGTGGGTTGAAGTCTCTGGCCGTATTTGGGGCATTTCAGCCATTATTTTCCAGGTCCCTTTTTTCATCTTCCCTTCCCTCCTCCCCTTCTGGGATTCGTGGGCACAAACAAGAAGGCTTCTGTTTTATGTTACCTGTCCCCGAGGCTTTCTTCATTTCTCTCCGTTGTTCAGATTGGTCATCTCTTTTGTTCTATCTTCACGGTCCCTGGTCCTCTGCCCTCCAGCCCACCTGCCCAACTTTAATTCAGGTGATTGCATTTTGCAGTTTCAGACTTTCCCGTTTGGTCCTTTTCTGCATCTTCAGTTTTTGTAGATACTTGGCTTCCCACCGTCCCTGTCACGTTCTGAGTGCCCACTAAAGTCGTCTGAGGATGGCTCCTGGAGAGCCCCAAGCGGGTAGTTCCATTGTCCATCTAGGAGCTAGTGTCTGTTGGATATCTTTCCCCATTCGGTCTAAGGGATTCCGGGTTCTTGTTGTGAGGGATTCTTTTCTTGAAACCAGGATGTTTGGGTATTATCAGACTTGGAATCGTACTCTGATCTCTGTTACAGCAGGGCCCGTCTGAACACTGCCGTGACAGGGAGGGGCCCCGGTCCCCATGGACCCTGCTGACGCCAGGATGGGGAAGTGGGCTGGTGCATCCTCTCTTGGAGGGAGCAAAGTCTGGGCTCCCTGGTGGGCCTTCTGTGAAACCCTGGGATGGAGCTGGACGTTGACATGCCTCGCAGCCTGCAGGGGTGTGGCTGGGCTGCAGTGTGTGCTGCATGTTTGGGTAGAATAGAGCAGTCATTGTCTGAGTTCTCAGCCCTGCTCAGCTGCCCCTCTCCTGACCCTTTAGAGAGAGTAGCTTTCATTGGGGCTTTTTTGGTCTGCATGTGGAGGAGTTCTCAGGTTGTTTGTTCTTTGCCCCAAGTTTGGGATGTGGGAGCCCAGAAGGAAATCTGGGGTCCTCACTGGCTGGTCAGCCGCCTTCTCCACCTTCTGGCTTTGTCTTATGTTTGTTTTACCTATGATGTCTGGGCTCTGTAGTTGCAGCTAGTGGGGAATAGATAGGAGTACGTCTGCTCCACCTGCCTGGAAGCAGGTGTCCGAGAGTCAATTTCTTGTGTGACTGAAGAACATAGCAGCAGGGCTGGCCGTTCGGAGGCTCAGCAGGACGGCCTGGGAGTGGTCAGCACAGGGTGATGGGGCCGAGGAGCCGCCCTTGCACCAAGGCAGGGTCCTGCCAAGCTGAGGTTCTCTGGATCAGAGTGTTCCCAACAGGGTGTATACACCTGTTCTCAGCATCTAGGAAGAATGGCCCCCACATGATTCTGGCTGTCCTTCGTAAATACCACGAGCCAGGCGGTGATCGCCCCGAGCCTCAGCAGACCTCTGCGGTGGCCCGTCCCCATTCTGGGTAGAATAGCAGCAGGAAAGGGGCACGTGCGCTTCCCCAAGCCACTGCGGCCGTCACTGCCCCCATGTGAAAAAGCTTTTGTTTCAAGAAAGCAAGAAGGGTTTGGAAAACGTAGAATTTCCTTTTAAGACTTAAACAGTGTGTGCTGAGGTGTTAAATGCATGCAGGCTATGGTCCCCACGGCAGCTTGGCTGGGCACAGCCGGGCGTTCCTGGCCCCCACGCGCCCTGGGAGTCAGCGCTGGGCTGGGGCCTGCACGTGGGCGCGTCTTCAGCCCTCGCAGCGGTTCTGCCTGCGACGGCCGGAGGCCCCCTCCCGGCCATCCTGTGCTGTCGCCGCTCAGTTAGGCCGACATGAGGTCAAAGTGTGACCTCGCGCAGCCGGGGGTCCCGGGCCAAGGCGCATCCGCCTCGCCCAGCCGGCATGAGCTCTCAGGGCCAGGGTCGGCGGGAGCCCAGTCTGCTGTGTTACCCGACAGCCCTCCAGCCTCTTCCCCACGACGGTCACCGTGACGGGAAACGAGCCCGTCGTGCCCGACACAGAGCCCTTCCTTCGCGTGTGTGTCAGTTGGAAATACGCTGTTAGAAGCGCCTTGCGTAGCGGGCGCTGCGGGAAATGCTGGTGAAGAGTCAGTAGATCTGTGTTAGCGGGGGTCGGGGGGTCTGCCGAGTACCCCGTACAGGACGGGTGCAGACAGGCAGTTCGGAGCAGGGGGCAGCCGTCACCCCTGCCTCAGCACCCCCAGCTCCTGTCCCCTCCTCACACGGGACACGGGGCCCTTCCACACCAGTTCCTCAGTCGCTGCTTGAATCCCCTCCTTAACTACTTCTCATTTGCTTTCCGATTAACTTACCCAGTGCCTTTTCAAGTCAAAATTTGTGTCGCTGGGACCTTGAAAGACATTTATCTCTAGATTATGAAAAATTGGTGCACTGGACTAATACACGCATAATATGAATTTTACTCTTGTTTAGCTGTGATGCTAGTAATATTCTCAGCTTCTGTTTGTTGCTGCAGTGTGTGTTTCTGGCTGTAAAATATTACTTATTTTTACGTATATCAGAGATTTTTATGATTTTTCCTCTTCTCTCTTCTCTCCTCCGGGGAGTCCCTTCCCCTTTCCATAAACTGTGGCCTCCGTGTGGCTGTGCCCGTCTCTCCTCACCCCTGCAGGGTTCTACGGCCTGGACGAGTCCGACCTGGACAAGGTCTTTCACCTGCCCACCACGACGTTCATCGGGGGGCAGGAGTCGGCTCTTCCTCTGCGGGAGATCATCCGGCGGCTGGAGGTAAGGGCACGTGGCGGCGTCCGTGGAAATCTTGTGCGCTTGCCCGAGACCTGTGTTGGCTGGAGGCCTCCCGACGGGCTGGTTATTTCTCTTGGTCCTCTGTTGTTTTAAAGTGGAAGAAAGAGGGGAGCTTTTTTGCTCTTTTATAGATAAAAATTCATGCTTTTCATTTTTACCATCAACCATAGAGGAGAACAAGCGTCTCTGTGCGTTTTGGTCTCTGTGGGAGCTTATTTCAGGTGTGGGGGTTCCCCGGAACCCGCTCCAGCCGCCGGGGACGAGGCGCCTTGGGCCGCGGCTAGAGCGGGGCTCCCCCGCCCAGACAGAAGCCTGCTGCTCGCCCGCTCTTCTGCTGTTTTCCTCTTTCCCTTCTCCTTTCTGGACCTGGTTCGCGCGGAGCCTGCTGGGCCTGCCGCGCACACGCGCAGCAGCTGCGTGGGGGGCTCCGCTGCCACCTCCCTGGGTCCAGGCCTCGTCCGTGCGGGGTGGGGGGTCCGTGCCGACGCTGCCCAGTAGGACAGATGGAGGAAACAAGTACTCTGGACGGGGCTCCCCAGAAGGCATCGTGCCGTCACCTGGTGCTCGCTCGTGGGGGCACCTGGCGTCCTTGGCACGCCCTGGCTGCATGACGCCCAGTAGTGGGGCTCTCCATGCCGGCCACCGGCACTGCCGCTCACACCCCCATCCGTGACTCGGGCGTGGTGAAGGGGACCCGCTCTAGCCAGTCGGGTCTGATCAGAATGCTCCCACTGCTGGTGCCGCACGTGGCTGTGCGGCCTAGGAAGGTCTGAGTGTCTGCTGGTGACGTGGTCTTTAACATGCGACAGGCGTCCTGTGCTGTCAGCATCTCAGCTCGGCCTTCATCACCTCCCCACAGGCTACTGGGAAGATGTGGACACTCGGTGCCTTGGTGCCAACGTGAGGGTGTGGACACTGGGAGGGGTGGGGAGGGGTGGGGAGGGGGCAGGATTAGCCAGTGGACCGACCAGGACCTGGGTCGTCCTTTTCCTCCGTGTGCACCAGCCTCACCACTGACTGCAGTGTCTAGACCCGCCCTGTCCCGACGTGGCCGGCAGTTGAGTTCTGGAAGCGTGCAGAATATCTGAGTGACTTAAGCATTGAAGAGAGAATGTGTTGATGCACTGACCAAATAGAGTCTGAGAGTTGATTCATCTCGGTTGGAAAAATTTAAATTTCCCCCGTGGTCATGTTCTGTTTCTCTGGGACATTTCTGACCTAGGGGTTCCCCTGGCCTGGACCCCAGAAATGGCACCCTTTGTAGACCAGTCCTCCTCCAGATGAGCCTGTCTGAACCTCTGTCCCGCCCGTGGGTGTCCCGGGCATCTGGGGCTGGTCTGTTTGTCTGGAAAGCAGAGGTTGGGGCAGTCTGCATGAGAGCTGGCGCGGTGCACCCGCCCCTCCTTCCCTTCCCCTACACGGTCTCCAGTGGGGAGCTCAGCCCTCCTCCCAAGCCAGAAACCTTGCGGGCATGCCGGCCCCTCCTCTGGGGGCACCTTCAGCACCTTTCCTCCTGCAGAGCGGAGTGAGGGTGTGCAGAGTCCCGTGCTTGGCCTCCTCAGCCTTGAGTCCCCCATGGCCCTGAGCCCGGTGTTTGGAGGGCCAGAGCCCAGCGGCTCTCACTTTCAGCCCAGGAGTCGGGCTCTGGTTGTGGGACCTTGGCCGTAGCTCCCCCTGACCCCAGGGCGCCCACATCCCAGCCTGTGTGCCGTGTGCACGGCTTCCAGGTCTTTGGGCAAAGTTGCTGACCGTGGAGTGTACATTCACACGTGTGTGCGCACCAGGTTGCTGGCGTGAGCCGCTGGGACCACAGGCCGGCCCGGGACACCGGTGGCCTCTGAGAAGCTAGAGTAGGTGGGGCTTCAGAGCGCCCTCACGCCGGCTCTCGCTGGACGGAGAAGCGAAGAACCAGCCCCTGGAAAGGCACGGCCTTTTCTCCTGGGGATTGAGCCAAGACCAGTAAAAACAACACGTGATCCAGGGCCCGGTAACCACGAGTCCAAGTTAATAGCTAGACTCATGCCCGTGGTGATGGAGACACCCTAGTTTCTGGATTTTCCACCTCATCTTTTCCTTCCAGCTTTTAAGTTGTTCAAGTCAGGGAAATAGTGCCCCTGGGGTGCAAGGAGCCTTGTTCACCTCCCCTCCCTCCCTCCTTCTCCCTCCCTTCCCCTGTCCTCTCCCTTCCCCTCCCTCCCTCCCCTCTTCCCTCCTCCCCTCCCTCCCTTCCCCTGTCCTCTCCCTTCCCCTCCCTCCTCTTCCTTCCCTTCCTCCCTCACCCATCCTCTCCCCTCCCTGCCCACCCCCCCTCCGTCCTCTTCCCCTCCCTTCCTCTGCTTCCCCCTCCATCT